>NC_137959.1:4430237-4817737 GCF_963924665.1 Micromys minutus | reverse complement strand
TGTCTGTTCACAGAAGTATAGTCCTAATTAAGACACTATTCCTATACATTCTTCTCTGACTTCCACAGATACTGTGGCACATGCAGTCACACACAAATACACACATTTACACATATATGAACATGTATATGCATAAATAAATAAATGTAATTAAAAACAGCCTCCATCTGTTTGTCACCTACAGGAACCCACAGTGCTGTCAGAGATTGACACTGCCTTGGAACAAAGGGATGCACAGTGAATGGGAAAGTATTCCAGAAAAAAGGAAATAAACAACATTATTCTAACATCTGGCAAAACAGATAAACTAAGCAGAAGACATTGAGGGGTCACTTTATTATGAAAAAGGGACCATTTCACCAAGAGGGCATTATAGTTCTAAACTTAAGCTCACCAAACTCAAATAGTGACTTGAACACTTCTGTCAATGGATACGTCACCCAGAAAACAATTAACACAAAAACACTGCATCTAAATAAATGATAGACAGCAGACCCAAAAGATCCCTACAGAACTTTCTACTCAAACACTACAAAGGATATGTTCTAAGAAACACACACCCATCTATAAAACGTGTGTGTGTGTGTGTGTGTGTGTGTGTGTGTACACATGTATGCACACCCATATATAAACATATATATAAGGGCTGGAGAGATGGCTCAGTGGTTAAGGGCACTGACTGCTCTTCCAGAGGTCCTGAGTCTAAATCCCAGCAACCACATGTTGGCTCACAACCATCTAGAATGAGATCTGATGCCCTCTTCTGCTGTGTCTGAAGATAGTGACAGTGTACTTATACATAATAAATAAATAATTCTTTAAAAAAACATATATATAAACATATATTAAAAACATGTAATTTTTTAAAAAACAGAAAAAAAATCTCTAAAGTAGACCATATATTGGGATATATATATACATATAATCCTTCCCAAATTAGAAATGTAAAATGATTTTATGAATTGTATCTGGTCACCATGTAGTAAACCTTGAAATAAAAAAAGAAATTCCAGGAAACATACAAGCTTATGAAGAATACACATATTAAGTGGGACATTGAAAAATGAAGAAAGAAGTTAAAATATCTCTGGCATTAAATGAAAACAAGTACACAGTATATAAACTCTGGGGTACAAGGAAAACAGTCCTAAGCAGGAACTTGTACCTCTAAATTCCTACACTTAAAATATCAGAAAAAGCACACATAAAGAACGTAATGATGTATGTCAAGAGTAGAAAAAAGAATCCAAATCTAAAACAGTAGATAGGAAGAAATAATCAAACCTTGAACAGAAATTAATTAAATGGAATCTAACTTTAAAAAAAAAACCAAAAAAAAACAGAATTAATGAAGTGAAGAATTAGTTCTTTGAAATTAGATACAAGATTGCCAAACGTTTAACCAAGTTTCCAAAAGAAGGAAAGAGAAAATTCAAGCTAATACAATTAGAGAGGAATGAGGAGACATCACAACCGATACTAAGGAAATTCAGAAACATCAAAAGGATTTTCATTAAAAGCCCATATTCTACCCAGTTCTTAAAACTGAAGGAAACAGATGAATTTCTAGATACATCTGCCTGACCCATCAAAGTTAAATCAAGTCCCTAATGAAGACATCAACAGTTTAACCAAACATACAACAAGCAAGGAAGTTGAAGCAGTCATAAGAATCTGCGGACTGAGTAATTCCAGGAACAGGTGGATTCACAGCAGAAGTCCTTGAGACTTTAGAGAAGAGGTGCAACCAATGCTTCTAATAGTGTTCTACAGAATCGAGAGAGAAGGAGCAGTTCTAAACTCCTCTGAAGTCATTATTACTCTATTACTAAAAGCTGATAAAGGCACAACAAAATAAAAGAACTATAGATGAATATCCTTTAGAAACAAAAATGTAAAGATTCTCAACAAAACACCTACAAACTGAATATGGAAACACACTTTTAAAAACTATCAACCTCCGTCTTTCTGGACCTGGCCGAGCAGGAGGCGTTATCATGGGTGCTGACATTCGCCACAACAAGGACCGAAAGGATCCCAAGAGCCAGGACATCTACCTGCGGCTGCTAGTCAAGCTGTACAGGTTTCTGGCCAGACAGACCGACTCCACCTTCAATCAGGTTGTGCTGAAAAGGTTATTTATGAGCCGCACTAACCGACCACCTCGGTCCCTGTCCCGAATGAAGCTTCCTGGCCGGAGAACAAACCCGCTGTGGTTGTGAGGACGGTCACAGATGATGTGCGGATTCTGGAAGTGCCCAAGCTGAAGGTGTACCTTGCGGGTGAGCAGCCGCATCCTCAAGGCTGGGGTAAGATTCACCTTTGACCAGCTGGCCCTGGAGTCTCCCAAGGCGCTGTGCTCCTGTCTGATCCTCGGAAGGGCCGAGAGGTGTACCGACACTTTGGCAAGGCACCAGGAACTCCACACAGCCACACCAAACCCTATGTCCGTTCCAAAGGCTGAAAATTCCAGAGTGCCTGAGGCTGAAGGGCCAGCCGAGGCTACAAAAACTAACTGTGCATCTTACTGTTAATAAGAAAGCTTTGGATGGTTTAAAAAAATATATATCAACCAAAATCCGTTTGGTTTTATTCCAGAGGTTCAGGAATAGTCAGCCTGTCCAAGGGGTTAAATATAATAAGTCATATAAATGGCAGTAAAGACAAAAATCACGTGATCTTTTCATAGTTACAAAAACGGCCTTTAATAAAATCCAACATCCCTTCATAATAAAAGTCTAAAAAATAATTCTAGGAAACATACTTCAATACAATTCAGGCTGTGTATTCGCAACTCACAGCCAACACTGTGCTAAGTGGAGGAAAACTTCTTTTCTTCATATGACAGGAGAAGGAAATAAAAGGCACTCAAGTAGATGATGTGGTTATAACACCAAACTCTCCACCAGAAAACTCCCAGAACTCTCAGCAAAGTGGCAGGATACAAAATTAACACACAAAAACACAGCGAGAAAAGAAATAGCAGACAGTCCCACTGACAACAGCATAAAAAAAAATATGTAAACCTAGCTGAGGAGGTGAGGGACCTCTGCAATGAAAACTCTAACACTCTAATGAAGGAAACGGAAATAACCAAGCATAGGGAAAAGCCTCCCACGCTCCCCGGTCGGAAGAATTAATACTGTGAAAGTAACAATCCTACCAAAAGCTATACACAGATTTAATATAATCCCAATCAAAAATCCCTGAGTCGTTCCTCACAGAAAGGAAAAATTACCTTAAAATTCATATGGAAACATAAAAATCCCAACAACCAAAGAAATCCAACGCATAAGAAATGACGCTAGATGTATTAGCATATCCGATCTCAAGTTACACTCCAAAGCATGAAGCACAGGAGACCCAGACTTACCTCCACATAATTACAGCCACATTTAACAAGGATGCTAAAAATACACAGGGAGAGAAGACAGCGTCTTCAACAGTGTTGGGAAACTGGATGTGAGCACGTAGAAGAAAGAACTTGGATTCTTATCTCTCAGCCTTACCAAAAAATCAACTCCAGTGACTCAACCTCAAACAAAACAAAACAAAGAAAGAAACGAAAAGAAAGAAGGAGAAAAGGATCCCTGAAAGTCGGAAACTGCTAGAGGAGACGATAGAAGGGTATCACAATCTACAGACACAGATAAGGACTCTGCTCACTCAGGAGATTCGGCGAACCCCTGACAAATGGGACCTCATGGGACCAAAAAGCTTCTTGGTGTGCAGCAAAGGGAGCAGTCAGGAGAAGAAATGGCCCACAGAACATGAGAAAAATGTTTGCCAGCTACGTAGCCCACAGAGGCCTCATGTCTAGAAAATACAAGGAACTAAAAAACAACCTATCAAGAAAACAGCCAGCACAATCTAACAACAGCTATAGATCTGAAGAGAGAAATCTCACAAGGCTTTGTTATTCTATGTGCCTTAATCATCAAAGAACATGAAGTGTTACCTGGTGTGCACAGCAGCGTGACCTTGGATTGAGAGGTATAATCTGTATGTGGCAATGTATCATACTTTTTATTTTACTTCAAAAGATTCTTTAATTCTACTGCTTTATCATTAACATTCCTAAACAATAAAACCACCGTTTTTGTTCTTTTTATTGATTTGGATAGAACATGAACTACGAGGAAACCGTTTAACTAATATTTCAAATTGAAAACTATTTTTTAAATCCATTTATAATTATGACAATAATTAAAATGTATTTAGGAATAAATCTCACAAAAAGTGCAAGACTTTCATGGCTCTCCCATAAAGTTGTACTGAAGTGTTAAAACAAAAAAAAAAAAAAAAAACAAAAAACAAAAACCAGGGCATTGAGACTGAAAAGAAAGGACAAATAGTTCATCTGGATTGTTAAAGGCCTAGGAGATCAATACAGCATAGTGTGGGCGTGTGTGTGTGATGGCTGATGGCTTAGTGAGAGACAAGTGTGAATGTGTGAGTGTGTGTGAGACAGTGTGTGAATGTGATAGTGTGTATGAGTCTGTGTGTGTGAGCATGTGTGTGTATGTGAGTGTGTGTGAGTGTGTGTATGTGTGAGTGTGTGTGTGTGAGTGTGTGTGTGTAAGTGTGTGTGTGTGAGCATGTGTGTGTATGTGAGTGTGTGTGAGTGTGTGTGTGTATGTGTGTGTGAGTGTGTGAGTATGTGTGTGTGTGAGCATGTGTGTATATGTGAGTGTGTGTGAGTGTGTGTGTGAGTATATGAGTATGTGTGTGTGTGAGTGTGTGTGTGAGTGTATGAGTATGTGTGTGTGTGAGTGTGTGTGTGAGCATGTGTGTGTATGTGAGTGTGTGTGAGTATATGTGTGTGTGTGAATGTGAGTGTGTGAGTGTGTGTGTGAGTGTGTATGTGTGAGTATGTGTGTGTGTGTATGATATGGGGCAGCTAAAAACATATATAAAAGACTATAATGAAACCTAATTTTAATTTTTATTTGTCTGTTAATTTAAAGAAACAAAAACATAAATAAATACTGAGAGTTGAGAAGCTGAAGATGAGGGAGATTAGAACAGAGACACAAGAAGTGTGGGCGATCACTAAGGGGATCCGTGAGCACGGAGGGAAAATGTCCAAGAAACCACTGATAGAAATAAGGATGTGAGGAGCAGGCTGGGGCTGGGGCATGTTAACTTTGAAATAAAATTGTGACTATGACAGGATTCTTGCTAGCTAGCTGTCACTGGGAAACTGGAGAGACGAGTTCACGTCAGACAGGTGAAGTCATGTGTTTTTAGCTGCAGGAGCTGGAGACATTCTCAGAGGAGATCTCTGAGGAGATAGCTTGGAGAACAAATGCCCCTGGAGGGCAGTCCTGGGGTAAAGGAGACACCAGCAGGCAGAGGATGGGTCAGGACATTGCAACAGCTCAAGAGAGGTCTGCCCTGTGTGAAAGGTTTGCTTCCGGACCTCAGAGGGAAGTTTATCAGAATGGTGGCTTAGTCAGGTCATGAGGGCTAAGGAATGAGTGTGGGCTCAGTAACTCCAAGAAGACACTTGGCAGCAGATGAGTAGACAGGGGACATGTTAACCAATTCAGAAAACCGACACACCCCCAGAAAGAGAACAGTCTAAGAAAAAACAGGAATTTCAGAGAAACTCAGAGTTTGGAATCAGAAACAACTTGAAAGTGAGGAGAGGAATCTGTTGATGTCTAAAAAATGGCATTGGTATTGGTGTGTGTGTGTGTGTGTGTGTGTGTCTGAATTAGAATGGACAGCCTGGGGCAGTCAAGGAGCACAGTGGGCAAAGCTCTTGCAGCCAAGCCTGAAGACCCAAGTTCGGTCCCCAGGATCCATGTGGTGAGAGAAAACAACCTATTCCTGTAAGTCGGCCTTTGAACTTTCACATACATACTACCTCCTGCCAACAAAACACAAGAAAAAACAAAGATTTATTTTATTGTTAAATGATCTGTATTGTGTTGGTATGACCATGTGTGAATGCCCCTGGAGGTCAGAACGGTGTTTCAGATCGCCTGGGTCTAGAGTTCTAGGCAGTTGTAAGCTGCCCCGCACTTGTCCTCGGTCATGACATCGTGCGCTCCTGCCACTGACCATCTCTCCAGTTCCCTAGAATTTCTTCAAGTGCATCAATGTCTTTCATGATCTTTAAACACATAAAGCTTCCAATGAAAGCAACAGAAGTGTCCAATTGATGAATAGGTTAAAAAAAACAAAAAAGTAACAAAAAAAAAAAAAAAAAAAAACAACTAATATCAAACACAACAGAACCTGTCCCACTACAAAGATGAACTCTTAATTTGTGACAGTCTGAATGGAGCTGGAGGGTACTGTGTTAAGCCAAATACAGAAAGACACGCTCCAGGAGTTCACCGGTATGGAATCTTAAAACCTTGATCTTCTAGAACTCAACAGTAGAATGGTTGTTTGCAGTAGAATGGTTGTTTTTAGAATAGTGCTTCATTGTAGGGATGGGTTAAGAGCCCTCAATGCTGTGGGAACATGGCAGAGAAACAATCCTTCCCTGTGAGCCTTTATGTGTAGGTGTCCGTGTTCCTGAACGAGTGTTTGTTTGTAAGTAACGTTAACCCTTTGTGTGCGTTTGTATGAGTCCTGGCAGGATGTGCCTATGTGGTCCAAGATGCTCAGGTAGACTAAGCCAGTCTTTGTGGTAAGGGTGTTACCATGACATGCTGTAGTTGCTTCTTCTCTAGCCTTGACCCAATGAGTAAAATGCTAAGGATTGTGGGGAATGGCTGCGCATGTACAACCTAAGATGGGTGTGGCTTCAGAGCTCAAGTGACGCTGAGGCCATGGGAAGAAACAAGATGACTGCATAGAAAAACTCCAGTTGTCATGTGTTGCAGTAAATATTAAAAAATAAAAGTGGTTTATCTCTTTACCGGCCCTGAGGTCTCACTCCTCAGGCCCGACCCTGATACGGAGCCACGTGCACCTCTGGCGCCCGGTCTGAGCCAACACCACGGCCCAACTCATCCTCGAAACTCCCTACCCTGGCAGTTTTCCACCGCTCGTTCTCTGCCTCCGTCCCGGGGTGTTTCTCTACCCCGAAATCCCACAGAAATACAACTCTACAGCCCAACAGCTTTTCATACAGGTTTATATACTCAGCTCTCAATTCACAAACCCTCTACACAATAAGATTGCATCAAACAGACAAAGATATAAACTGCCCTTCTATATGAGACACTAGACCTATAAAATCCTTAATGTTTATAGCTTTTTAATACCAGTTAATATCACCTGGGTCTAGCTGGTCCTTGGGAACCTCCATCTTGCCAGGACCTTCACCCTCTGTCCTCTGACCTCCTCAGACCTCCCAGCCCTCTCTACCTCCCTCGCCCGCCCAGTCACTGGCTTTTCTTTATTTTACTAATTAAAATAGAAAGGTTCAGCTGGAGTCACATGACTAGGCAGCCCTTCTTGGGGAAGTGGAATTAACATTAAAATACAAACAGCTTCAGGACAATCTACAGCCATGAACAAATGCCCTAGATTTGGACATTCAGGCCCATCTGTAACTTCCAGTGGCAATGACACTTCTGGTTTCTCTCTTCCCGGATCTCTGTAGCAGGACTGGGTTTCTTCCAAGTCAGTAGGTTGTAGGGTGGTAGTGGAGTCCTTGGGAAGTTAAGAGACTTCCTGTCACCAAGGGCAGGTGGGTACTCAGACGTCAATACAAATCCATAAAAGTGAGGTATTATGTTTACATTGCAAGCTAGTAAAGAGCATTCCAGACACATGGGTGGCATGAATCTCTGCAGAGCAAGTCATCTCTGATCTGCTTTGGGTTTTCTTACACATGCTCTCACAACAGCTGCATGTAGCTCATTCTGTGCATTATTTCCTTCACACATTTCTTGCACGGGGAGTGTGTAACGAAAAGCAAGCACACGGTTCATCTATGACAAAAATGGACCTAGGGAGGACAGCCCTTGGAAGAAGGAGTCTTGTGCAGTCTGGCTCTTCAAGATACTTTATCCAACACTAGCAGGATGCCTCTGGGGAGCCAGCTCCCCAGGTATTTCCAAGATTCATAGGACGTTAGTTCTGTGGCAGCTAGAGTCTCATGTGGCTTGTTCAGTTATAGCAGGCCTGGTAGATGCTCAGTAAGTATTTATTGGCCAAATAAACTATCTAGTGAGTTAAGGGGGAATGAAAGCATCCAAGCAGGACGAAGGGAGATTGAGGACTGCTGCTTCATTTTTGCCCACTGAGACTCTCCCTGGGGAGAGAGGCGGGAGCACATTAATGCACATGCTCTGGGGAGAAGGCCTGTGTGACAGAGGGCTTCAGTCCAGGTCCTGGTGGGCTAAATTGAATCAAATAGCATTCTCCCATAGAGGAGTATCCCCACAGAGAAAAGATGAAACCTTTGAGGGTGAGGAAGTCAATCCTGATTTTCTGGGCCCATTGCCAGATATCCTGGTACATTAACCATGACAGACAACAGGAGAGGCATCCTGAGACTCACTCTAGACTGTACTACCCCTTTCTTCTCGCTTAGCTGGTGCTGAGTAATAGGGCCTGCACCATTGGGGAGGCTTGAATTACTACTCTACCTGCTACAGAGGGGTAAAGGAAACTGTATGAGGTGCTTCTGGTCCCAGCCTTCCAGCACTAAATGTTCACTCGTGTTTGCATTTCCCTGAAGGGTAACTGAAGGAGGCAGGGTAGCCTACACATATTGGGAAGGAAGAATGGTTCCTCATATTTTATTTATTTATTAGGGATGGAAAGGTGGGCTCCCGCTATAACATCCGGAGAGGGCAGAGGACCACGTTCAGGACTCAGTACTCTCCTACTACCGTGTTGGTTTCGCCTGGGAATCTAACACTGGTCCTCAGGTTTGCAGCAAGTGCCTCTACCTGCTGAGTCATTTTGCATGCCCAGATTAAAGAGAAAAAAAAAAAAAAAAAGCTTGTTGTACTGTGGGAAAACTCTCATGTTGGGGATTTTGTGGGACTCCTCATCACATTTTTTTCTTATTTTAACATTCATCAGCACACCATAAACCTACTAATTTAGCTATTTGCTATGTGGGAAGAGTTTTGAAAGCATGGAGCCTTGAAAGGCGGCAAGACCTCTCTTGGTTAAAACATTTATGCCTTGTGATGGCACAATACCTGTTTTCCAGTACTTTAGAATTTGAGGACAGGAGGAACACAAATTTAAGGCCTTACTGGACTACGTAGAAGACCACATTTAAAAGACAAAAATATTTATAACTAATTCAAAAAAGTCAAACATTTGGAGATCTTCAAGAGGGAAACCTGCAAAATCTTGTGCTAAGATGTTTTGAATACATTACTGTGCTCAGCTCACAGTGAGAAGACATGCAAAGGTAATTCATGACAGGGAGTGTCTGCGAATTGCTTAGGATGTGCTTGGCTTGGCGGTGGCTCCCAGTGTTACCCACTTGTATGAGTTAGCCTGTGTGCGCTGCTCCTCCCTATGAGCTGCTTGAGGGTAGCAACGTGTTCAAAACACCGTATACAATTAGGATCTTTCTAGCGTCCCTTCTGCCACTGTGATGAGACACTGACAAAAGCAAGCTAACCAAGGAAAGGGCTTATTTTAGCCTCAGATCACACTCATCACTGGAGGAAGTCAGGGCAGAAACTCAGGGAGGAGCCCAAAGCCGAAGCCATGGAGGAGTGGTGCTGGCTCCCTGGCAGGCTGGCTAATACTTAGCCCTCTACGGCAGTTTAAAACCCACCAGCCCAGGAAACAGAACTGCCTACAGTGGGCTAGTTCCTCCTACATTAGACAGTGGTCAAGAGACCTCTCATAGACGTACCTGCAGACCAGCCCCTCATCTGAGGCCTCCTTCTCAGGTGACTCTAGGCTGTGTCAAGCTGACAGCTAAAAAAACAAGACCAGAACACAGTGCTCAGTAAATATTTGTGAATAAATTGTTGTCTTTATTGTTGACTTAAATTCAAACAAAATCAAAATGGGTAAATTCAAGTATTTGTTGCAAACTGTATAGCATTGTTTTGTAGTGTGTATGTGTGTAGTATATACATATACACATACACAAGTTCTGCTGAATACATGTCAGAATTTGGTTGACTTTATTCTACCTGTCTACACTTCCTTAGGCTTGAGGATGCCGCTGTGTAGAACATTCTCCCTCACAGCTTATTCCTCTGGCAAAGTGCTTGTCAGACACCTAAACGGCTTTTTCCAACGAGGAGATCCATGTTAATTGTAGACATTGACAAACTGCTAGGTTGTTTCTACTTCTGCAGTCATGACAACCCAGCCTGTCATGCATCAATCACCTAATTCCTCAGCTGCTTCTGACATGGGGCTAATTCTTTTTCAGAGGAAGCAGAGTGTAAGTTTGCAGATGAAACTCCCATGGCTCATCCGGCTCCAGAGCCCTGGAAATGTCCCAATCGTGGTTTGTAACAATGTTAAAATAATTAGTTTTGTCTTATATTTTATTACAATTTAAAAATTTAAATGTCAAGCATTATTGATGACATGGCTATGGAGAACAGTCTTTTCCCAGGCTCCCTTTGTCTTTAGTGTCCTACTAAAGATTTAAATCAAGTGGGCATATCATTGGTGTTTGTTTTGTTTTTTGAGACATGGGCTCATAGACTTGTCTGTCTTAGAACTTACTCTGTAAACTAGGCTGGCTGGCCTTAAACTCACAGAGATCTGCCTTTTCCCTAAGTGCTGGGACTAAAGGTGTGGACCTTCATCCTTAGCAAGGTGACTTTATTTATTTATTTATTTATTTATTTATTTATTTATTTATTTATTTATTTATTTATTGGTAACTCTATCTATGTAAGACACTTAAAATAATCACCCTCTGTGTCACAAGCTACATTCACATGTTGGTTTGTTTTACTTTTCTTTTTTTAATTCTTTCTCAAAAAAATTTTTAGCTCTATAAGTGTGTAAAATGAGACTAGGATTCATGTTATAGTAGGAAAATTCCAGTTTCCATTCCACTTCTCTCTCACTAAACTTTACGTGACTTTTAACTATGCTTTGGATTATTCTTCCATTATTCTTTTAGTTGGGAGCAAATGCTTATATTTTTATGGAACACAACCTTTTTTTAAAGATTTGTAATGAAAGACCCCCGGAGGGTATCTTCCGTCTGAAGAGACCCCTGCCAAGGAGCAGCGAGACCACTCACTTCGGATGCAAGTAGCAAGAGGTTTATTTACACAGGTACCTGTGGGCACACAGTCTCTCAGAGGACTTGTGCGCCGGACAGGTATGTGGGTGCTGAGAATTGAACTTGGGATCTCTCGAAGAGCAGCCAGTGTCCTTAACCACTGAGCCATCTCACAGCCTCTCTTTTGGCTTCTCGACTGCAGATGCTATCTGATCAGTTACCTCACATTCTGCCTGCCAGACCTTCCTTGCTGTTGGACTGTATCCCTCAAAGTGTGAGCCATCACAAACCCTGCCTCCCTTAGGCAGCTTTGCCAGCTGTCTGACCACAGTAACAAAGGGAACAGCCAGTGTACCCGGCTGTCTGACCACAGTAACAAAAGGAACAGCCAGTGTACCCAGCTGTCTGACCACAGTAACAAAAGGAACAGCCAGTGTACCCAGCTGCTTTGTATGGCAGCCTTCCCATCTGTTCAGATTTAACAGCCATGAATTTTTGGAGTCAATACATTTGTTTTTGTAGTTCTTATTTTTCTATTAAGAATTTTGGAGAAGTAACCCCAGTCCTTCCTTCCCCTGCAGTAGACCATATGATGATTTCCCGTTGTGTTAAGAATAAACTCTGAAGTCCTGGTGAGGGTTCAAACAGGATCTCTGGCCTGTTTGTCATCTGTTTTGTCCCTAATTGGGGGAAGCCCTCCGATCGCTAACACAGACCCCTGCTCAGCCTTAATCCCTATTACTGTGTGATTCTTCTGACGCTTTAAATGACCATGTCTTAACCTATGCTTTTGCTCATTATGACCCAGTGGTATCACAGCCACCAATCCAAAATGAAGCCTCTGTATATCACAGACAGTCCAAGGTGTGAGCAGCGTCTGGCACACAGCAGGAACTCAGTAATGTTCCCTACGTAGATCTTGTTCTCTTTCCCGTCAGGACTTCCCGTAACACCTTTTCCACTCACTCTTTCTCTAATCTGATACCAATGGCTGTTGGGGTGATAGAATGATAACACACTTATAAAAGATCAATCTTTAGAGAGTGTTATTTAGGCAAACCAGACTACCACTGAGTTCATTTGGGTTAAAAAAAAAAACAATTAAATCAACCTGCTGCTAAGTTTGTCTTGGGTGGACAGGTGTGCCTTTAGTCTGTAGCCTGGGCTAGCCTTCCTCTAGAGAGATGAGACACTGGGGTGAGTGTTGATACAAAGTAGGCAATTCTGGGGGAAACCAGGAGAAGGACAGTATCCTGTGAGGGAGTTCCTGGTTGCTCAACCACACAGGAAACAGTGTGCCCCTCTGCCCCTACACTTCTACCAGAGACAGAGCTTAGCTGGTTACACCCAGAGGTGGCCACAGGGCTGAGACTGCATGTTCCAAGACACCACATAGACGACAGTCTCATTTAGATTTCCATCTCTGCTCTTTGTCAACTTCACAGTTAGGGAGTAAGCAAATGTTTGCCTGTATGTTTGCTTTTCTCAATGAATTTTATTATAAAAGCCTTGCAAATAATAAAAATATCAAACACCAAAATTAAGTTAGAATTGGCATTTGGAATATGTACTGGCTGGTTTTGTATGTCAACTGTATGGTTTTGTATGTATAACAAGCTGGAGTTATCACAGAGAAAGGAAAGGCCTCCATGAAATCCAGCTGTAAGGCATTTTCTCAATTAGTGATCAAGGGTGATGGGACCCATTGTGGGTGGTGCCATCCCTGAGCTGGTCACCCTGGATTCTGTAAGAAAGCAGGCTGAGCAAGCCAAGGGGAAACAAGCCAGTAAGCAGCATCCCTCCATGGCTTCTGTGTCAGCTCCTGCCCTGTGTGAGTTCCAGTCCTGACTTCCTTTGCTGATGAACAGCAATGTGGAAGTATAAGCTGAATAAACCCTTTCCTCCCCAGCTTGCTTCTTGGTCATGATGGATTTGCAGGAATAGAAATCCTGACTAAGTCAAAATGAAAGCTGTGAAGGGTCACACTAAATTTTATACTTTCAACTTAAGGTAACTGCAGAAATCAGGAAAGGAAAAGGGGTCATTGCATTGCGGGCAATAGATGGGGTATTGCAGGGGCTAGGAGGTTATTATGGGGACTAGGAGGTCATCAGAGGACCATTGTCGGGACTAGAGACTCTTTGGGGTGGACTAGAGGGCAATGGAGGGGCTACTGAACAGGTTAGGGGAATAAAGGGGTCATTGCAGGGGGTAAAGGAGAATCTGAAGGGGTAAATGGGGGGCAGCAAGGCATATGTAATCTGAAGCAGAAAATAGGGACAACAGAGTGGAGCTCTAAATAGGGACAGAGGAGGGGGAAAGTGGGCCCATACTATAACAATAAGAATGTCTGAAGAAGTCATGAGAAGTCATAGTATTAACTATCTTCCTAAGAACGCCAATAATACCTGTACATCAGTGTATAGATATGCATACGTAGTTTAAATGAAAATTTCCCATTTGTACTGAAAATGTTCCCACTAAGAGTCAAAGACCATCTATTAAATACCTAAACACCTGGTGTGAGAAGTCCCCTTTCAAACTGGTCAGGATTGTCCAACAGACTTCCCAAACATAGCATTGTCCAACAGACTTCCCAGACATAGGATTGTCCAACAGACTTCCCAGACATAGGATTGTCCAACAGACTTCCCAGACATAGGATTGTCCAACAGACTTCCCAGACATAGGATTGTCCAACAGACTTCCCAGACATAGGATTGTCCAATAGACTTCCCAGACATAGGATTGTCCAACAGACTTCCCAGACATAGGATTGTCCAACAGACTTCCCAGACATAGGATTGTCCAACAGACTTCCCAGACATAGGATTGTCCAACAGACTTCCCAGACATAGGATTGTCCAATAGACTTCCCAGACATAGGATTGTCCAACAGACTTCCCAGACATAGGATTGTCCAACAGACTTCCCAAACATATGATTGTCCAACAGACTTCCCAGACACAGACCACTGCAACTGCTGTTGGTTGCTCCCAGGAGGTGGAAGGTAAGTCCCTATTGCTGAGGCAGGCAGCTCTCTGTGAGTTTCAGCCCAGTATGGTCTATACATCAAGTTCCAGGGCAGCCAGAGCTACATAGTGAAACCTCTAAATAGTCCCCCAGCACCCCCAGCACAATAATCTCCCTAGCCCCAGCACCCCCAGCACCTCCATCATGATAATCTCCCTAGACCCAGCACTCCCCGTACCCCATCATGATAATCTCCGTAGCCCCAGCACCCCTAGCACCTCCATCCGATGATCTCCCTAGCCTCAGCACCCTATGCACCCCCATCATGATGATCTCCCTAGCCCCAGCAATGACCCTCTATTATCCCCTAGCTCTACCTCTCCCATAGTAGCCCTTCCAGGTCCTGCAATGGCGCCCAGCACCACCATGAAGTTCAGTTATAGGTCCTAGAGGCTCTGAGCTGAAACTGACCAGAAGCCTCCTCCCTGAAACGAGCTTTCATGGTGCCAGAGAGCAAATCAAATAAACAGCAACAACAAGCCACAGCTTTTTCCTATTACCACGTAAATCAGCACTGCACTTCACACCTTTTTCAGATTATTTTATTTTATTTTCATTCTTTTGAGATAAGGCCTTACTATGTAGCTCCGGCTGGCCTGGAACTCATACAGCTCTGCCTGCCTCTGTCTCCCATATGCTGGGTAAAGGCAGGTATCATCATGCCCTACACAAGAATACTTTTTGAAAGCAGAAATCATTTTAACTAGAATGGTATGCTTGAGTCAGATTATCCCTTCACTTCGAAAACTGAATTGTCTTAGTTTTAAATTCAACAGCTTGAATTTAAAATCAGAGGCGTTTTCTGAGGATCCCTGAGTCTTGCTAGAATAATATTTCAGGATATTTAAAAAACAAAACCATTAGAGCCTGGTGGTGGTGGTGCATGCACACTTCAGTCCCAGCAGTCTGGAGGCAAAGGCAGGTGGGTCTCTTGTGAGTTCAAGGCCAGCCTGGTCTACAGAGTAAGTTCCAGGGGGCACCTAGAGAAACCCTGTCTGAAAAACTTAAAAAAAAAAAAAAAAAAAAAAAAAAAAAACAGAAAAGAAAAGAACAAAACAAAAACAAACAAACAAACAAAAAACCCCAAAACCCCAACAACAGCAACAACACCCCTCGTACAGAAATGTCAACAGCTTTATGGATCTTCTAATCCACTAGCAAAGACTGCTGAGCATCCTCTAAGGGGAGAATAGAAGCCAATAAAAATGGATGAGCCTAGAACCATTATGTAAGGAAGAAGGGGGCACAGTATAGTGAACCCTTCAAAAGCTTATCTGCTTGTTCATTAATAAATTTGACTCATGAGTCAGGGAAAACTGATGAAAGGGGGAGGGGAGCCTCTTGTAGCAGGAAGTCCTGGTGGCTTGCCTGATTGTGGCCGGCTGGTAAATGTTTAACCGGCTTTCTAAAGAAAGTCGGAAGGACCTCAGCTCTTCGGATTTGTCCATTTTGTTGTTGATGTAGTCATTACCACCGTGAGTAAGTCTCACAATTCCCGCGCTAGATACATTTGCAAAAGACTTGCAAACAGCCTGGAAGTCTGTAGGTATGGGTGCTTGCTGTACCAAAAGGACCCAAGTTTGATTTTTCAGCATCCATGTAAAGCCTGTGGCTGCCCATGCAGGTTACCATAGGACTGGGGGTGGGGTGTGTGTGTAGGGACGGGTAGATCTCAAGAACGGGCTAGCCAGCCAACCTAGACGAAAGAAAGGATGGTTTTGAGATTCGGTGAGAAAAACTGAGAAGAACAAGACAGAGAGTGACAGAGAAATATTCCTGACAGTAAGTATGGGAACACATTGGAATACAGACACGTACATACACAGCCCCCCACCCCGTTCGCACACACATATCCTGCAAGGCTCATGAGCTGGAGCAAGCCATCTGAGCACACCTCTGTATTTACCCTTCACCTTCTTCCTCACAGGGACAAGTATCAGAATTTAAAAAGGACATTCTCTACCCTTCCTCGAAGATAGGAAAGAACGTAGGAGAGTGGTTGTCGGTTGTCGGAGAGTGTCACTGTAGGAGTGGTGAGGGCCAGTCTCAGGTGCTACTGGTTAGTCGTGTCTTTCTTAAAGGGGCTTTGGGGCTCAGATCGCATCTCCTACTGAGGCTGCTGCAGCCATTGTAACTAGCCAAGAAAGCCAGGAGACTGGCGGAGTGCTCTGTCTTCATGATCTTGAGCTGTCTCACAGCCCCTGGAACTCTCCCTTGAGTCTTCTATAAGCCACGTGGCGCTGTGTTAAAAGTAGGCAAGCTCATTCTTCTTGTGTATCAGTGGATACAGTCCTACCAAAGGGACATTGCCACTGAACACAAAACTACTGAAAATTAAAAAAAAAAAAAAAAAAAAAAAAAAAAGATCATACAGTCGCTTTCAAAACTGTTCTGTTAATGTGAGCTTGCCTAAAACTCTTGACTTGGAGACAGAAGCTATTCTAAGCATAGCACTATGAAGATTTGGGAAAGGCTTACCTGTTTGGTGTGTAGGCTACAGGCAGAGGCCATGTTGAGTACCGGAAAGGCATTGGCACACTTGTGGTGTGACCAGCAGCGAGTGAGTCACTTAGCAGTTGACACGTTAGCTCCTCATCTACAAAACAGAAATAATGTCATCCATACAAAAATATTTATTTTATTGTTAATTATTTGCATGTATGTGGGAGGGTCTGAACACTTGCATGTAGGCATCTGGGATGGGCATTAGAGGGCATCAGGTCTCCTGGACCAGTGTGGATGCTGGGAAGCAAGCTCAGGTCCTCTGTAAGGTCCTTACTGTGTGCTCTAAACTACCAAGCCCACTTCCTGGCTCCTCGCTGTGTCGTCTTGGGGACTAATAACTTGTGTAAAGAGCTTGAAACTATGCCAGGCAAACAGTGAACACAAAACCTGTAGCTACCTTCACCACCCAATCATAAACCATAATTCAGTAGGTTTTGATGTCACCTAAAGATTTTGAGGGTGGCCTATACTTTGTAGGGGATGTTTTGAGACGGAGACCAGGTCTTTCCAGGGCTCAGTCCTGGCTCCTCCTGCTTCGTAAGCTTTAGCCACTTGCCTTAGTTAGGCTTTTATTGTTGTGAAGAGACATCATGACCATGGCAACTCTTATAAAGGAAAGTAATCTCTAGTTGGAGCTGGCTTACAGTTTCAGAGGTCTAGTCCCTTATTGCCATGGTAGGAAGCATGACAGCGTGCAGGCAGACCTGGTGCTGGAGAGGCCACGGGTTCCACATCGTGATCTGCAGGAAGCAGGAGAGAGAGAGTGTGTGTGTGTGTGTGTGTGTGTGTGTGTGTGTGTACATACAACCTCAAAGCCTGCCTTCACAATGACACACTGCCTCCAGCAAGGCCATACCTACTCCAACAAGTAGTGCCACCCCCTATGGGGACCAAATACCTTTAAACTTGTGCACCACTTAAGCCCCCCTTTCTTGAGCTGCTCTTCGGCTTTGGGAATGGCCCTCAAGGCTAGAGGCTCAGAAACCTCGCCAGAGATGATGGGCTATCCACAGACACTGCCACCTTCCCAACATGCCTTGCTCTCTCCTTGCTCCTCTCCACCGTGTTCCTTGTGGTGGCTCCTTTGCCTGAGTCCTTCCATCACGCTCAGCTGCAGAGCCCCAGCTTCAGTGACTTCACCTCATCCTCCGTCAGTAAACTGAACCTGGCTGACTGGGTTTGCTTCATAGTTTTCATGGCTAACCTCAAATGGGTACTCAGCAGTGTGGCCTGGCCCTCCACCACGTTTCTGTCCTCCCTGTGACTTCTCAGTCTAGAACACTCTTCTACCCTAGCCTCCCGGCCTCCCGGCCACCCGGTCCCATTCTCTGGAAGCAGTCTGGGTCAGTTCAGAGAGAGCAGGACGCAGGACTCGAGACCTCCCTGGCGCTCACACCTTGGGACCACTAACTGGGTGCACCTGGCCTCCTGCCTTCCTTCCCAGCCTCGGCTTCTCCAGGCTCCACTGCTCTGGCTTCTGATGTCCTGAGAGTTTATGAAGCAGAACTGCCCTTTCCTCTGTTGGCTGGAAGCCAAATTAGACAAGGGTTTCTAGAACAGAATAGGATGAATATATGTTGTGAAAGGAACTGACTAGAATGGCTTGTATGAGGGGCTTGGGCCATCCAGCCACAGTCATCAGCATCACAGGGGCAGCCAGCACACAAGGCTGGAGGCTTCCTTAGCTCAAGCCTGCTGCTGAAGGCCTGGACGAGTCCTGGTTTTCAGTGTACACACTGGGAGGCTGAAGAAGCCAGGCTCCAATGGCTGAGGAGCGGAGGCAGGCAAAAGCAATCAAACGACAAACAAAAGAACCAAAACCATGAGCCCAAGATATCCCATTTCTCTGGTTAGCTACTTATTACAGTAACAAAACCCAGCTGGCTAGCGGTGAGAGAAAGCACTTTGAGCGTGGAACTTCGGCGTAATGGGAGTGTCAGACACGGTCGGGGGAAGGCCTAATTGAAACACTCGCATGAGTGAAGGCCCGGGGTCAGGAGAGCTGCAGGGACGTCTCTGGGAAGGGCTGTCCAGGTCGGGAGGCTGTCCAGGGAGGTTATGGCCGTACATTAGAACTGAGGTGAAGCTGTCACCAAACTGATCTGCAAGGTAGAGGTGGCCAAGATGTATCAGTGCCCAGCCTTTACGTGTGGTTAGATTGCTATTCTGAGTTAAGTGGGAATCCAGTTGTTTTTTGTTTATTTTGTGTTGTGTTTGCAACAAACAAAATGACTTTGACAAGGAAGTTAACCACAATTTACAATTGTCTAAAAAATGCTCTTTTAAAAAGAGTATCCAAATTTTTACCATTTAAAGAAATAACTTGCACGGAGTAAAATAATTTTTAATGGGCATAGTACTAATAATTATCATTTAGGGACAGTAGATGCATACACTAGGAAAGGCCATCTATAGTGTTACATATTACTTTAATGAGCAGTTACATAATGCCACTGTGTGTCTCTCTAGGATGTTTGTTTTTATGTACTATACATGCACAGTGCTTTGCTGGCATGTGACCCACGTTCTCACTTATAACACCAGGTTTCAACAAGGCCTTCCCTCCTGTGTTTGGCTTGGTGCCCTGGAACTGGATTTATGGTTGTGAGCTGCCATGTGGGTGCTGGGATTTGAACTCAGAGCCTCTGGAAGAGCAGTCAGTGCTCTTAACTCCTAAGGCATCCCTCCGGCCTCCCCTTCAGGATTTAAACAAGAACAGGCACTGCCTTTATTTGCCTTCATAGAACAGTGTGGCTACTCAGAATGCACACTCGCACAGCTCTTGCTACACCCACACAACTGTGTAACCACCAGATTTTATTATTAATCTTATTTTGGAATCCTTTCACCACACTGATATCTCAATCCTGTACTCCTCACTCTAACCCTGGGCTTTCCTCTTCTGTTCCTGTGGCTTCATCTATTACCAACATCTTGCATGAAGGAAGCAGATAAAATGGCAGAATGCTTGATATTTGGCTGTTTTATTTTGTTTTTGAGAAAGGTCTCACAGAGGCCACAGTGGTCTCGGAGTTACTATATAGCCAAAGATGAACTTGAACTTCTGATCTTGTTCCAACCCGGAGAGTGTTGGCATTACCGGCGAGCGCTACCCTACCCACTTTGTTCTGTGCTAAGGATGGAACCGAGGCCCTCATTCCACCCTGGGAGACGGGCAAGTGCCCATTTCTTTTCTATGGCTGAGTAATGTTCCTATGTACGGATACACCTCACTCTTTGTCGACAGAGGGTCTGCAGAGGACAGGGGGATGACCCTGAGTGGCATTAAGCCAGGCTCACTCCAGCTGTTGCCCAAGGGACCAGAGAACAACCAACTATGTCAAATGCTGCTTTTAAGGACAATAAGATGAGATCCAAGAATTGACCAGTAAGTGCTCAAATAGTTTAATGAAGAAAGGAATTTAATTAGCAGAAATATTCTTATGTATAATTCATAAATGGCATTTTATGGGTTTATGGGATTTGTTGCATTTCCTTTGAATAATTAAATATGGAATACAGATATAATACTTGAATAATTAATAAGAATTTTAAGTGGAATGCTAGGCATGTAAAGGTACAGGAATAATTGGAGAGTGTCATTAATTTATAGTGGCCTTTGGTATTTCTTTATATTGCTGGTAATGATTTTTTTTTTTTTTTTTTGGTTTGTAGGGCATTTACTCCTAGAACAGTCCTTCTCCAGACATAACTCAACATTATGAAAAGTGATCAAGATTTCATGCCAACTTCCAGAAACTAACCAAGAAAAAAGTTGATTGCTTCAAGAAGATGTTTTTGGTGTCTGAACATATCAGTAAGATGTGAGCTCCTGTGTGTGTGTGTGTGTGTGTGCGTGTGTGTGTTTTGTGGGTTCTTTTGGGGGGTGGGCAGTGGGAACAGGGGCAAAACTCTGTCATCTAAAAAATTTACGCCAAAACTTTACAGTACTAAAAGGCTACTTCCTAGTTCAAGGCCAGCCTGGGCTAAAGAGAGAAATCTCATTTCCAAGCAAACAAAGGGGCTGAGGGTGAAGCTCAGTTGTAAACGTGTGTCCAGCATGCATAAGGGCATGGGTTCGATTCCTAGAACCGTAGAAATAAGAATATGTGCAGACCTATAATCGCCAGCACACAGGATATGGAGGCTGGGAGAAGAGAAGTTCAAAGCCTTTTCCCATTCAAAGCGAGTTCGAGGTCATCCTGGGCTATAAGAGCCCATGTATCAAACATATAAATGGCTGCTGTCATTTGCTGCAGGAAGGATACCTACTGGAATTAAATACATCTACCCAGTAGTTAACAGGTCACCCAATTTGGGGCTCATGCCACATGGAAGGCCGGTAAATCACTGGGTCAGTGATTGCAGAGCCATTAAAACGCGTTTTTAGGACGACTGGGTGGGCTCGATGGTCGTGTTTGAGAACATTTCAGAAAATAACACAGGCTTTGGAACTTGACTTGCTGCTGGGCAGGGACTACAAGTCGCAGGCAGGCGCGGGCCGGGAATTTGGAGAGGATCCCTAAGCGGCAGCGGGCGCGCGCGGTGCGCGTGTGAGCGAGGGCGAGCGGCGGGCGGGTTGTGCGCCGGGCATTGGCAGGCGGGCTGTGGAGGCTGGGCGGTTCCGACTGCCTGACGCCAGCGCGACCAGATCAATCCAGGCTCGGGGAGCGAGCGGCCGCACCAAGGCGAGGCCAGGGCCGAGGCGCGGGGACGGCGGCCGGGAGCTAAGCGGAGTGCGGGGACGGCGACCGGGAGAGGATCGGAGCGCGGGACCCGGCGCCCGGTCTCGAGCGTCCCCGCCGATGGGCGCGCCGCCGAGCCGGTAAAGCCGAGCGTACCCGAGCCGACTGGAGAGGGACTAGTCCTGTGCCGCGCGGGGCGCACCGGGACAGGGACCAGCTCCAGGGGATCCCGGGCGGGCTCCGGGGGCATCCCGGGCGGGTTCCGGGGAGGATCGGGGACGGGCTCCGAGGGCATTCGGGGCGGGCTCCGGGGTCGATCTGGGACGTGCTCCGGGGAGGACCCGGGAGGACTCGGGGACCCGCTCTGAAGGGAATCTGGGACGAGCTCCGGGACGCAGTCCCCCCACCCCCCATGATGGCGCCTCGCGGCCGCGAACCTGCCGCCAGACCTCCTCTCCCGTCTCCCCGCGTCTTTGTCGGGTGTGTCCAGCTCTCCGGGGACCCCCGTTCCGCCTCGGGCCGCAGCCCCATTGTGTCCCCGCCCTGGCCTGCAGACCCTCGCGGGGACAGCGCTGCGCTCAGCTCGGGTCTGCCTGGATGGACGCGCGCGCCCCTGTGGGTCCCCACACAGCCCGATTTGGGGATTGGGGTTAAGGAAAGTTCGCAGCGCAGTTCCCTCGGATTTATTCAAAGGTCTGGCGGCCTCCAGTCTCCCCCCCCCCCCTCCTTCCGCCTACACCCCCTGCGTCGCCCAGTGTCGCCTCATTCCTTTCCCTTTACCGGATTCGATTGCCTCACTGCGCGTTCCGAGCGCCGAGAACAACTGCTCTCGTCCAGACCGTCTTTGTTAGTGTTTCTGTCGCGGGGTGGGGGCGGTGGGCGTGAGAGCGCGGGCCTGTGCGGCCGCTTTGCGGACTGCGTGTGAAGGTTTCGGGGGCAGCGTCTCCCCGAGGTGCTTTGGGGAGCCTGGAGGGACCATCGCCGGCCTCATCCAGACACTATGGCAGGTCGTGGCTTTTGTTTATTTGGAGGCACATGCAGTTTTTCTAAATGCACGGTACAAAATAATCCAGCCAAGAGCTTTCCATCTAAGAGAAAATTCTGAAAATCCCAGCCCGTGCCACAGCCATCTAAGAGAAAACTGTTGTAGAGTGCGTGTGGTCAACCCTGGCCTCTTTCTTCCCCCTCTCTAGGGTTCTTGGGTGACATCTGAAGTTTTCAAAGCACGGTCTGAAAGGAGTTGCTTGGTTTATGTAATGTCTTCCTGTTGCTGGAGCAAAATCACAGCTTGCTCTTTACAGCATCTCTCCCGCTAAGGGCCTGTGGTGGATAATGTGCCCCACACCTCAGCACAATGAGAAAACTGTTCTCTGACCAGGTTCATTTTTCATCTTGTTTATAAGTACCACTTTAAGTTGCCCCGGAAGCTGATGAGCTCTGCTGGAACAATTCACAAAGAGTCGAGGCAGAGGCAATGTTTGTTGCCTGGGTGTTTTCAATTGGTGTGAGCATTTTTTGCACCAGCGTTTCTGTGATAGGCCTAAATAGGCTGTACTGACTTTGGGGTGTGCCCTCCCCGTCCCCGCTTTTCTCGTTTTCAGTTATATGATATTTCTGTGAAGGTGGTGCGCCATTTGTGTAAGTCTGCATTTCTTAGGAAACCGTAAACCAGGGTCTCGAGAGATGGGTTGTCTGGGGGTGGGGATGCCAGAGGCTCCTGAGGATGATCAGGTTTCTTCAAAGGATAGGGATTTGTCCTTGATTTAGTTTTGACCCTTGCAACCATAGGTAGTAACCAAATACACTCTTCCTTTTGCAGTGTCCTCTAGTTCTAAGCCCTTGGAGAGATGGTGGTCTTTGTTTTGGAGGAGTGGCAGGGTTGGTGTGTGTGTATGTGTGTGTGTTTGGCAATTAAAAATGGTAAAAAAGAATTTACATTCCTTTTCTGGTAAGTGAGCATTAAGAGGAAGTAAATCTTAGTCCCCAGCTACCCATATTAGTTAAAAACTAAATTTCGGTTTCTAATCTTGATTTCCAGCTATTCTGGGCCCAAGATAAAAATGCAGTAATACGGTAGATTGGAAGAAGAATAAACCCCGATGTAATTAGATGAGCATATCTAGGCAGCAGTAGCCTACATAATCAAGGCCAAGTTGTGTGTGTGTATAAAAGATCTCATTTGTGTGGTCTTACAAGGCTAATGGAAGCATTGCCGAGACTTTATAAATAATGTAAGTTGTGTGTAATGCAGAGTCTCCAGAGAGGCAGAGAGAGCATCATTACCAGCCTTTTCAACCTGCTCGAGATCTTAAATTGATTTACAGCACTGAACTGGTGCAAAATGATACATCAGGATGACATGGGGTCAGCCTGTAAAAGTCTGTGATGTCAGCCTGTTAGTTCAGCCATCATAATTAACCGTATTATAGGGCAGCTAGGCGGGAGTCTGGCGTTATATTCAGGCATGGGTGGTGCATGGACTTTGTTTATGATGGGAAGGAGAGATGGGGAAAAGAGGAGAAAATGTTCGGAGCTGGGATTTCTGGGGTGGGGGGGTGCTGCATCTTGTAGCTTTTCATTTGGTACTCTGGGGTGGCAGTGGAGACCCTTGCAGTTCCGGTCTTTGTATGCTTAAGTCAATGTGAATTTAACCTGGCCTTCTGGAGCTTGCACTGTGCTGTGGCTTTAACGGGTCAGAGTCACCAGGCTTCCACTGAAAACAGGCAGAAAAGGACGGGCCCCACGTTTGCCTGAGTTCTTACAAGGCTGTCAGTGCAGGTCCAATTCAGGCGGCCTACTAACGGGACGAAGCCTTGTCTGTGCAGCTCAACACCGTTTAAGACACAGTGTTGCCTGTACCTCCCCCATCTCTAGTAGCCATGTTACTACCATGTGGAATAGAATGTGCGTGGGACAGTGCTTATTCCCAAAGAAAGTTCTAGACTCTAGAATCTAGAGCGTTGACCCAGGACCTTCCTCAGCACAAATACTTTTGTTCGGAAAAGCAGTTTGGTAGCCATGGCTACACAGAGAAACCCTCTCAAAACTCAACCAGCCAACCAACCTCCAACAGTTCAGTCTGGAGTGATGGTTGAAGACAGTGGTTACTATGACATCGGCTTCTCAGTAGAATTTATTTGCCGTTTGTGATCATGATTTAGAGAGCTAGGTAGATGGGGATTCTCGTTTTCTCCCTCTTTCTGCGTTTTTAAAGTGTGCTGGTTATAACTTACTTAAGCCCTGGAGTGTGGTCCCCACTTACAGCTGAGGAAACTGAGGCAGAGTGATGGTGTTACCCAGGCTACACAGCTGGCGGACTGAGCATTGACAGTCTGTTCAGGGATAGGAATCAAGCAGCCCGAGCCCTGAGCCTCATTCTTAACTGTCTGGTTTGTTTTCTGTTGTGCTTGTTTCTTTCTGAAATTTTTTTCCCTCTTGAGCTCTCTTTGTGCACAGGCAGTTTTTCTGTGACCTGAGTAAACCAAGTTTAGGAAGTAGGTCTACAAACCGAATACTTACTGACAATAAGTTATAAAGAAATTTGCATTATTAAAGGCCAGAGGGATGGTTCAGCATGTCAGTAAGGCTGAAGAACTCCATTTGATTCTAGAACCCACGTGGTGGAAGGAGAGAACGGACCGCCACAAGTTGCCGCTAACCTCCTTAAATAAATCAAATATTAAGACATCTTACATTTATTTCAAGGTAATTCTTTGGTATGCATATACATTACCACTTACTAAAAAGGAAAATACATTTGCTAATTAGTCAGATGGATGTCCTTGTTTGTCTGTTTTACCTTAAAATTGGCTGGGCACACAGGACATTGAGCCTCTGTAGACTGTTTTTCAGAGTTGACTTTATGATTGTCAGTGCCGAGAACTTCAACCTAAACATGCCATGTCAAATGGCAGAGGTGTGTTTAGGACTGTTTTAGAAATAACTGGGAATTCTAACCTAGTCAGATTCATTGAACATTTTCTAAAACTCAAGCCCAGCGACTTGAACATCAGTTTGTAGGATGGAACGTTCTAACTACTGTCCAGCCCCAGGATACTAGTACATGCTGAGGGGAGTCTGAGAGAGGCTGAAAGGCTCTTTCCTGTAATTAAACAAGCATTTATTTGTGTGTGTGAAGAGGGTAGGTGCGCAACACACAAAGGTTGAGAAGAACCCACTGGGGTCTTCTCTCCTTCACTGTGGGTTCCAGGATCAAGCTCAGGTTTGTCGGTAGCACCTTTACCCACTGACCTTCTGTACCAAGGCATCAAGAGGTAAAAATTTGCCCTCTATAGTAAAACAACAATTGTATACATTGTAGTTTTTTTCCTCTGTGTTACTGTATGTATAAGCACATGCATGGGCAGTGCAAAGCATGCATGATGCATGTTCCAACCCAGTTGTACGGTGCAGCAGGGGCTGCCAGGAACACCTTGGATTCATTATGCATTTGATATTGTTTGCCTGATGCATGTTGCCTGTCTGTCTGTCTGTCTGTTTATCTACCTATCTATCTGTGTGTCTGTCTGTCTATCTATCTATTTATCTATCTATCTATCTATCTATCTATCTATCTATCTATCTATGTGTCTATCTGTGTGTGTTTTTGTGAGTGTGTCTGTCTATCTATCTACCTACTACCTACCCGGAAACTCAGTAGGCCTTGCTTTGTCAGTGTGGCCATGACTCTCTGCCTGTATTTTCAGGCCTTTAGACAAATTAGTTCCTTGTCTTTTTTTTTTTTTGAGGGGTGCTTTCTCCCATTGCCCCCATTTAAGCAGCACATGACTTGAAGACAAGTTTGCCAGGAAGGCAGCGCATTTACAAGTCCAGGCAGTTGTGTCTCTGCCTTTCTGATTAATTCCCTCCACTTGCCCTTTGTGTTTCTGTGATCAGTCCCAAGCTGATGCTGCTGGTAAAGAAAGTTTCAGTAGTCTAGTTTATCTGTCTTATCGGAAAGGCTCGGCTTCCCCTGAGCTGCTGAACTCCGCAGCTGGAGATAAGAAACAGTTTGTTGCAAATTCCTTGAGGACTTTTTTCCTTTTTTAAGGATGGGTGTCAACTTTTGTAGAAAGTCTCACTGTTCAGTTGCTCTTAACATTTTTGGAGGAGGGGTCAGAGCTGTTTAAGAATCTGAAGGAAGCACGGTTCAGTTTCTAGCTGGTTCCCACACCCTGTATTCTCTCCTATCTTCCTACTCAGAAATGCTGGTGTGCACTGGTGAGTGTGTGAGAGGCTCTGTGTTTTCAGGCGAAGTGCACTGTTTGCTTTTGAGACTGTCCTGCCAATTGCTTCAGAGACTAAAGATGCTTATTGTTAAACACTGCTTTCAAGAGTGTCTAATCTAATTGGTTCCTACCGAGCTGGCCAATCTGAAGCCAAGAGAGGTTACCTGGCTTGTATAATGTCTCCCATCTTACTGATTGAAACAGAAAGCCAGACCTGGTCCTCTGAGTATTGAGGGCCCATTTATTGGTTTTTTTCCTGTTACTTAGTGTTCCTGAGGCACTGGGCTGAGCACATCCTGGATCTTTTGGGGAGGGGAAGAAAGAAGAATTTCTTTAGGCATGATTTTTTTGTTTTTATACCTAACATTGTTTGAGCTAAGTAGCAATTAAATCTGACAACCATAGGGAAATGTTTGCTTTCTACAGCTTAAAATAGACTTTTTAATTTTACAAATCGAAAAGAAAACCCCATGTCTGATTTAATCAATGGGATCTTATTAGAAATGGGCGATTTAAGACTGTGTTACAAAGTTCGAATTAAATCAGACAGTTGTGACATGTTGAAAAGCCCGTGAGACCCTTCTTTTGACTCTAGACCACTGTATTCCTCATTAAAAGCTTAAATGTGGGATGTGTAGGGAAGGAGCCAGGTAGGTATTAGGAGAGAGCTGGAAAGGTAGAGGAAGAGAAAGGGTAATTTAACGGGAAGAGTGGAGAAAATATGTCAAAATGATGTTGAGATTGGTGAAGTGTCTTGGTGTTTCTGTGGTACCAAGATTATAGGCTGTGTTTTAGCAGCACATAGGACATCTCTTCTGAAGTCCAGGTTTTTCAGTTCTTATTCCTTTTTTTTGCTGTTATCTGGTGGTAGAAATATTCAGTCTAATCTGTCCATCAGTGATCTGATTTGTAGCCAAAACACATGAAGTATTTTCAGCAATTACTTAACTCCGAAATGGCCTCCTTTAAGTTACGGAGCGGGATGAAACCAGGAAGCATGATGCTCTCCTGTAACTACTTCAGATCCAAACTGTTAGTCTAGGTGTGTGCTGAGGTAGGGCACAGTTAGGCCACAGAACTGCTCTGCAGAAATGAGCCGCATCTTCAGGGTGCTCATTTGCATCAAAGACGCTGTCATGAACACTTAAAACGTCAGTGACTACATCCTTTGGGAGCAATGGGAACTGCCAAGGTGTAGTAAGCTCAGCTTTGCAGTTTTCATTATAAACTGGAAACGGGATTTGAGAATGGACCACCCCTCCCCCCAAAGAAAGAAAGAAAGAAAGAGGGAAGGCAGCAAAGAAAGGAAGGAAGGAAGCCTCAGACTGTGCGGCCCCAGGAATCCATGTCTTTTCTGTGTGGTTCCCAGCGGTGAAAAGAAACCCTTGTGCTCCTCTCTGAAGAGCCACATCTGTGGGGTGGGGAATCGGTGCTGCTGGTTGCCTCTCCCTCCTCCATGTTGTTATTTATTATTAGAGATCCTCCTGAGTTGAAAGAAGGAACACGTAACACACATCTGCATTAATTAAACAGCCATATGTTCCTTAGTTCAGGGTGTCAAAGAATGTTCATGGTCGCTGGGAAGGAGAGATATGGAAGGGCCTATGTGCTTATTCAGAAACATTTATTACACTGAGTTTATTAATGTTTTAGTTATAGTTTTCCTTCATTTTAGAGCTCCTGTGCTATATCTTTTCACACAATCTCAGATAATTTTGGGGTCTACTTATTCAAACTGTTCCTTCCTGCCACTTGTCTGGTTTTGGTCTCTTTACTGTGGGCTTGTGCAGAGTAGACGTATTTCAGAAGGGTACAGCTATTTTTCCTTCAGTTTCAAACACCAGAGGACAAAAAGAGTAGCTAATTATCTTAAACTACTATAATTAGGCATTAAATTAAGTCATTCATTTAGTTAAATGCAAGTTTCTTTATTTGTTTAGATAGAAAGAAAACATTTTTTAATAGTAGAGTGATATAAGCCCCTTATTTGGTGATTTTTAAAAAAATTTAGTTAAAGTTAATGTGTGCATCAATTACCCACAGTTTTTGTTTGTTTGTTTGTTTGTTTTGGTTTTAACAGAGTAATTCATGAGAAGACACATAAAAATGAAAGAAAAGAATCAGTAACACCATAAGAACACTACAGGGCAGCTCGGGATTCAGTGTCACGACTCACGGAGGACTCCTGTGGGATACAAGTACATGGGGCTTGTATCGTAGGGAGCACAGTGGATAAGCAAGGGTGAGTGGACCTTTAGCAGCCCTGTCCAATAGAAAGTCTGCAGCGGTCCAAGTGCTGTCCCTGTACCACCCAGAGCTGTAGCCACGGTGACTGTCAAGCTCTGAATGTGGTCAGTGCAGCTGAGAGGAATGGTCTTCCTTCATGACAGAGACGTGTGTCAGTGTTTGCGTTAGCCGTACGTGGCTACCCTCTAGTGAGCTGCCCTGTCTGACGTTGGTGGGCGTTCCTGGCAGAGAGGATGGGGTTGTGCAGCATTTGGGACGGACAGTTGAAGGTTTTGTCATGTGCTGTGATGAAGAAGCACCGACAAGTCACCGAGAAAGCTGCCATGAGTGTACAATCTGGTGGGGTAGATGCTGTATGCTGCATTTTTTAAAAAGCGTTCTTCTTTGTGATGATTAATCTTTGATAAAATGGAAAGCGAACAAAACCAGACAAAACGAATGAAGATGTGGCCATTTTATGGCTGTGGGATTACAAGAGGGAAGTCAGAGGTGACCTGTAAGCTTCAAACCTCAGTGGCTAGAAACCTGATGCAGCCGCTCCATCGTAGTGAGGGATAAGGCTTGTGCACGGGAACAATGGGATGGATGTGTGCATTTCCAGGGGTTCTGTGAGTAAGTTAGAGATGCGAAACTCAGAGCTACAGGTGGGATCGTTCTGTGCACGGTGAGGGGGTGTCGGGTCTCTAGCTACCTGCTTGGTACCCAAGAAGCCCAGAAGAGGAGACAACATGTAAATTCACCTTTCCTGCCCAAGCCCACACCTAGGAATTAGGAAGAATATTTGAAGAAGTCAGAAGAGGCAACTGTAATAGAGAAGTAGCCTTGCAGGGTTCCATGGGTCGAGAGTCCAGAGTGGGCTCAGAGAGGAGGCATGCCTGCCAATTGAGCTAAAGAGGGAAAAGCAGAATTAAGTGAATGTAGGTGTGCAGAGAATGGGTATATTAGGAAGTGGGGAATAGATTCTTACAAGAGCTGACAGTGTAGAGAGGGCGCAGAGGCGGAGGGACATCACTAATGAGTCTGACTGGTCTGCATCACAGATAACAAAATACCCTGTAATGTCTGAGCAACAGTGGGTTATCCAGGAAAGTCCCACAGCAGAGCGCACGCCGGCTCATCGGCTGGCACTGCCTGCCCATCTCTGCATTGCCATTGCAGGGAGCTGGGTGCCTTGGTTAAGATCGCGGCCCATCCGGCGCCAAAACGCTCATTGTAACTTCAGAAAAACTATTAGCCGTGCGTCTTCTCCACTAGAAGAAAAATGGAGATGGCAGTCCAGTGCAAGATTTGCTGTGGGCGTGAAAGAGGAGTGGTTGTGTATTTCATCTAGTTTGGAGCCTGATTTCATGTTCCACCAAGGAAAAACTTGACGTAGCTTTAGAGATATTAAAGCAGTGTGAAAATGTAGGAGTAGCATCTCCTCAGGGCTTGAAGGGCTTAGCGTGGGACCAGCCTCCTAGTGAGCGCTCTGCTCTGGTAAGGCTGAGACAAATCAGTGCTTTCACAGTTGAGAATGTTGACCAGGGCAGCATCTTGTCCAGTCCAGCCTAGATAAGGGAGTTCCGGAGGAGTCTAACGACCTCTGTGGTTTCAGAGGGGTTAACAATGGAATCTTTGGAGAAGGAAGGGCAGAAATAACCACGTTTGGGAATTTGTTCTGGTTTCCTGTCAGCTGCTCTGAAGGTTTTTGGAAAGCGTAGTAGTGATTGAACTGAGGGAAATCCCTTTAATGACCAAGATAAGTTACTTAGATTGCTCAAAGCCTTTAAAAATTACTATTCTGAATTTATTTATGCCCTTTTTTTTTTCAATTGGCCTTTCACCCCAATACCGGGATTAAATTTCTGTGTCTTTTGTTTGTTCTTTTTTACATCATTCAGTAGTGTTAAACACCCCCCTCACCGCCCCACTCTGACAATACATAATTATTTCTGATCGATTCTGGGATGGAGTCTTACTGTGGTGATCAGAAAGAGGGTGGGCACATGGCAGTTGGAGAGCGTCAGCACTTGGTACCTGAGGAGCCTTCTAGATGTGTCTCCAAGGCAATGTCCTGTCAGCTGGGATGCACCAGTCCGCAGACGGCCTGACAGCAGGTCTCAACATCCACAGCATTACCGTGGCCACTGAGAACCTTCCAGACATAGCAGAAAGCAAAGCCCCAGGAGAAGAACTTGGGGAATAGGAGTGAGCAGTTCACAAACACTGGTGAGGAACGTGTCCTGTAGCTTATCCCTGGGAGGGCGCAGTGTGCTTCCTTAGTGACTTCCTCCCCGTGCGTCAGAACATGTCTGTCTGGCAATGAAGCTTCTCCCAATGAAGGAGTGGAGGCCAGTATTTCAGTCTTCCCTTCCAATGAAGGAGGGAAGCAGGGGTTGTGGGGAGTGTGAGGTACATGTAAACTCCACCCATTTCCTCCACAGTAACCTGTTTCCTCTGGGAGAGGTCTTGGGGCCAAGGGTCACCTCGCTAGAATTTCACGTTTCTGGTCCGTTAGGGCTCCTGCACATGCGTGTGGTTGGTGAGCTGGCACTCCTCTTCCCTAGTGCATTTGAAAATAGGTCCCCCCAGCCTCCTGCCTGTGTCGCCGTAGTAGATTTCACAGTGACATGTTCTCATTCATATGAGATAACAGTGATGTCGTAGAATGTGGCTTTGATTATGGAGAATGACTGGTTTATGAAGAATCAGTGAGAAAGTCTCCCTGTGTAGTAAAACCTCGTCTAAAGATAAAAAAGCATCCAGGCCTAATCTCCTGGTTTTCTGTTATGGATAATAGTGGGCAGGGGTATAAATGGGCATTCATGCACTACCCGGATGAAATCTGCTGGTGATTGGCAGGATCCTGACCCAAATGGATCCGAGTCTGTCTTGCCTCCGAGGCAGGTATAAGGCTGCCGCTGTGTAGCCGCCAGAGTTTGTCTGTCTTCTTCCCACCACCACCTTTAAATGGCCCGAGTATTTTCGAAGTGGAGGGAAAGCTTGCGTATCTCTGTAGGCTCTGTGTTCAGCCTGGGGCCATCCCTCCCCATCCTTTATAGCCTCTTCAGGAGGATGAGTGACTAGGACGAGGGACCCTGAATCCGAACGCACTGGTCAGGAGTGTCCCTCCAACACGTCCAGCTCAGTTGCACAGGAAGAATGATGCTAATTTTATTAAATGTGGTGGCTTTTTTGAAGAAAGAGAAAAAAGTGTGCGTGTGTGTATTTGCAGACAGCTTTTGGGAATCCGTTCTCACCTGCCACCTTGTTTGAGGCTTTCCTGTGTCTGAGCTCTTGGTGTTTCTGTCTCTGCCATTCTTACTTGGGTTCTGGGGACCAGGCGAGCTCATTGACCCGCTGAGCCATCTCCCCGGCCCAGTAGCTTTTCCTAATGGGAAATAAAATGAGCCCTTATAAGAGTTGGTGCTGTGTGGCGTGCCATTGCGTCCGTCACAGCGTCCTGTTTTGTCGTGGGTCCTTGCTGGCTTTTAATAAAATCGCTCTGGAGCGATTAGTAACAACCTCATCACCTGTTCTGCTCAGACACTTGCTGCTTAGTTTGTCTAAGCTTGAGAGAATGTTGGTACGTTTTAATTTTTTTTTTTTTTACTAACTGGAAGAAAACCACTTATCATCCAGAGGATTGGTACAAAGAGTAGATGACATTTATTTGTGCTTAAGGAGAGTGTTGTCAGATTGTACGGGATGGGATGTTCTGTGTTTCAGGAAGGCCCCTTCTCAGAGGCGCACACCTTGTGTCGGGTCTGGTTTCTCAGTCAGTATTAGCAGTGCCACAAACACACTGGGTTTCATCCTGCACATCCTGTGCTGTGTGAGAGAAAAGGAAAAGTGTGAGCTTCTCTCTGAAGAGGCAGTCCAGTTGGTGCAGCTACCAGACAGTGACTAACGTGAAAGGCTGGTGATAAGCTGTTGATACTCTGTAGCTGAGTTTTAAAGGCAGTTCACATGTGCTTGGGGTAGTCGCTCAAAAATCAAGGGCTTGGGAAGGAAGTTTGATGCAATTGGTAGGGAGTTCTACATTTTCTTATTTTAGTGTGTGCACCAGCGTGCGTGTGCGTGTGTGCATTTTTGAGCATGCAGGCATACCATGCCGTGCCTATGGAGGGCAGAGGACAGTATGGAAGCGCTGGTTCTCTCCTACTGTGTTTCCCCGGGGGTTGAACTCAGGTCATCCGGTGTAGAGGTAAGCACCTACACCCCCTGAGTCTCGCCTGTCTGGGAAAGAGGTTCCTACCAGCCTACTTTTCTCCCTTAGCGAATTCTCCAGTAAGTTCCCGAATGTCTAAAATGTGTGTTTATACTTAATGTGTATCTTATACAGTTTGATAAGGTTGGGATAAAGGATCATAAATACAGGGCTGGGACTCGGGAGCTCGTAACTGAGGAACAGCACAAACCTGCTTGTCTGGTCTCCCTCCGTGGTAGGACCTTCATTTCAGTTGTCATGTTAGCACCGCTGAGCTCCTCGGGTATGCAGGCTGTCCTCGTGATCTCTGTGTGAAAGCACAGTGGGTCTCACCTTGTCTGTACCCCAGAGACTCATCAACAGGCCTGTCACAGGAGTGCCTGGCCTGTCCGTAGGGAATCTGTCACACCGGATATGTGTGGAGTGCATAGTCTTCCGCTGTGACGTTTTTGCAAACATGTTAGGAAATCTCCTGTGTTATGTTGTAAGTGCCTTGTGGGTATGGACCTTGCATGGCTTTCATGTTTGGTAGCCCGTGGCAGGGTGCGGGACTGTTGTAAGTCTTGAAGCACATCAGTTAAACACTGAGCGCCCTTGATCTGTCTTTCTTTAAGAAGAGCCAGAATGTGGGGCTGGAGAGAACTCAGCTTTTACCAGCACTCAGGCTCTTGCAGAGGACTCAGATTCAGTTCCCGGCACCTGCATCAAGCAATTCTTTCGTGTGTAGCTTGCACGCCAGGGCATCCAGCGCTCTCTTTTAGTCTTTGCCCGCACTGCATTCATGTGCGTACACGCATACATCTCAAACATTTCATAATTTAAAAAGAAAGGATGTGTGCTTTGGACATCATTCCCTCCACCCTGGCAAGAACCAGAAACTTCTCAAGTTTTGTAGAGCCAGAAGGAGGCGTGGAAGGGCTGAGCGTGGTCACCTGTCAGTGTCTGAGAGATTGTTGTCAGGGCACGGAGCGTGGGTTGCAACTGGTTGGTAGGAGCTAGAGGCCAGGGATACATCTCAGCTGCTCAGGAAGCAGGGGGATAACGGAAATGGTGTGGCTGATTGTGTGTCTGCTTTCTCTTTTTTCCACTGTCACGCCCCTCACCCCCCACTTCTTCAGTACTCGAACTGCTGTGTATCAGACTGTACAGTGATTGCTGTGTTACCAAAATCAGAGGCCTGATAAATTCTTGGCTAAATTTTCTTCACTTCTGTGCTTGCTGACTTGGGAAAAGTATTGTCTCAAGCGCAGGAAATAGCCTAGCAACTTCTTTTTTTACAGTTTTATATTTTTAATAAAGGACCTTAAAAATAACATTTAAAATTATATTTACCCGTTTATGTCCATGTGTCTGTGGGGGGGGGGGGCATACGCACCATGGTGCACATTTGGAGGTCGGAAGACATCTTTCAGGTCCGGTCTCACCTTCTACCACGTGGGTTCCTGGGGTCAGAAGCTGCTCAACAAGCGCCTCTACCTGCTAATTGTCAGCCCAGAAAAGGAGTTTCTCAAAAGTTTAGTATTCCACAGTCAGCTAGGAAAGGGGTCAAGAGTGGAGCTGCATCGCCGTTGGTGTGACATTCTCTTGTCCTGCTTCACTTTACTTGAAGCTCTGTAGTTCCAAGTGAACAGGATTTTGTCCTGGCCACCCTGATAAAACCCGCGCTTCATCCATGGTGTAAGAAGATGGGGACCAACCGAGAGGGAAAACAGCAACAACAGAAATAAGTTAGGAAGGAAGGGGTTGGAGAGATTAAAATAAAATATCAAACAAATCCTTCTGCCTTCTGCATCAAACAAAGGGGGTGTTGCTCAGGAAGCGGGGGGGGGGGGGGGGGGGCCTTGCCAAGTTCCCTTGGCCAACTGGTCCGCTGGCTGCTCAGGCCTTAGTTATGCAGACTCTGAAGTAATGCAGGCCTCTAGGATTCACACAGGGATGAAGGGAATTGGTGTTCCTCGCCCTCCTTCAGATTTCCATCCTAAGGACCCACAGCTGAGGAGACACGGGAGAGGTAGTGGCCACAAAGAATACGACAGTGTTGGCCATTCCCCTTGCACGTGTGTGTGCCTTGGTAGATAAATAGCCAGTGTCCAGGGTACTTCCCGTGGTCACGTTCCTTCCCTCCCACTGTGCCAACTGTGCTGATGGGAAGTCTTCAGTCTTCTGTGCTTTTGGGCCAGTGGTGAGCCTTTTAAGAATTTGTTCGGTTGTGGACGAGTGAGCACTAAGACTGTCCTGTAATTGAGCAGGTACTGGGGGTTCCCGACCTTCCTGCGAGCATAGCGTTGGGGCTTTCTGATTGGTAAGTTTTACGGGGCTTACTGGGTAGGACTGGACTTAATCCAAAGCAGATGGCCTAGATTGTGGAACAGGTAGACCTGGTCTATGCTCATGTATCTCTAAAGCTTGGTTTTTCTAAATATAGTGAGAAACGGCCCGTGTTAGCTCTTAGGAGGGACAAAAGCTACCGCTCTGGTTTCTCCCCCAAGCGGCTACATGTGATGGTCGGGCTATTGGTAGGCATTTGGAAGGTTGACAGCGGATTGTCGGTAACTCGTGGGAGTGGGAGACAGCGCTAGCTGCTCTCTCATTCTTTCCGTGACTCTCCAGAGCTCCTCCTACAGTTGGTGCTCCCAGGTTTACTCTAGAGGAGAGGCAGACACAGTTTGCTGTGAAGACGTTAAGGTAATTGGGAACATTTCCTCTTTTCTTGGTAATAACCATGTGTGCTGAGACTCTTACTCTTGATGAACTGTTGGCAGAGGATTTAACGGGACACAAACTTACTTTTTTATAATAGGAAACCATTTTGTAAAATTGAATTTTTGATCCTTTAGCCGAACTGCTTAGTAAAAGAATCCATTTGTGTCTATGTTCTATTTATCTAGGCAAGATCGTGGATTCTAAATGGGCACAGGGATGTAATGTTTCTCCGACAGCCCGTTCTGTGCAAGTGTTCTTCAGTTCCTTCCCCTTTATATATGTAAAAAGTCTGTGGGGCACCTGTTGGCCCAGTCCTGTGGCGTTTTGATGCTACAGAGAGGGAACATCCTACCTACTTTCAGCTTTCATTCTTGGGGTTTTAGACATGAGAACAAGAATTGGTAGAAGCAGTGGTTGGCTCCTGCCCCACAACTCCCAGCTCAGACCTAAAGGTGACTCAGCATGGACTGTTTCCATTGAGGTTTGCAAATGCTCACAACCCTCACACACAGCTTTAGTGAGGTCTGCAAATGCTCACAACCCTCACACACAGCTTTAGACTTTCAGACTTTCTGAAAAGGTTTCATGGGAGAGACACCGATTTGTAGTGTCTTTTAACTGGAAAAAAAAAAGTCATTTTTTTTCATGTGGTTCATGAATTTATTTCTCTTTTTTGCATGTTTAGTAATAACTGTGTATTCGGTGTATTTAAATCTGGTGTTGTTAGATGTCTGTCGTCCCCACACACACACCCCAGCAGACTATGGACACATCTCGCTGTGTGACGCTCCTCACTTTAGCTCTGCCAACTCTTGATTTCTCTCCTTTGCCAACCTTAGACCCTTTCCCCCCCTTCCTCCTGGGACTCTGCAGCCTTGGGGGGGCTCCACTCCCTTTCCTGTCAGTCACCCACGCTCTCGCTGCCTATTGGTCACCTCCGTCCTGCCTTGGGTTTGAGACAACCCCTCCATACTCAGTCTCTTGGTCGCCATAATACTAGGCTTCAAACTTCTGAGAATGAAGCAGACGTCTCCAGCCTTATGTTTAACTTCCTCTGCACAAGCAGCATTCCTTTCAGCTTCTCACACACCGTGCTGGGTCTGGGCCTTTAACACCTTCTGTCTTAGTGACTGCCACCTCCCCACCACCCAGGCTCTCCTACTCAGAGTCCCTCCCTTCAGTCCACCACAGCCCAGCAGGCTGCAGTAATCTTGTTAAACTGCAAGTCAGATGTGCCTGATTCAGCTCAGATCTTCTGACAATAGGTCCCACCTCAGGCTGGCCCCGGGCTTGCCTCTGTCCCCTCATCCAGGCTCCACTCCAGCCCTTTTGGACTCCTTCCTGGCCTTCCCGGAACATTGCAGAGGATTCCGGACAGATGGCCTTTGCACTCGCTCCTCCTGGATCTCTGTTTCAGGCTCTGTTCTCAGTGAGGCTTTCTTGACACCAGAACACGACGCCGTAGATTTCAGGACACTGCCTCTGTCTCGGTGCTTCCAGCAGCTCTTAGTACGTCATTGGTGTTTGCTGAGAACTTAATTAAACAAAAAGAAAATTGGAAAACTTCATTTGACATACAGAAGCAATATCAAAAGGGCAGAACTTGGCAGATTGATCCATTAACACACTGTTCAGATGTTTCAGTGTGCTGCTGTTTCCATTCAAACTCTGTATTCACACTTAATCCGTGTAACAACCAAGTGGCATTGGGGGTGGCGTCAGAGTGCTGTGGCAAAGTGAACTGGGGGTCAGAAGAGGCAGCAGCTATACAATGGGGAGCAGTTCAAGCCCTTTCAAATTAAGGACTCTTGTTTTCTAGTTAGGAACCGTCATAAACACACACACACACACACACACACACGACTTTATTTGAAAGCCTGAAAATCAGGCCTTGGCTAATTTTGGTTTTAGCCTGCCTTTTGTTTCCATCTTGAAAAACATAAAATAAGTGGTTAATGTTCAAATTCCTGACAATGTCAAAGCAGCAAGTTTTATTTCTCTCACCTGTGCAGGAAGTGGCCTCCACCCAGCTTGACTGAATTAGGGGGGAAGTGATTTTTTCAAGTGATAAAAAGAAATAAAATTCCATGCTCTTCCCACAGGAGGGGCTCAACAATTGGGAGAGTGGCGGGAGGCCATATGTTGGTTTGCAAAAGGATATAACTCGTAAAGATGTTTCCTTTGATGCCTGCGGTGATCTTGGATGTGTTTCCCCTCTAGAGGGTCCTGATTAAATTAAGCAATTAAGAGCGGAGCTGAAGGGTCTAAATATAGGGAGCAAGTCCACTGTCCTGCCCTGTTACACCAGTGTGCTGCACAGATGTGGCTGTTGTTACAAACAGCACCTGCAGATTCAGCAGAAGAATAGACACGCATGTTCTGAAAGACGCTAGGGCGTGAGAGTCGGGGGAATGGATGGACGGCCTGTGCGCAAATCCTCTGCCATTTGTGGATTTGCTATTTAAGTTCCTTGTTTCTTAAAATTCGTTTCACAGACGTTTACTTTTCTTTCTTGTCCTTTTTGTTTTGTGTTCTTCTTTTGGGGTCTTACTATGTATTCTCTCGGTGGCCTTGAGATCTGCAGTAATCTTCTGCTTCCTAAGTGTTGAGTGGAAGCTGTACACTACCACTGAACCTGGCTGAGCCCTGGGCTTTTATGCCAATAAACATTGGCTGAAAGGTAGGTTCCCACTCCAGTGTGTCAGACAAATGGCCTAACTTCTGAGCTTCCAGACTCTTAGTAGGACTGAGATAGTCATAGATAGATGCCTGGAGGGTCTGTAAGATGTCGAGACAGACAGCCACTGTCTCCCCAGGAACTCAGCTAACAGCTGTCTTCCCTGGGCACTAGAGGAAGTTTGTCCCGTTTAGCCTGCTGTAGTCTGTAAAATTACTGTTTAAGATTAAAATTGCTGTTCAAAGAGAAGAGTGTCATCGTCTGTTCATTTGTTTGAGGAGACGACTAAGGGGCTCCTCTGCATTTCACTGAGCACTCAGGTGAACTTTTCAGGGGAGGTCAGGGGTCCCGGGTCAGTCCGAGGTTCCTTCACGCTGATTACAGAGCGAGCATCTAGTAGGGTTTAGGGGAAATGGGGAAAAACCAAGTCTGGTGGATAGTAAAGAAACTTTGCATTGGCATTACTCTCCTCACCCAAAGAATTATCTAAGGAGAAGAAAACAAAGCCCTGAAACTTGTTGCTTACGGAATGTAAGTACAGTGAGCCAGGCTGCCCTCTTGAAGCCTAGGGTGTTGGGGAAAGGATTTGTGTGTGCGGAGGGTAGCGTTTTCTAATACACAAAATTACTAATTTACATACCTGATCATAAATTCATAAACTACATGTGTCCTGGGAAGCCCTGTTGTGGTGAAGTCCGAAATTTGATTCATCAGGGGGACAGTCCCTGTGAAGTCTGTCACAGTGTCCAGAGGTGCTGTGAGGGGTAGTCTGGGACTCATACCCTTTCTCTGCTGATTTCTAAGTCTGTCTAAGTCAACACTCAGGACCATGTGGACCGCCTAGCCTGTCACACTGGCAGACTAGCTGTTAATGTTTGCGCCTTAAAGGCACCTGTACCACCGGCTGACATCTTTCATTACCTACTACCCCTTCCCCACCGGGGAAAAGCCAGCTCTGGAAAGGACTTTTTCTTTTTAAATGAAAATGGGTAAACTACACACTACACACCGTGTGTCTTCAGTCCTGAGAAGGAGTAGATTCCGGTGACCTCTGAGCATCCTCATGTTGTTTCTTATATAGGGATTTTGTGAAATTATTTTTCCCCCTGGGACTTGACCAAGAGTTCATTTTAGCCAAATTTTCTGGCAGTGAAATAAAGTCTTTAAAACATGTTTTAGGGCCGAGAGAAGGCTCAGTAGGTAAAGGTGCTTGCTGCCAAGCCTGACAGCCAGAGTTCTAACCCACATGGTGGAAGAAGGAACGGACTCCTGAAGGTTGTCCTCTGATCCTTGAGCAAGGAAGGACACACACACACACACACACACACACACAGACATACACAATACATACATGTAATTGGAAAAATTGAGTTAGATGCCACAGAGGAAATATTGAGGGTTTGTATAACTTTCAGCTTCCTTTTGTTCTAGGGTTTTCTTTCTGACTTTGGCTAGCAGTAAAGCCTTGCTGTCCGTTTGACCTGAGTTCTGATAGGGTGTCTTGAGAGTTGAGCGCTCTTTTGAGTAGGAACAAGGAATGAGCGGGCAGTTCACATGGCTTTGCCCACAGAGAAAACCCCTTCAACCACGTGGGAGCAGACCACAGTATTCCTACTAGAAGGTGTTTTCCGGGACTGAGGCTGGCCTTCATTGTTATGCTTGGGTGATAACATTGAATCATATAGCAGCTTCCACTTACCTTTTCCCACCTGACAGCTTTCTTCTGCTTGATGGGGGAAGAGGGTTTCCTTTGCCAGACAGCTACACACTCCACCTCCTTTCTGAGATAATACGTAGCCTTAGCTCAAACTCAGTATGTAGACTAGGCTGTCTTCAAACCGGAGACTTGTATTCTGCCTGCCAGAGTTCCAAAATGAAAGCGGTTCATGATTCTGCTTCACTATTTATTCCTCTCACCCCCTTACACTGGGAGCCCCAACCTACCGGAAGGGCTGCCCACATCAGGGAGGGCTTCTACCACCCTCAGGGAACTTTCTCTAGAAAATTCCCTGACCGATAGACCCAGAGGTGTGGGTAACTAATTTAGGTACTTTTTAACCCAGTCAAATTGACAATGGTGATTAATTTACAAAAGCTGTTGTCTTTGTGAGGCGTGAGGTGTGGCAGGCTTGGGACTCTGTTCTCTGGCTTTTCCAGTAAGAAGTGCTTGGCTATGAGCTCTGCCCCTCTGAGGCTCTGCCTCACCCAGTGGCCTAATTCTGTGCAGTCCTACTGATGGCTGGGCTTTCTTGCCTGCTTTTTGACTTCTCTATTTTATTCTTCCATCAAGACTTACGAACAGCGTTTCTTCACTGAATTACAGGCTTTGGGTTTTTTTTTTTTTTTTTTTTTTTTTTTGTTTTTTTTTTTTTTTAATGTTTTATAATATATTCCTGGCAGTGAGCCTGTGAAAAAGAAAATTTTCTTATAAGCTTTTTCTTTTGACTGCAGTTAGTCCTCTGTTAACATATGGTTTCTGTGAGGGTGAGGGATTAAATTTTTTTAAAAAAAAATTCATTTTAGAATAATGAGAGTTAAATTATAGGCCCCTGGTGTAGTCCTCTTTGCCTCTTTTTGATGTTCCAGTTTAAATATTTCGGAGGAAGCAAGAATTCCGCTGCCTAAAATTAGACGCTGGGGTAGGTTAGCTGTACCTGTCTCTAATGCTGACTCAGACCCCACTGCTGGGGATACCAGCAGTTCTCAACCTGTGGGTCAGGACCTCTTTACACAGGTCGCCTGATACTACAGGAAAACAGATTTACACTTACAATTCATAACAGCAGCAAAATCACAGTTGTGATGTAGCAACAACATAATGTCCTGGTTGGAGCCACCACAGCGTGAGGACCTATATTGAAGGGTCCCAGCATTAGGAAGGCTGAGAACCCCTGTTCTGTACAGTGGATCTTGCAAATGTATACGCTGCTCTGATACCCGGGGTCTATGGCAGGATGGTTTTCTATACGGAAATAACAAATGACACTGATCTATAAGCTCTCTGCAGATCTTGTTTATTCTATATGTTCATAGGATCATGGTGGTCATAATGTAGTCAGGAAACAGGCCCTGGGTTGGTTGGAGTTACGAGAAAATATCTTTCTTTAAAAAAAAAAAAAAAAAAGCAAAATCTTGATAAAGTTTTCTCTTGAATAACTTCCCCAGCTGCTAAGCAGTTCCAAAGTTAATCAATACCCTGTGCTGTTCTTCTCAGTACACTGATCACTATGTCCTGATACCACGCTTTAGTTAAGACAGAAGAGCTGGGGGAGGGGGTGAACCAGAGAGAGGGGGGCCTGCCCTGTGCACAGCTGAGCACTTACTTGTAAGGACAGGGTGAGCCTTCCTTCTTTTCCTCAGTCATTTTTCTGACACAGACTTCCTAGAAAATTCGATTATCTCCTCAATACCTGCCTTTTGTCTAGTCCACTGTTTCCCATGCCAGGGTAAGAACTGACGAACAGCCTCTGCGTCTGAGCTGAGACCGTGAGTGGCAGGTCTTCATCTCGTCTCCCTCTTATTAAAGGTCCAGGCAGGCTTTCACAGGTATGCAGGTCTCAGTCCAGGGACTGCACAGCCTCCTGGGTGTTCACATCTAATTCAGTCAGGATGCTCGTAAAGAGGTCTGCTCTGTTCGTCAAGGAAAGTGCAAATGTTACGTGCCGACACATTTTAAAAGTGAATGTGTGTGTGCATATGTGCATGGTGTGTGCACGTGGACACGCAGGCCATGGTGTGCGTGAGTTGGTTTTCTCCTTCCATTTTTACATGGGTCCAGGGATCAAACTCGGCTTTTGCTGGGGACAAGCACTATTTTACCCACAGCCATCTTGCTGGCCCACAATTGATTTTCTTAAAGGATCAACTGTTGGTTGAATCCACAGATACAGAACTCATAGATGCGGAGGGTCCATTGTGCCTTCAGATACAAGCTAGAATTATTATTCCAGGTTTCTGAAGGAATTCAAGGCATTGATGCACAGACTGCATTTTGCTAGTATTTACACAATTAGGTAATTGTATGTTTCTTTACTAGATGAGGCACAGATAAGGAAACTGTCTATTGTGCAATTGGCTGATTTAGTTTCCTCTGACACAAAGCAAATTACGCAGCAATTAAAAGTATTTCAATATCACTCCTTTTAACCTAAGGAATACCATGTAAATTCAAAATTTGCCTTTTAAAAATGAATCTTCTAATATCTGTGTTAGCTTCCAGTGGCACTAATTGAAATCCTTCCCATAGCTTAGACTTTATAAGGGAAGTTCTGAATTAAGAACCATTTTTTAAGTTACTCTTTTATTATTTCTGGAGTTGGATCACACTGTCAATCCAGTTGTGGGGGTGTGCATGTGAGTGCTGGTCCCCACAGAGGGGGCTGGGGTTGTCAGTTGTGAACCACTGGATGTCTGGAACTCTGGGTTCTACAAGAAAAGCACCAGCTCGGGACTGCTGAACTGACTCCTGCCTCCTCTTACCCATCTGACTTGTGAGTGCACTGTGTGGATAGGTTCAACTCGTGTGCATGTGTGTGTGTGTGTGTGTGTGTGTGTGTGTGTGTGTGTGTGTGATATCTGTTGTACCTGTGTGTGTTGTTTGATTAGCAAATATTCACGTAATGCTTTTTGTAAAGACCAGTGAGCGTTTCGGGAAGTTGGAGACATCATTCTGTAAACCCTGGCTGTCACTGTTGGTGGACTCACATCCTCTTTGTAGCCCATTTTTTTCTGCGTAGTTCGCAGCCTCTAAGCAGCGTTTCTGAGCAGAGGTTCAGGGCTGATGACAGTTTACATTGTGGATGTATGTGTCTTTGTTTTCCAGTGACAAGTAATTCTATAATGAAAATCCTGGTGTGAAAAAAATTCCCCCCTTTTAGTTTAGAATATTCATTCTCTGCAAGTAAATTTAAGCTTGTGTTGAGGTGACTGGGCTGGTCACAGTGTCCCTCATTGGACTTTCTCTCTCTCTCTTTTTTTGGTCAGTGTGAAATGTTTGTATTTGCACAGGAGGGAAGGAAATCTCTGTGTGCTGACTCATGTTTTTATGTTGCGCTTTAAACTGATAAGGCCGGTTAGCTTCTGACATAAACTAAGGCAGGAAGTACACAAAAGGGACAGGGGGAGAATCTGGCTGTCTTGCCAAGTGTATAGAGCTCACTTTGGAGCTCCTCCTGAGGTAGGTTACCTGTTTGACCTGCACATGCACGTGTGCTCAGGCTGCATTTTTCATGGTCGCTCTGCTCAGATTCCAAGACTTGTGATCTTTCTGGCTTCATTCTTGGGAGAACTGTTCAGCCCTTGACTGCCCAGGTGCACGCTGTGATGTTCCCAGTGTGGTGTCTGCAGAGACCCTGACTGCCCTGTGTTCCCCAGTCACAGCCAGGCTTCACTTCACCCTCGCGCTAAGATGCACTCTTGCCCCTCCTGCTTTGGCTTCTGTGACTTTACTCGGGTTGACCCTTAGGATTCATGTCTGAGCGCAGACAGGTTAGGACTTTTAACAGTCTGTAAAGTAGACTTAGGCAAAAGGGCAGCTCACAAATGGACTTGCCTGTAGCAAAAACACTTAAAAGTTCTACTTGCTCTTGTCTAAAGGGAGGAAAGTGGAAGCCTCTTTTCAGAGGTCCTTGGTGGTGCTAGGAAGTGCTCAGGACGGCTGTTGTCTCCAGAATCCTGCAGTCTTTCACCAGCTGTCTAAGGTTTCCTCTTTGGAAAAACTTCCTGAAAGCCCCTGGAGGTAATTCTTCACTCCTTGCTGTCTTTTCTGGTCCCTATTGACGCTTGACTTCATCTGTTCAAGCTCCAGCTTGAACAGCCTGTGATGCCCTAGGACCAAGGCTGATAGTTGGGGTGCTTCCAGCTTTGTAGCCTCTCCTTGCTACACCCTAAGAAGGGAGAGGAGTGTGGAGAGTTTGGTGGGGGTTTTATTTTCATGACCTGACCCCCTCCCAATCCATACTTCCTCGGACTGTACAATACAGTTTAAGACAAATGGACACACACAAGTGTCAGCCTTTGCTTTTGCTTCTGCCTGTTTGACAACAGTTAGCACTTGCGGTAATTACCCTTGGTACTCTGTCAGCATGCCTTCTGGCAGGGCCCAGGAGTGCTTACCGAGGGCTCAGTGCAGTCTTGTGGGGCTGGCATTGGGAGTTACTTGGATGTTTTCACCTTTTCTTCCTGGGAGCCCGTTCAGGGTCACTGCCCCTGCTCCCCAAGTCTGGTTCAGTTCCAGGCATGTATGGTAGCTAGTTTGAGAGGAATAAAGATCCAGAGTGGTGGTTCTTAGTTACCCCTTGCACCCCAATAAACTCATTTCATATGGTAAACCCTCAGCAAAAAAAAATAACCTTCAGGTGGACTCTGAGATAAATAATACCTCCTATTTGGAAGTAAGTTATTAAAATATTAAAAAGCTGTTGGGCTGGGGTAAAGAAAAGGGCTGGAAGAAATTCAAGGCCTCTTTAGTTTGCTGCTGGAGGCCTGGAAAGAAGCAGTCTTTCCAGTTCTGAAACAAAACAAAATTACAAAACAAAACAACCCGCCCCCAGCTTCCACAGACAGTGAATTACCATTTCAATAGGTGCTGCTGACCCTGTGAAGCTTCTGAAAATAGCTGTTTCTCCCTCCTTCCCAGTTAAATAAGAACTTCAAAATAACCACTAAATTTGTGTGCTGCTCCCTAGAAAGGACCAGTAGCTCTATAGTGTGAGTGAAAAGTTGAGCTGTTGCTCTTTGAGGAACTTGGGAATGTGGAATCTTTTCATCTGTATAAGTTCTTCCTGGAGCCAAAGTCAGTCATCAAACATTTACTGAGAAGCTGTCCTGTACCAGGTACCATGCTCCAAAGATATGAGTATTATTTGAGCGAGCGAGCGGCCAGGCCGTTTACTCTATACTGAAGACGGAAGCACAGATTGCCCGGGTTAGCTGTGGTGACCAATTGTGGTCTTGTTTGAAGTCTGAGGATCAGGAAGGTTTCTCCAGTCTATTCCTGTTACTGGTCATTTGAGATTTTTCTATTTTATTGGAAGTTTGTCAGTCTTGCTAAGAGATAGTACAGTTTTATCAGTGTTTTGATTTTATAGTTTTCTCTAGTCTCTTTAAAGAAAAAAATGCTCTAGTCTTTTGTTTTTCCTTGAGCTTAAAACACTGTCCACCTGCTCATGTTAGGTACGTAGAACATAGTTTTCAGGCTTTTTTTCCTTTTCCAATAAATGCATTTTTTTCTGAGGTTTCCATGTGATTATGGCTTGCCACATCTTATTATTTTTGATATCATACATTTATAATCATTCAGTTAAAATGTTTCATCTGTACTGTAGTTTCTTCTTTGACTCATGGTTAAAACGTGCTTATTTCCAGTAACAATATTATTGCTGGTTTCTTAGCTATACTAAGACCGAGGGATCTTATTTATTACCATTTATTATCCACGGTTAATGTACACATGTTGCAGACATCAGGAGTTGTCCACCTTGTTTGTTCATTATCGAGGGGGGTCTTTCACTGACCTGAGCTTGCTCATTGGTCTGGGCGGCCGGCCAGCAGGTTCAGAGAGCCAGAGAAACCCACCCGTGCTTCTCAGAGGGCTTCCACTCAGTGTGGGCTCAGAATGGATCTCAGGACCTCCCACTGACACACAGTAGGCAGTGAGCAGCTGCTCTGCCCACAGAGGCTTATGCTCCAAATGGCTTTTCTCTGTCACCTGTTGGTTTTGCATGTGAGTTTGGTCACCTTCTTACACTTTAGTCTTCTGTCTCTATCAGCTCTTGTGTATCAGTTAATCATCAATCGCCCACTAGGAGTGCCGTCCCTGGAGTCCCTCCGGTTCTTGGCAGTTTGGTGCTTGGTGTCTGTTGAGGTTTGTCACTTTCGTTTACATATGAGGTGGTGATATGCAGATCACCCGAGTGGATCTCTGTGCCCCAAACACTCACATGACCTTTGTCCAGGGCTAGGGTGCTGTTGCGAGCAATCTATTCTCTTCCTCTTGTAAAACTGCCAATCCTGTTGCCTCAAGGCCCCACCCACCCTTATAATCTAATTTAACCCTAGTGAGTTCCTTAGAGGCTCCAAGCTCAGTCGCAGTGGGCACTATGCCTTTAACGGATGAATTTTAGGAGTATGTAGCCTGTTCCTGGTATCATAGAACACAAATGTTCATGAACTCAGCATGGAGTTTCTCCCTAATGAAGTCTAATTGTGAGGCTGAGCAGTATAAACCAAGCGTGGACAACCTGTGCAGTACCTGTTAGTCCCTGGCACATATTAATTAGCTGATTGTGACACAGTTAGAGGTAATTTTTAAATCAGCTTTTTGCCTTTTCTTTTGCAGGTGCTAACTGGGTCCCTTACTGGAACAGGAGGAACAACATTTTCTACCTTTCCGAACCGCAGACCAAGAAGCTAGAGAGAATCTATGTGAGAAAGTGAAATCTCTGTTGGCTTTGCGTCCCTACCTCAGAGCCGTCACTGCACCCGGTGTGAGGACCTAGAGCAGCCACCATGAATGTGACCAGCTTGTTTTCCTTCACGAGTCCAGCTGTGAAGAGACTCCTTGGGTGGAAACAGGGCGACGAAGAAGAGAAATGGGCAGAGAAGGCTGTGGACGCTTTGGTGAAGAAACTGAAGAAGAAGAAAGGGGCCATGGAAGAGCTGGAGAAGGCCCTGAGCTGCCCCGGGCAGCCGAGTAACTGCGTCACAATTCCTCGGTCCCTGGATGGCAGGTTGCAGGTGTCCCACCGGAAGGGACTGCCGCATGTCATTTATTGCCGTGTGTGGCGCTGGCCCGACCTCCAGAGCCACCATGAACTGAAACCTCTGGAATGCTGTGAGTTCCCCTTTGGTTCCAAGCAGAAGGAAGTCTGCATCAACCCCTACCACTATAAGCGAGTGGAGAGCCCTGGTGAGTGACCCTGTACCTTGCGCCCCGTGAGTCCGGCTGCAATAGAAACAAAAGCACCTTTCTGCTCTGAGTTGTAATTCTAAAATATTTGGGGGGAATTCTGTATGTATTTGTACATGTGTGTGCAAGAGAGGAGCACAGGAATGCTGGTAGGTCGGTCAGCCTTCCCTCACTGTAACAAGCTCCTGGAGCAATCACTGAAGGTATCGGTCCTTGGTCCCTTCAGCCCTGTACTCTGACTTGAGCACAGCAGCATCCTAGGGTGGATGGGTATCAGAGCAGAGCTCATGTCTAACGAGGAAGGAGCCTGACCCCACCATCCCCTCAGTGACTGGGATATTACTTTAGGCTTTGGGGACAAGACTTCAGCACTTGGACATTTGGGAGTGCTTTCCAGATCTGAAGTCTAGCAGCCCCCGAGTGTTTCATGCATGTTAACAGCCTCCTTCCCTCTAAGTGACTTTCTTAGGGACAGGTTCTGATCAAAGCATCAGGTTGCTTTGGATGCAGTTCTAGCAGGTTTAGCTGTGCAGTGAATGCATCAGAAGACAACAGAAGCATAAGCTTTTGCCCTGTGCCCCGAAAGGGGCGGCCATGACTGGGGCCAGGTCATGTAGGCTGGATTCTGAATCCATGTACAGAATCAACAGGAGTTAAACATGTTCAGCAAAGGACCTCTGTCTGTATTGAGCAGGCTGGCCCTTCTGGTACTTTCTCTTTCAGTTTTAGTGGCTGAAAACTGACTCCATTGCTCCTGGGGTCAGGACTCAGGAGACCTTTCTCTTCCACCACAGGCTTCTCACGGCCGCCATGTACAGGTCAGGGCTGTACTTGCGCCTGATGCTGCTGTTGGTCCTCATCTGGGCTGGCATACACTGGTGAGCCCAGCTTTGTGACCGCAGGGTTGCCTCAGCAGTGGGCTTCATTCTCAAAGTCTTGGGAGTAAGTCAGACTGTTGTACTGGAAGGAGACTAGGGTCTTCCGGCGATTGGTCTGGGTGCTGAGCAGTGTCCATTCCTCTTAATCCAGAACCTGGAGCAGTTCTGCATGAGTAAGCATTGCAGACGGGACAGAGGCCTCTCTTGTTCTCTAAACGACGAGTGACTGTCTTCACGGCATTTATATGACGTCGGGCATTGTGATTCAGGGGTGATTTAACACATAGGGCAGATGACACAGGTTCCATGCAGGTCCTGTGCCATATTACACAAGAATCTTGAGAGTCTGTGAGGGAACTCCGGTGCCAGTCTCCCATGGAGACAAACTTCTACATGTTTAATATATATAGTGTTGTCCCCAAGGTTGACTGGCTAGTGGTTCTGTTTTAGACCACTGAAAGGCCTCACTGCCATTCACAGGATTGTGTGGGTGGAATTGCTCTCTTAGCTGCTGGTTTATGGAGTCAAATCATGTGGTTCCCCCGTCCCTGCTCCTGGGGTGGCCAGGTGATCTTCTCTTACAGGGACTTCAGACACCAGGGAAAAAGGAGCTGCTTTGGCAAGTGCTGACTGCAATACGCGCTTCTCTCCAAAGGCATTTTGTATTTTTGTTCAGTATTTAAGTCGTGAAAAAGTAAAGATGAGGAGCTCTTGGCAAACACTCGTGTCCAGCACCTGGTTTAAGAAAGAGCATATTAACCGAAACCGGGTGTGACGGTCCCTTCTCGTCAGTAACCACCATTCTGAATTCCACACGCATCTCCATGCATGTTTTATACTGATACGCTGATCACAGCAACACATACCATTTTGTGTAGTGACATTAGATTTTCCTGGAGCTGACTGTTGTGTTCAGTCCGCACTGTGCTTCGTGATTCTAGAATTTTGTTTTTAGAATTATCTTGTCTCATGCTGTGGAGGGCCTTCTCTGTTGGAATTTCATTTGAGGATTGCCACATTGGGCCACCACATGATGTTGTTCTGGGCTATGACTACATGCGCCCCTTTCCCTAGCCCCTCCCGGTTCTCATTAGCCCTGGTATTCCTTACTCTTTGTCAGACCAGATGGAACGTGGGTTTTTGTTTTTGTTTATTTTTAGTAATAACTCATATACAGACACATGGTTTTCTTTTAGCCAGAAACTGAAATGAAGATGGGAGTCTTGACGAGTAAAAAATATCATGCAAATATTATGTACAAATTAAATTCTGGGTACATGTGTTTCGGCTGACATGGTCCACAGGAAAAAATTTAATGTCGCGTCACTAATGAACAGGAGTCCTCGGTGTCAGACATCTGGAAAGCAGAGGGGTTTGGACAGGGGAAGGGCTCTCACACCTAAGGTATCCTAGGAACGCTGGGCGGGTCCTCGGCAACCACCCCACTCACTCCGGGCCAGCTAGCCAGCATTTTCCCTGCGGCGCTGCAGCCCCCGCCCCGTACGTAACCTGCTTACGTCAGCTGCGTAGCCCCTGCAGCTGTGATCCACCAAGAAGCTGCTGTGGTCCGTAGGTCTCTTTGCTCTTTAGGAGAGTCTGCCCGGTCGGGTTCCTGCCTCCTTCCCCACTTCTTTCCTTCCCATTTTCTTTATGGCTGTGTCCTTGCGTTCTCTGCAGACACTCGGGGCCTTTCCATCTGTCCCTAACTCCTTCCTCCTCCCTCCAGATCCAGCTCACTTGTCTTTCTTTCAAGTCTCATCTTGCAGAGGTCTGTTTAGGTGGGGATCTTCTTTAATTCCGCTGTTTTTGTACCCTAGAGAGATTATGCCTTTCCCATAGCAACCCGGGCTTCTTCATAATAAACTTCACAGCCAGTGTGGTTCAGCTGGCCTCTGTGAGTAAAGAAAGCGTTGGGCGGGCAACTACAGTATATGTGCTGTGTCTCTGTCTCAGCAGCTACTACGGTGACCTCAGTTATCATTGTCCGTCACTGAAAACGTGACTGATTTATCCATATGGATATCTGTCTGTCTTTCTAGAGGTGGGTTTTCTGTTTGTCTGCAGCCTTTGAAAACCATCTTCCAGTTTGGTCATTTCCTTGCTGGTGTAAGATAAAAAGGGAAACCATTCTGGCACTCTTGGTTACTTAGTAACTTTTTCTAATACAAAGGCTTGATGAGGAGGTGAAGAGCTGGCCAGCTATGACTCTGGGTTTCACATCCTTTCTCTTCTTCTGCCAAAATGTTACCAGTCACTCACAGGGCACTTCTGGAAACCGGTTGATGGTAAGGCAGAGGTCTTTGGTTTAAATATACCAGAGGTTTCCTTTTATTTTTCATACTGTGAAGTGGTATTGCGTCCTCTAGAGTGCATGTCTGTGATCACGTGACTGCTGTGCATCGCTTGCTAGGATTAGTGAACAGTGCTTAGGTGTCCAGCCTGGTCAAGCCTCACTGCCCTTCTAGGTTCTCCCATTCATGAGGAACTCCTGAGTTGGTCTTTAAGTCATTGAGCATTTGGGGCTTTTCTTGTTCTGATACTTGCTCTTTCTAGATTTTTCCTTCAGATAGTCAACTAGTTAGCAAGGGAAACATTTGATTCCATTTCAAAATCTGCTCAGGCAGATTTGGTCATTGTTTCTTTGAGTATCTTCATGTTCTGTTCCCTCGGTTTAAGTAATTACAGCTTTTCCTTAACCTGAGCCATGTATCTTGTTACATATCAAGTGCTGTAAAAAACGATGGTAGGCAACCCCAGCACCCTGAGAAACATTGCTGCTTGTGCTCACCAGAACCCTTCCTCCTGTGGAAAGCCATACTCTGGCCACCACTGAAACATGTCTCTCAAGAAGGCCTTTGAAGTTTCCCTTGCACACATGTGCACACTTGCAGGAAACAAAGTTCTCAGAGCTTCTGACACTCTGACCCAGCTGCTGACGTAGCAGTCCCACTGTTTGCTTGGGCTGTGCTCGCCTTCCGAGTGGAGGCTGCTTATTACTGGTTGGATTAAATATTGCTTCTTTTTCTTTTCCCAAAGTAAATGCGGACCAAGGCTGAGCAGGTCACCTGATTGTGGCATCGAGAGGAATGTTCGGCTGTTGTCCGCTGCTCCCAAAGTGCCTTAATGGGGGTTTCCTGTCCGTCCACTTCCCTGTCTCTTTCTCCCTCTCTCTCTTTTTCCTCATGTGGTTCATAAAAATTAGTTTTTTGTACTTTGAACTCCACCTTGGAAGCCCTTATCAAACTCAGGTTTAAAAGTCTGAGATTTTGGTCAAGTACACCAGTACATATGGATTACATACCTATCAATGTATATTACACCTATAATCCCCAACACTCAAGAGGCTGAGGAGAAAGATTGTTTGGGGCCACATGGCAAGACCTCATCTCATAAGACACCATCCCCTAAAAAAGTTTGACATTTCCATTAACAATGAGAATGGAAATCTCAGCCTAGTAGGCAGCCTAGTGGCTGCTGGCTGCTTAAAATTAAGATGCGCTGAAAATCCTCCTCTCCTATTGGCTGAGTCTGGGCTTCACCTCTGGCCGCCCAGTTCATCCTGGAAGGAAGTGTTTTAAATGTTATAGAACTGAGGAGTCATTACTGCCCCGCAGGAACAGGGCAGGGGAAGTGGATACCGAGGAAAGAGGCAAGCTGTGTGGGGCCTGAGGATGCCGGGTTTTCTAGATTTAACAGTACCGGTGTCACACTCTGGTGTCACACTCTGGTGTCACACTCTGGTGTCACACTCTGGTGGTGGTACTAAAGCTGCATCTGGCTCTGTAACGATCCCGACTGAAAAGTGTTCTGTGGAAACGAGTCAGTTGGTCTCACAACCCAGTCACCCCAGCGCTCTGCCTTCAGAGAGCCAGAGACCCTGTGGGATGATGCAGAACCGCCTTCCACCTAGTCACGGCGAGCCTGACTGATTTCTTGCCTGGGCTCGAGGTGTGCGGTTTCTGTCGCACGCTCCAGTTGTTGAAATCCTGGGTGCTGCCCAGGTGAGGTGAGCTTTAGGTAGGTTAGGCCAGAGTCCATTTCCAACTTAGAGTCCTTTGAGGGTTTATTCAGATGTGACCCCATCATTAAATTTCACTGCACCTGGGCAAGGATGCTGGCCGGGTGGTGAGCAGCTATTGACTTCATTTGAATATTTTGAGGTTAAAAGTCAGATATCAAGATGTGACCATTACAAAGATTAAAGATTGGAGATAAATTAACTATACTAAACAATAGAAATCAAAACAAGACAGCGTGCGCTGTGTTCCAGTACATCTAAATCTCTCTTCCTTCTTACATTTATAATAAACACGGGAGTTTATACCAGCAAATTACACCAGAATGTAATTATTGTAGCATATGCTAAACTGAATGACAGGTATGAAGAAGGATGAACTTAACTCATAAACCTCCGAACAACGCTGACAAGACTTCCTCCACTGAAACACCTGCACACTGTTCTTGCTAACACTCGCCTATGGTGCAGAGATGTCCATGTCTGTCCACTCAAGGATGTTTTTTATATGTATGTGTTCGTTTGGAGGTCAGCCAAGCTTGGGTGTCATTCTCAGGAACACAGGACCTCTCGCCAGGGTTGATGGTCACCAGGCTTGACTCTTGGCTTTAGAGTTTCAGGGCTCCTTCTGTCTCTGCCTACCCGGTTTGGGAGCCTGGGGGATTGTAAGTATGAGTCATTGTGCCTGGAATCATATAAATTCTGGGGTTGGAGTAAGGGTCTTCATGCTTGCAAGCCAAGCACTTTACCAACCATCCGGAAGCATAAGAGGAGGCTGTGAAAGTAGGGGAGGGAAGGGTCAACACGTGCTCCCCCACACCCCCACCCCTGCAGAGGAAGATGGCTTCAGAGTTGGCTTCCTCCTTGCACCTTGTTTTTGAGGCAAGGTCTTATTGTTTCTGTAGCTGGCACTCACAGGGTGCTTTGTTTTGTTTCTTCTTTAAAGCCAGATGTAGTGGCCCACCTGTGTAATCCCAGCACTAGAACAGCCAGGGGAGTCGGAACACAGCAGCAGGAAGGAGAGACTGTGTCTCAGACCTGAGGCCATTTGACGAAGAAAGTCCTTAAAACCAAAGCAGACTGTAAACTATTGGTTACGATGGTTCAGAAATCCTGAAGCCGCACATACAGTCTCAGGGAGAGGGGGTCAGCCCCTGGTGGAGTTGGAGGAATCCAGAATAGGCCATAGGAAGAACATCCTTCTGTAGTGTTGAGAGAATGATGTGGATGGATCATGGGGTTAGGCTTCTGCTCGCCTTGGGCAGTTTGGCCCTGAGCCACCTACATGTCTTTGGGATTTTTCTGCTTGCTGGCCTGTGGAGAAAGCTGAGGGTTATGATGGTCCATCTGTCCAGAGTTGCTGTGAAGATCATGTTAGTCACAGTGTGTGAAGAGACCTCCGCACTAGCGCATTCTTGAAAATGATGTGGTCTACAAGATGGGGAAGGTTTCCTTCATACCTCCTGTAGAAATAAAATCAAACGTGTAATGGGAGCAAGTCTCAATGAAGCAGTTAGTTCCAGAAAACCAGTGGTAGTCATTACACTGAAAGTGACTGTGAATTAGGCCAGTGTTTGTGCTGGGCTCCACATGTACCACCACACACACCTTCTCATAACTTCTGACCTAAGAGGCAGGTGCCAAAGGCTGCTGGCATGTAGAGTCTGAGTAACATACAACTTGAAACTGGAGAGCTAGGACCCAAGTTCAAATCCCCGCCACTCAGCAGTACATGAGGCTGCTTCCGATGAACAGGAAGCAGTTGGTTTTCTCTTTAGCAGAGGGGCAGACACTCAGAAGTGTGAGTATTAGAGCCTGTGGGAGCATCCAGCCTGGGCGGTGTGTTTAGGAAGTTCTGTCTACTTTTATTTCTCATCCATCAGTGATCATCCTTAGAAAACCAGAGACTCCGTTCATAGAACTTATTTGCTGGGAACCACTTTGAGCTCAATACAGTTAATTGAACTATGATTGTTAGTAAAACAAAGCGGGTTGGAGGTCACTGTGAACATACCAGCAGATTGTTAGGTAGCTGAGCCAGCTGCTCAGAAACTTCCTTAAGACCAAGGTGGTCCAGCCTGAACCCTGACTCCTCTGGACATTAGCAATCTACCCAAAGGTGAGCTAACATCTTAGGTAAGTTTCTCAGTCTCCCAGTAAGATGTAGTCTCGTCAGTTCTAATTACCTGTGTGATGTTAGTCTGCATTTGTGAATGTGCAGATGCCCTTGGAGGCCAGGTGCATCAGACCCCCTCTGGGTGAGCTGCCAGATGTGGGTGTTGGGAGCCACACTCCAGTCTTTTCTAAGGATGGAATATACTCTTAATTGCTAAGTCAGCGCTCTAGCCCCTCGGTTTCTTCTGTATTAGGCGGGTGTGACTTATAATGTGTTAGAACGTGGCCCTTGAGAAGCTTTGATCAGTTAATATTCGGTACAGCCATCAGCATGTGTAAGTGATGTGTGTTGCAGCTCTGTTATTGAAAGCAGGTTTTAAAAGTCTCTCCTGTTACTCGTCTAATGAAGAGTTAAGCAAAACCCTAAATTTGGAAATCTAAAGCTAAAACAGTATTGTTCTCTCTCATGCATTGCCTACAGTGCTTTTTGTTTTTAACTCCCGGTGTGACAATTTTAGCTTATACTCTGAAGTTATTCTCTACCTTGGAAGACTTCTGTGCTGTCTTATAACCTCATACCTTCCCTCTGGAGGTGAAGAGAATAAATGTTTAGCAAAGGAAAGGAAACAGGACAAAGCAGAGAGGCCAAGGCGAGCTGGTGGTGGTGGGGCTGCTGTCCCATCTTGGCAATGGGCACACCCGCGTGGAGATGCTAGCACGAGCTTGTGCTCCCCAAGTTCATGCACTTGGAATTCAGGCCTTCTTGAGTGAGCTAGGTTTTTTTTCCCATGATACCATGTAGCCTCGCTAAAGAAACTAAGCGTGGTTTTGTTTTAGGGTTTTGTTTGTTGTTTGTTTGTTTTACATCTGTCTGTCTGTCTGTCTGTCTGTCTGTCTGTGTGGAGGTCTGAGAGCAACTTGGAGGAGTCAGTTCTTTTCCTTCTACCTTGGATTCTAGGGACCAAACAGGTCTGCAGGCTTAGCAACAGGCACTTTATTTGTGAAGCCTTCTCCCCGGCCCTGGGTGCTGCTTTATTGTGAGCAGGCCAGCCATTCCCATAGCATACTGGATTGAGTCTGTATTCTCCCTAAGATCCAGAGCTACCACTGTGCAGGATCTTAGAAATGCAAGGAATCATTGCTAGGTATTTGACACAAGTGGGAAATTTGAGGTTTGGATTCATAGACATGGAACAAGAGACCTGTGTCCTGTACCCAATACACAGTGACCCAGGCTGAATTCACTCAAATGCCCAGGTTCTGGGTTAGTGTGTCTGGGATAATGTTCACAGTCTGCTGTTGAGTTAGGATGTGAGGAGCATACTTTGGGAAAGACTATACTATACTATACCTAACAGAGTAGGAATTATAACAGAACTCTCAAGTGTATTCATTGAAAACACATTAAGGACTTTTTCATATGTCAACTCAGGGCAATACAAATGAAGGAACAATAGTTCCACCCTCAAGGGCATGACATTATCAGATGAGGAAGTCAGCTGAGAAATAAAACATGGCCATTACCATGTAAGCCTGTGGGGCCCAGGGAGGACGCGTTCCTGCTGGCATGGACTGGGGGCAGCGAGGATGTCTGAGAGACAAGGAGACAGAATGCAGAAGCATGGGGTAGCCAGCTGGGGAGGGAGACCTTCCCCCAAAGGTAGGTCAGAGCAGGAACCCCAGTCGACCCCCAGTCACAGCCAGCATGTGTGGCACAGTCTCACAGAAGCACAGTTCCTAGGAATCACCCGCTCCCATTCCCCAAGGAGTTGAGTTATATAGGCTGTTTTTAAACTAAGCTGAATGTTTGTCTTTTATTTTTTTTTAAAAAAGGTTGATATTGATACTGACATTGAATACAATTCATTTCTCTACCTGTATGCAAATGTGTGTTTTTGCCTTCTACGAATATCCTGTGTACTTCTTAATGCTACATTCCTAGGATGTAAATACTACAATGCCCTCCTTAGGTAAACGGTCTGTTGAAAATATGATTCTCAAAACAACAACCTAAGCATGGTGTGGGAAGCCGGTTCAGTCAAGTGTTCACTATGCAAACATGAGGAACAGCCAGAGTTTGGTTCTCAGCACACACAGAAAGACATGGCGGCACATGGTTGTAATCCCAGGACTGGGGAAACAGACAGGCAGTCATGGGGGCTTGCTGGCCCAGACAGTGTAGCCTAAACACCGAACTCAAGGTTTGGTGAAAGAGCCTGTCTCAAGAAATAAAGAAACAACTGAGGAAGAAAACCTAGTGTCTGTCTGTCTGTCTGTCTGTCTCTCCCTCCCTTCCTCTCTCTCTTTCTCTCTCCCCCCTTTTCTTTCTCTCATACACAGATGCACACATACATACCACACACACATGTATGCATGCAAGCGTGCACACACCACATGCACCCCACTTTCACAATCTCTCTGTTTGGTAGGACTAAGTAGTGAAGCCTGGTAACTGACATTCTTTCACTCACACCTTGGCCCCTCTTTCTTCGGGTATAGATCCAGAATGAGTTACTTAGCCAGGCTGAGCCAGCTTCCCTGGAGAAACAGCGATTACAGCTGTAAGACACGGAGACGCCCTGCGGTGGAGCCGCGTCCTCTGGTTGACTTTTATAACCACAGCTCAGGCGACCTTATCTAATATTTCAAACCCTGCCCACCCTTAGCTCACCACCAGTGAGCTAACAAAAAGATAAAGGGTTTTTAGCTGTTGTTTATTGCTGTTAAAATTTAACCTTGGTTAAGATTCGGATTGCCATTTCTTTGGCTTCCGAGGCATATCTTGAAGGAAGAAATTTAATTTTATAAACAAACATACTATTAACTTGAAAACCATTTTACACCCCCCCCACACACACACCTCTTTACATGAATGGTTCCTGCCCCACAAGGTCACCTTAGTCCACTCTTATCAGGAGCATCTGTCTTAAGACACTGCTGAGGCAACTTGCCCTTTTGGTAAGGGTTCCGACTGTAAGGCTGACTGAGCCACGTCCTCTTAGACAACCCCAGAGAGATGTCCCGAGTCTCACCTGGCCGGAGCTTTGACCTGGCATAGCTAGAATTAGGTGTACAGAAAGCCAGAGCGTAGACCAGCAGCATTCAGGGCGGAGCTGCCTGAGGAAAGCCAGAGTGTGAAGCCTCAAGAAGGTGGGTGATTTGCTCAGAGTCGTGAGGCGGTCATTCTGTGGAGGTCACTTGGCCAGGTACCTCCTTCAGCCCTGCAAACTGGGCAGGAAGCATCTCTGTGTTAAAGCAGAAACCTCCTGCCATTTGGAGGTCAGAGCACTGCTGAAGACTTGCCAGGTTTAGACGAGAGCACGTTGCCACTGACCGTTCGCTGGGATTTCAAGCCTCACTTGAGACTCGGGACAAAGCTCCTGTCTAGGGTGTGAGAATGCTGCTGCACACTGCTGTAGAATTTCAGCCATTCTCGGGTGTTTCTTTCCCGTGCGCCTTGGCAACGCAGGAAAGCAAAGCCCAGTAGAAGAATCACAAACATGTCCTCAGACTACAGCATCCTGCAGTTTTAGTCTCGGTTTGGTTGTTGTATAGCTGGAAAGGGGACTTTTCTTTTTCATGGAAGGAAAGGCAGAGCTGAGAAGCAGAGGAAAGGAACACGGTGAAGAAAGGAAGAAACCCAACTCCTCCTTTCCCAAAGGTCAGGAAAAGATGGGAAGAGAGAGCATCCTCCTTTTAAATTCTTAAGAGGGCTAGAGAGATGGCTCAGTGGTTAAGAGCACAAACTGCTCTTAGAAAGGACTCAAGTTCAGTTCCCAGCATTCACACTGGGCACTCACGACTACCTGTAACTGCATCTTCAGGAGGTTTAATACCTCTAGTTACAGAGGGACCATCACTCACATACATATGTGTGTGCACGGGTACACACATGTACACAAAGTTAAAATAAAGGCTAAAATAAAGAATTTTTAAAAATTTAAATAAAGACGTGGCAGAGAATGAGATGGTTTAGTTAGTGAAGTGCTTCTGGCATAAACCAGAGGACCTGAGTTTACATCCCCAGCGTCCAACCTCACAAACACAGATGCATGTACAAAAACACACAATCACACACATACTCACATAGACAAACACACGTGTGCTCACGTATGCACACACAACACATACAGAAAGACGTCAGGAGGTTGTCAGATACATAAGAAGGGCTCCACTTATGTAGGGCTCTTTTTCAGGAAGGGCACAGAGCTCAACCAGGCCTGCGTGTTAGTTACCAGAATTCTCTGAACACACAGCCTGGTCATCTTAGAGATGAAGTTTTAGTAAAAGTAACCAATAGACTTCATATCCAAGGATAAACCTCTGGGCCCAAAGGCAAAAAGAACAGATTTTGATGACGTTTAGAAAGCAGATTTGGAATCTGGCTTCTCTAAAGTGTCTTGTAGAAAACAGCCTCTCTGGAAAGAAACATAGGAGAGCAGTTCCAAACCAAGCACACTGTCCTTAAGTGTGAAGTTTGAGGTTCCTGGGAACTTGGAAGACACTGAATGTATCTTTACGGACCAGGTTGTGTGTGTCATGTTGAAGCCCGAACCCCAAGTACCACAGAATGTAGGTTTTAGAGACAGGGCCTTTAAGGAAAAGATAAGTAAGGTGAAGACATTGTGGGAGGCCTAATGTAGTCTGCGAACATCCTTGTGAGACGGGTTAAGCTTTGCAGAGTTACACCAGGATAGTAGGCTGAGAACCCTTCATCCTGGACATGAGCCGCTAGGACCACAGGAAAATGAGTTTCTGTTACTCTGGGCAGCACTCTGGTGTTTTATTACAGCTGCCCTAGGAAACTAATATAGCCAGTGTCTACAAATCACAGAGCCACCATGGGCTTGAACAGACCTTCTGAGTGCTTTTGTTTTCCCAGTACTGCGGATGGACCTGGGCTCTCGTGCGTGGTAGGCAGCCGCTGTACCGCTAAGCTGTACCATGGCTTCCTCTTCATTTTAACTGTCCAGAAGAAGGATCCCTTAGAGGTGGATTATCCATGTGGGTGCTGGAAATTGGAGGAATGGCTCATGCTCTAACTGCTAAGCCTCTCTTCAGCCTCTTTAGTTTTATTTTGAACAGTCTTGCTAAGTTGCCCAGGCTGGCCTTAAACTCATTTTGTAGCTGAAACTAGCTGCACACTCAGCATCCCGCTCCCATCTCCTGCTCAGCTCTTGCTTATTATAAAGAAGATACTTTCCTGTGCACTTGTGAGTGTAATGGCCTCTCAATAAGGCATCGAGAACTTTTTATGCTTCCAAAAGGTAGACAAGGAAGTAACTAGGCCATTTGGAAAGAAAAGGATGCACCCTGAACACCAAGAAAAAAAAAAAAAAAAACCCAACAGAAGCTAGACCTGTTAGTAATTGACACCCCCAGTGTGGTGCACACTTACTCCCACCAGACAGCCAGAACAGCCAGGTCTATACAGAGAAACCCTGTCTAAAAGACCAAACATCCCCCCTCAATAAAATATATAAAAATAAAATAAAAAATAAGTAAACAGAAACCCAAGAAACAGTGATGGCGTGGGCTCAGAGCAGAGGGAACTACTGGCAGATCAAACATAGGACATTATAAGAATGGTCCCCCTTGGTCCCCAGGACAAAGATGGACTCCTGACCAGTGGCATTTAAGGTGTCTGGTTAACCAGTAAGAAAAGGGTAAAATTAGATGCGTTCCTCATAGTACAAATAAAACTAGTGGCTCAGAATTTAAACAAATTGGGAAACTCTCCATGCCCTAGAAGGGTACAGGGATGAAATTTTTCCATTCAGCATGGGTATACAAGACTTTATGACTGCAGATCTCTCTGTCTCTCTCTCTCTCTCTGTCTGTCTGTCTGTCTGTCTGTCTGTCCCTCCCCCCCCCCCCACAGAGAAGACCTGGTGGGGTGGGAGGGGTGCACGGGAGAGGTTGCTGACGGTGAACTGAGAAGATGAGCCGGAGGTGGGAGTCGTACCCAAACAAGTTTTGGACAAATATGGAAACGAATCCACGTGTTTTGCATATAAAAAGAAATTAAAAAGAGAATTCCAATCATGCAGTTTTAAAACATGTTGCTTTTCTCTGCTATTTTGGGGCCATAAGGGCAGAAAGGCTTCCAAAGGTCTTTGTCACTAAGGGGAAGCTACCTGGAGGACATCTTGGGGTCTATAAGTAACCATCTATAAGTTACCATAGATAGCCCATCCGTTGTAGGTCACCAGTTTGATGGTGGCTTTGCCAGGATTTGGGAGTTAACCAAGCTGATTTCCACCATCTTAGGTTCTTAACATACACCTTGCAGGAGACACAGCTTTTTTTGCTTTTGTTTAAGTACCTACCTCTTAGACCTTCCTATCTTGGGGTTTTCAGTTAGCAAAATGTGACTGTAACTTCTGGGCCCTCCTTGGCCCTGTTTTGTGGATCATGGAGAAGTGGGTACCTTCATCCAGATCCTCAGAGGCTACGGAACTAGCCATTGTTCTTGGCCTTTGGGTGTTTGATGCCCACTGTGTTTGTTTCTTCGACCTTCATTCTGCTGCTTTTTGTTTTAAAAGGAGCTAATGTGCTAATTATTGTACTTACTGGTGAGTAATGTCATTCGATAACTCAGATGTCAGCAGACTGTCAAGTGAAATGCCAGCTGGGATATATAAATACATAGACAGGGTAGCCCAGACTGGACTGCAGCCTGAGATCCTGTTGCCTTAACCCCCTTCTTCAGTACTGGGATTGTGGGTGTATGCCACAGTGCTATGTGTGTGTGTAACATGTGTATGAAAGTGTGCACATGCCACCAACCAACCCTGTGGAATCGTTCCGACTTTCCCCCTTTACATGAGTTCCAGGGATCAAACTCACGTCATCCAGCTGTGTGACAAGCTTCTTTACCCATGAAGCCATCTGGCTAGCTGGTGATGTATATTGTTAACAGTGCTTTAGTTTCTTGTGAGTAGGAAAATTTAAAGTGAAATAAAGCAACATGTTTTATTCTGAAACTGTGTTTTGAGACTTCCCTGGATCAACAGGCCAAGGGCGCTGCTCTCTGGCTGGAGTCCTGTAATGTGGATTGGAGAGTCGCTTTTCCTCTGGTCAGTACTGTGGAGTTGGCAGTTGGGGGTCCAGTCATTTGCCCTCACGGTAAGGTGAGGTGGTTACCAGGTTTCCCCGCTCTCACTTGTCTCTCTTTCTGTTTCCAGTTCTCCCGCCGGTGCTGGTTCCGAGGCACAGCGAGTACAACCCGCAGCACAGCCTCCTGGCTCAGTTCCGAAACCTGGGACAAAACGAGCCTCACATGCCACTCAATGCCACCTTCCCAGATTCCTTCCAGCAGCCCAACAGCCACCCGTTTCCCCACTCCCCCAACAGCAGCTACCCCAACTCTCCTGGCGGCAGCAGCAGCACCTACCCACACTCTCCAACCAGCTCAGACCCGGGCAGCCCGTTTCAGATGCCAGGTAGGAGGGGGGTGTTCAGAGATTGGGGATGGGGTGTTTGGGGAGGTGGGTAGGCGTGACCTGCAGGGAGGAGGGTTGAACCCCCGAGCAAGGCCCCAAGCTTCAGAACATCCGTTATGGAGAGTGGAGTTCTGCAACATCTTCCCCTTGTTTTCAAACGTTTTGGAACAGCTGCATCCTTCTGGGAGTGGCACAATTGTTCCAGCCTCTGCTCCCCATGAAAGGAAGAGGGAAAACATCGTGTCACACGCCGTGCTGTTCTGAGAACCGGCTCTGACGAGCATTTGTGACATGGAAGAGCCCTTGCTCTCAGTGCAGACCTGGAAGAGCTGTTTTCTGAGGGGGTCACAACCCCCATTTAATTAGATTCATTTAACTAGTGATGTGATGCCAAGAAGCATGCACTTTTAACAACAAGGAATTGTAACAGGTGCTGGGCACCATGTGCTTGTTTAACTTAGCAGAGACAAAACCAGTCATTTTCCTGTTGTAGTCATGACGGATGCTGTAATAGTTATCAGAATACGTGATTAATTAGAATGTTCTAGTTTTCACATGGCAGGTTAGCAAACAAGCATATCAAATATCAGTGCCAGGATCCTTGCCAGTCAACAGCAAGAAGTATACTGTAAACAACAGATCATCTCGAAATCTGGGTATTTTGTGAGGGAGATAACTGGGCGGGCAGGCATGTTTACGGAGCCACCCAAAGTGCTTTAGACTAAATCTTAACTCAACTTCCGTGTTGAACCTTCAGAAATTGAAAGTGGTTCACACTTTCTTCTGCTTCTTTTTTCTTTAATTACTCTTATTTTTCAACGGTTTATTTTACATTATGTCTGTCTGTTTGGGATAAAGATGCAAGAGAATGCTTCATAACCAAACTAATAACAGGTTTTCTATCTACCTGTTCCCTGGCAAGTGTGCAGAGTCTGATGGAGGGGTTGGTGGTGACAGGGTCCATTTCAGAGGTGAGCCCCAGTAAAGAGAAGCAAAGACTATGCTAGAATTTACTCCTTGGCTGCCAGGGATTAAAGTACAAGCTCAGAAGAGCAAAGAGATACTAGGAGAGATAGCAGGACACTATCAGTAAAGACCCAAGGCTCCGAGCCCTGCTGGTGCGAGTGAGATTTTCACCTCCGGTTGGTGTAAATTCATCGGGTTCTGTTGAAACAGCCTCCTGGCTTTGCTCCTGGATTGAGGCAAAACAGGCTTGACCTTACAGCTGCAGCAAGAAGCTGGAGTTGCGGGAGGGCCGACTGAGTACAGGGAAGGTCTCTGGAGCCTGGCTGCTCTCTGCTCTTTAGCAGCTGAGCTAAGATTCTGCCACGGTCAGGGGCGGTGGGAACCGCCAGGGAGCCCTGAAGGAGCAGAGTTTGTTGTTTGGGTTCCACAGTTGCCCCTGAGTATTTACGCAAGCATTTATAGATCCCCAAGGTAAAATTTGGTTCTCAGGGCTCTGCCGCACATGCTGGGTGGGCTGACATGCCAGTGGGGAACTTGGGTTTTTAGTCCTGTATTTCACAGTAAGAAAATACCAGTCCTGCATTAATGTGTGTGGTTTCAGTAATCATATTACTTGTTCAGGGGAGACCTATGTGAATTCTGAAACAGAAGACGGATGAGCCAAACTGATTTATTTCCTAGTATTCTGTTATTCAGGATTTTTAGGCTAGTCATTGCTTAAATACTTATGTTGAAGGTAGCCCCAAGAGAATGGGTAGTCATGGAAAACCAAGTCTCATTTAGCAGGTCGTAACAAACCCGGACTACAAATTCCTGCCCATAGGCTTAACCAGAGGCCCGGAAAGAAGTTTCTCCTTACCAACTCTTATCAAGCAGTTTGGTTACACCAGGGAAGACAAATTTGAGGGCTCTCAGAGTCTGCTGTATGGGAGTGTGCACATGTGTTCTTCTCATGTTTAAAGTGACATCCTAGAGAGACATGGGGTCTCCTGGAGCCCACTTACAGGTTCTGTTTTTTTTTTTTTTTGTTTGTTTGTTTGTTTTGTTTTATTTTTGTTTTTATGTTTTCTTTGTACTGGAAAAAAAGTTTGGGGATATGATAATTTTCTGAAACCATTCCTTAAGTCCTATGTCTTTAGCCTCTAATCCTTTGCAGAGGGGTGAGGAGTCGGGTGAGGCAGGGTCTGATGTTGCCGAGGCTAGCCTTGATGTCTCCATCATCCTCCCTTCACTTCCCACCTGCCAGGACCGCAGGCATGTGCCACCACGTAAGCCCCTTTTGTTAAGGGGGCCAATTCAGCTTGAGCACTTAATACTGTCAGCACAGGGAGGCCAGGGACAAGCAGATTCCCTGGGGCTCACTGGTCAAGTACCCTAGCCACTGAGAGTCCTTGTTTCCCCCGTCCCCTCCCCACAAGAGGTGAGAGCTTGCCAGATGGTTCAGTGGGTAGACACTTGCTGCCATTGTGAAAGCTTTAACTTACTCCCTGAAACTTGCATGTTGAAGAGACCTAGCTCCCCGAGTTATACTCTGACCCCTACATACATGTACACACGCATGTATCTGCATGCACAGAGACACAGAAGAGAATATATGCCTGAAACATGTTTTTTCCCCCTTTACAATGTTGTAGCTGACACCCCCCCGCCTGCTTACCTGCCTCCTGAAGACCCCATGGCCCAGGATGGCTCTCAACCCATGGACACGAACATGATGGCGCCTTCACTGCCCGCGGAGATCAGCAGAGGAGGTAGAGTCAGTTCTGCTATCGCCCCGTTAAAGTCTGCTGTCTGCAGGCCCACGTGGTACTTCCAGTCATACAGACCTTCAGAAAGGACTGTCTGAGAAACATAGAAAAAACAGTTTATTGTTGTTGGTATTATTTTAAGCCTAAAGAAAATAATTCTCTAGAACCCAGCCCTCAGCTTACAAACTGTCACGATCTCATAAGAGATCTCAGAATTGACTGAATTTTCAGTGGCCTCTGAAATGGCCTTAAGCATCCTTCTGCCATTTTGTATTAGAGAGCTAAGTGAAGCCAGGTCTCGGTGTTGGTGATCAGAAAACCAAGCTGTTGGCAAACTGAAGACTCAGTCCCGAAGTTCGGCCTAGATTCGTTGTTTACATAAAAAATGAGCACTCATGTCTCAGTAACATGCTAGTCTGCTTTTACTTTTTGTAAATGGTTAAACAAAGAACTCTTTTAAAGTATATCTATCTGTGGTTTACTATCCGTAAAGACATGATTTGTACAGCTGTTTCATGTACCTGTATACATACGGGGCTGTTAGAGAGCTCTTGGGCATGGGGAGCTGGGGGGTGCGGTTGGGGCCTGTTTTACATAACATATGTCTTTCATTTAGATGGCCATGTGTTCAGGTCTTCAGTAATTAATAACTTGGGATCGGTGCTGTAAGAATTGTCTTTAAATAGGCCAAGAGGAACAGGCCATCCATATAGTGCGAAGCAGACTTCCCACGGTGATGCCCAAAGAAGTCCATACAGCTGGGTTTCCAAACGCCTTTGCATTAGAACACACACACACACACACACATACACACCTCATCTATTTTATGGCTCTGTTTAAAGGATGACAATTTATTCCTCTCCGCTCAAAGAATTTACAACTGAACTGAAATTCACCTTCCTTCATGGGGAGGGTTGGTCCATTTCAGCCAAGTAGTGACTTGGTGACTGGCCGCACCCGCTTCTAGGACCACAGTGACATGTTGAGTGTGCTTGAGAGAGCAGAGAATGCAGATGCTAGAATCACTGAATCCTGGCCCAAACACCAAGCACACACTGCCCTATGCCAAGAGGTGCCATGCGGCCCTGGCAAGATCTCCTGTCCACTCAGTAACTTCTGGGGGAGGCCTCCAGCCAGCAGTCAGCCTAGGGTGAAGCAAACTGAAGTTAAAAGCAGTATGGCTGCTGAATATGTTTTACTTTGTTCTTAACCCCATTTTTAGTGAAATGAGAGGTGCCTTAGACCGAGTCAGAATTGCTGGTGCTTTTTCAGGACTTCCATATTATACTGTTCCTATGGTAGTGTAAGGATACAAGTATGCTATGTTCATATGTTTAGATGACAAACTATAACCAAGGACAAGCCCTAATGCCGACTCTGCATTAGGAATGATGCTGTGTCCATGTAGGCTCTTGGATTGTATTCAATATGCCAATCCGGTGGCAAATCTCTGTGGTGGGAGGGTATATGGGAAGTCTCACTTTGCAGTGACCCAAAATGCTGGCTCCAAAAGTGAATACTCCCTCCCCCCACCCCCAAGAAAAGCCTTAGCAACATGTATAGATCAGTGATTTTGTTTGAAGTCTTTATGGTGCCCTGTGTTTTATGGGCCTTGGTCAGCATTAGATATTGGGAGTCAACAAGCGAAGTGTGTGAGAGAGTAACCTCTGACTGACCCATTTTTAGAATTTTTATTTGGGTCCAGGATATCCTGTGTGGACCCTGTATCTGTACTGATGAAATTAGCTCTGATCCTCCAAATAGAGACCATACTTTTAAGAGTTTTTTCCCCCTTTTAAACAGCTTTTAAAATGTTCCCCGTTAGAGCCAATTTAAAAATCACCTAGTATCTTCAAAGGAAGAGAATGTTGGCTTTTTTTTTTCCTGTTACCACCTGTGGTGGTTTTCCCAGAGCAAGGGTCAGCAAATACAGCCCACAGACAGATCAGCCCACTGTCTGTTTTATAAATAAAGCTTTATTAGAACACAGCTGTGCCCATTTGTTACATAGTATCAATGGCTGTTTCCGTGAGATACAAAGGCAGAGTGAATAGTTGTGATAAAGACCATATGTCCCACAAAGTCTTTCTGGCCTTTTATAGGAAAAAAATGTGTCCAAGTCTAAACTAGATGAATAGCATTTTGAACAACATTAACAGCCAATAAAAGGCTTGTGTGACTATGGCCATGGCCGCCTTTGAGTTTTGGCACTTGTGAATCACTAAAGCTTTGCTCCTTGAAGGGCAGTGGAGTGACGGGTGGGGACTGTTCAGAAAACAGGGGGAATAGTTTATTTTCAGCTAAGCCCCGTAAGTACAAAATGTAACTAAAGACCATGGAAGCCGGTCTTTACCATGCCTGCTGGGTTTGCTTTGCATTTCTTTCCCTTGTGTGTGAGGTCCCATGAGGTTCAGATCAGTCAGAATTATGTTGGCAACAGTGTGGTCTGTATGCCTGGGGTCCCAAATGCGGGTTAAAGGAGGTTTGCCGCAGAAAGGACTCTGCTCCCAACCTTTTGGTTAAAAGTGTTTAGAATCATTTTCTGTGTGGAGATTCGTCAGGCTTAGCAGATCGGACTTAGCAAGCTGCTTCCTGTCAGTGAAGCTGGGTAGTTTCCATTGTTGGCCCATTCTGGGAAGCGAGAGACAAAACACACCTGCTCGGCATGACTTAAAGCAAATAGAAGGAAGTTCGCATGAAGTCTGGATGAGAGAGATATGATTCACTGAGGGAGAATGCCAGCTGGCAAGATGTCTTCTAGAAACATAGCAGCACTGCAGTTGTGGCCATCACTGGCTCTCGTGAAGCCAGGCAGCTTCTCCATGATAGGTAGAAGTTGGTTTTGGTGCTTTGAGAAGCAGAGGTTTACCGAGGCTTTGCCAAAAGTAGCTCCTTTCCACACCAGCCCCGTTGGCACATCTCCAAGCGCCTCTTGTTCCTGAGCCACTTGGCTTTCCATTGGTTACTGTATTGCCCGTAGGTAGTATGCCAGCAAGAGTGAATCCCATTATTTCTGTATGTTAATGAGAAAGTAAAAAATAGGTCGTCAGTATTCAGCAAACGCCATGGCTCCGTTTGCTTAGCTGGTATTTTGATTTTCTGCTAGTCATTCGAGAAGATTGTTCCCAATTAAAGGAGAATGCCTTTAGTAAGAAGTACTTCAGCTCTCAGAAATGATACATGTGACCATCACGGTCGCCCCTGGCTGTCTTCACTGTGTTACCCAGCCAGTTTTATAATGCGGTTTCAGTTTGGGGGCGCTCCAGGCACAAACCATGAGCAACACAACCTTTTCTTCCCTTCTTACAGATGTTCAAGCAGTTGCTTACGAGGAACCAAAACACTGGTGCTCCATTGTGTACTATGAGCTCAACAACCGTGTGGGTGAAGCGTTCCACGCCTCCTCCACCAGCGTGTTGGTGGACGGTTTCACCGATCCTTCCAACAATAAGAACCGCTTCTGCCTCGGGCTGCTCTCCAATGTTAACCGGAATTCCACTATTGAAAACACCAGGCGACATATTGGGAAAGGTGGGCCTTCCCTCTGCTTGCAAACGTTCCTCTAGCAGTGACTCGGTCACTCCTGTGGCAAATGCCAGTGAATGTTCAGATACTGCGATTTGAAGAATTCTCCAAATTTATATTATCTGGAGATTGTTCCAACCAGTGATCTTAGTGGTTTTCCAACTCTGCCGATGTTGACAGGAGTTAGTAGAGACTGGTTTGCTACTGTGGGCAGTTCTCTTAACATTTCTGTTATAGAAATAGCTTTAAAACATACATGTGTGTGCACGCACATGTGTGCATGCGTGCATGTGTGCGTGAGTGTCTTGATCAGAGGACAGTCTGTAGGAGTCGGTTTTCTCCTTCCATCATCCTGTGGACACCAGAAATCAAACTCAAGTCATCAGCTTGGTGGCAAGCCTCCTACCATTGAGCCATCTTACCTAGTTTTCTTAATAGACTTAATTATTTATTAGTGGTAGATTAAAACAGTTCTGTAACATTTACATACATTTATTATATGATTAAGCAAATAGCTAAATGTGTGCGTAGGTGCTCAGCTCAGCTTTCCTGTGAAGTAAGGAACATGCAATCATGAAGGGTGTGGCATCCCTTAGAAGTGTCAGTGTAAAATCATAATTTAATGACATGGCATGTGTTTATATGCTTCATGCCTGTCTGTATGTGAGTCTGTCTATGCTCTCTGAACATGCATGTAGGTTTTCTACCCAACGTACCGGAAGGGCAAAGAAGCAAAGATACAAAGCATTGACAAGCACGTACCCAGGGTCCGGACATTGCTGCTAATATCTATCCCACAGAGGGGAACGGTGGTGCCTCTTGGCATGCGGCCCCACCTCACAGCTTTGTACAGTTTAGTGCCAACATGCATTTGTCCTTAGGTGTCCATGGTGGGTTTGTTCTGAGACCCTTGAGAACTAGAAACCCGTGGATGCTCAGTTCCCTCATATAAAACAGTGGTAACTTCATTTGTCACACTTCACCTTCCAAGTGTCCTCATGAGAGTCACACCTGCTTCCGAGTCATGACATGGACACAGTTGTGCTGCTGAGTGAATCCCGAGAAGGCACAGCCTGTACATGTCAGTGTCGATGCTGTTGGAAAAATCATTTTTTGATCTGTGCGGGGTTGAAACTGGATTCCAGATGCAGAGATAATGAAGAGCAGCTGTAATTACCTACAGTAGTGGATCTAAAGATACTGCTGGGTGTGGCGGAGGTGAAGCTCCTCTAGCACCAGCACTTAGGAGGCCTGAAGCAGAAAACCAAGAATCCCAAGCCAGGTCAGGCTACACAGTGTATCTATCCAGTAAGTAAGTTCTAATTGACACAGCCATAGGAATCATTAATAGCGAAATGAATTAATTGGGAAGTTCAACCGCTAAGTGGACAGGGAATGCTAGAATACAAAAGTCGTCATTTTGCAACTATTGTGGTAAGGACCTATCAAGAATCATTGGTGTAGGGCAGGTGAGGTGGCTCAGTAGGTGGGTGAGGGGTTTGCTGCCTAGCGTAAGGACCTTAGCTTAGTCCCCAGGACTGCACATCGGGAGAAAGCCAGCTCCTACGCTTTGCTCTCTGATCCCACCCATGCTACACACACACACACACACACACACACACACACACACACACCATCCATGCACATCAAACAAGGAAGTGAATGTAATAAAACAGAACCATCAATATGTTCCAAATATGAAGAGAAGTTTTATGACAGAGCATTTAGATGTTTTAAAATATTTCTCCAAAAACTGTTAGTTTCAAGGCAGAATAAAAATAAATTATACAGTGGATAAATCTACATGGCCAGTAAATTGTTTGATTGATCCCCTATCATAGCGTCACCATCGAGAGACAGACAAGGAGCACGTGCTGGGGAAGTAGAGGCAGGCAGATCCCTATGAGTTCCAAGATAGCCAGGACTACAGAGTGAGACCCCGTCTTTAAATAAATAAAGTAAAAAAGTAAACGAGTCAACATCTATAAAAACAGATCGAATAAAAAGGGGGATATTTTAATAAGGGATAAGAGACATTGGATTATTCTTAGAGGAAACCCAACAACTTGTTAAGATGGGACTGGTAGACATCTTAATATGATCAAAGGAGGAAAAAATGAAATGGTAGCTTAAGGTGAGCATAGGCTCTCAGCACACGTGGGCGTTTGCCTGTAAACACGGGGGTTCCTGTCGGTACATTCAGAATGGAGGAGTGTGTGTTTCACTAAATTTTAGGGGGACTACGCCCCTAAAGTAGGAAAAAGCCACATTGTAGAATTTCCTATTTAGGATGTTATGAGGGGATGGGTGTGGTAGCACACGCCTTTAATCCCAGCATTCTAGAGACAGAGGCAGGCAGATCTCTGACTTCAAGGGCAGCCTCGTCTACAAAGCAAGTCTAGGATAGCCAAGGCTACAGAGAGGAAACCGTATGTTGAAAAAAAGCAAAACAGAACAAAAAGCTGGGAGGGAAGTAAGGGTTCGGGGCTGCACTCCTTCAGTCACCCCACATGCAGAGTTCCAGATGATGGAAGGAGCCAGGGTCATCGTTACAGAGAAGCTGAGGACTCACATCCTGACCTGCAAGCAAGCAGCAGAAACACCATGCAGACACTACTGCAGATGGCATGATTGATCGTCTTCTTGGGACAGGTCCTTGGAATGAGGCCAGAAGCTCTTGGTTATATATACTTTGGAGGAAGTTGTTACTAATTTGTACCACTAGAAATAGACACATGGTGTTTCCCTTCACCCTGGTCAGCTCATGGATGAACTTCATGTCCATCCTTGTCATTCTGTTTACCTAGAAGCTTGTACAGCCACTTTCCCTGACCTGGTGTGTTATTACTTCTCTATTACTATGGTGAAACCATAACCAAGGCAGAGAATAGAGTTTATTTGGGCTTATAGTTCCAGAGGGAAGAGAGTCCAGCATGACAGGGGAGTGTGGCAACAGGAACATTGCAGTTAGAGCAGAAGCAGGCTCACGTCTTGAACCACAATCACAAACAGGGAGCCCAAACTAGAAATGGTACAAGCCTTTAAACTCTCAAAGCCCACCTCTACTGACCCTTCCAGGGCTATAGTAAGAGAGAGAGGAAAAAAAAAAAACAAACTGCATATACAGATAGCCTTTGGTCCTTAAAGGGATGACTGAATACTGTGAAAACATTTCAAACAGATAGTAATTCTTTCTATATTATTTTGTGACTTAAAATGAGATGCCAAGATTACTGGGGAGGGTTAATCAGAATAATTAAAAAGTATAATGGATGGACAAGTAAAGAAAAAATTCTGATGTTAGGGCTAGTAAGAATTACAAGTAAGTCAATCAGTGTGTGGAGAAGACAGCAGTCAATTAGACTCCTACTGTACGGGATGTGGGAGCCGGTGTTAGGTGTTAGCATCAGGTCAGTACTGTTCCCTAATGGTCCTGCTCTACATACCACATGTGGGAATGAGTGTGTATCGGTAAGAAGGCAAACAAAGAAACTCTGTGAAAACACATTTGATCATAAAAATTCAACTAAACTTGTCTAAGTTAAAAGATATATTGCTATCTATTATCTATCCATCAATCCATTTATTCATCCATCCATCTATCCATTCATCCATCTATCCATTCATCCATCAATATCCATCCATCCATCCATCTATCCATCCATCAATCTATTCATCCATCCATCTATCCTCCATCCGTCCATCCATCCATCTATCCTCCATCCGTCCATCCATCCATCTATCCTCCATCCGTCCATCCATCCATCTATCCTCCATCCATCCATCCATCTATCCCCATCCATCAATCTATCCATCCATCCATCCATCCATCCATCCATCCATCCATCCATCAATCATCATCTAACACTGTCTGTACACACACGTGCACACACATAAATAAAATTAATAAAATCGAAAAACAAAGGAATAACAGGGAAATACAAGATAAATTATTTATATCTGGCTCTGAACACACAGCTCATAAAAATTAATAAAAACCCTACAGCCACAATAGGATAAATAGGTGAGCAGTAAAGACAGTTAATTCACAGAGACACGAAAATGGCCACTCAGCCAGGAGCCCGCGACCAGCCCCACGTGCAAATTAAACTATTGTTTTCCAGCACTTTACTCTGCATCTGTGCTGCGTCCACACAGTGCTGTTGTGGGTTTAAACCAACATGAGCATCCACGTGATTCCAGGACCTTCAGCTGAGCCATTTAACTTTCAGGGATGTCTATGCATATTTGTAAAAACCAGTCCAGTGACATTTGTCATGACTGTAGTATCAGAAAGTTACTGTCACTGAGGGAGATGGTTGATATCAGAACAGTCAGACAAAGGTTTCTCAGAAGCTTTACCGATAGCAAAAGCTAGCACAGTGTGTGCACATTACAAGCATTTTTTTTTTTTTTTTGTCACTGAAGCATCGTTAATGTTTTCCACAGCTTTAGATTTTTATACACTGCCTTAATTTTCTAAAATGAAAAGTCATTTTTATTTTCAGGAAATAAAGGGCATTTTTTTTTCTTTTAAATAGTTTTCTAGCCCTGTGTATCTGCAGAAATGCCACATGGTGTTTCCATGGACAGTCACAGTAGCCCCGTGCCAAAGGCACGTACAGGGTTTGAAGCCACACCGCTTACCTCCTTGCTGGGTGCTTGTTCCCCCTCAGAGGCTTTGAGGGCTTCCTTCTCCCTGTTTTTAATTATTTCCGGTGCAAAGGGATTCACACGGCATTCAGAGCTTTGCTGGATTGGCTTTGACCAGTTGACCTTTGGCAGGAGAGGATCAAGGCTGCTGCTGACCCCGGCATTCCAAGCTGGGAGTTGTTTTCAGGTATTATTCATGGTGGTTACTTTGGTGAGCTTTTGTTTCACACACACACCCCTTTTTCCGTTTCTGAAGCTTTTGATTTTAGCCGGACCACTCATCTTACAGCCCCCAATAGGACTTCTTCACCCTGGGGTTTGTCCCTCGGTGTTGATTGATCACCCCTTCCATCTCTGAAGTTTTCTGAATGATTTTGCCCTGCCGTAAGTGCAGGAGACTTTAACCACACAGGACGCCCCGTAAACTCTAGGTTTTACTGCTTTAAACCCTGGCCAAGTGGGACATTGATACTTACTAAAATGAAAGTGTTAGGCTTTATTATTTTTGAGAGACTGTTATTTCCTAAACATGCTGGCTGACATGGGGTGACATAGTTACCTACGTGTTTTGTCAGAGTAACCCCGCCTGGCCCGACTGCCTGGGTGCCTTTCTGCCAGATAACTGACTGCTCTGTCCCCGTAGGAGTCCACCTTTACTACGTTGGGGGAGAGGTGTACGCCGAGTGTCTCAGTGACAGCAGCATCTTCGTGCAGAGTCGGAACTGCAACTACCACCATGGCTTTCACCCCACTACTGTCTGCAAGATCCCAAGTGGCTGCAGCTTGAAAATCTTCAACAACCAAGAGTTTGCTCAGCTACTGGCACAGTCGGTGAACCATGGGTTCGAGACAGTGTATGAACTCACCAAAATGTGCACTATTCGAATGAGCTTTGTGAAGGTGAGCTGCACCCAATTATCTCATTCAGGGTGGACCTTCACATGCACACACCCACACACTATACATACACACGAATGTGCTATACACACACTTACCCCACTACACACATACACACACACACACACACACACACACACACACGCTCCCCCCACCACAATACACACACCACTCAAGTGATTTCTTATAATATACAATATATCAATCTGTGCCTTCTTGGTGTATATTCCTATCAGCAGACTTACTGCAGAGGAATTTTTTTCAAACCTCTAACAAGAGGGTCAGTGTCCAAAAAGTTGTCTTTGGAACATAGCAGTGTAATCTTTTCCTCCTACCATATGGGTCCCAGGGATAGAACTCAGATCCCTGGGCTTGGTGACTGCACCTTTACCCACCTGAGCCATCTTGCTGGCTCTGGTCAAAGTCTGTTATTTTTGAGAGAGGGTCTAACTAACATAGCCCAGGTAGCTGGGCTGACACTGGGGAGGAGTTTGAAATCCTGATGTCAGTTCTAAATCTCGAGTGGCTAGGATTCTAGGCCTGTGCGCTATGATTGCCCCACTGTGGGGTCTCTGACATACTAGGCCAGTGCTCCACCCATGAGCTATGTCCCCACCCCCATAGCTGCTGTCACAGCATAGAAAATGGTGTGTATTTAACATGTAGCTTAAATCCGTGCTCATCCTATGAGATGAGCTCATGAATGTCTTCCTCTCTGTCTTTGCTTTTAGCACAGGATGCCGGCGCCTTTAGCAGTTTGATTCCTGGGCCCCACGAGTAGAAAGAGAACCAACTCCCTCGGGTTGTTCTCTGACCTCCACATGTGCACAGGGCTGGGAGGGCAGAAAATAGGTGTAAAAAAAGATGAGTGAAAAATTTATTTATACTGGAAACTATTTGTAGTTGGTCAGATGCTTTTTTTAAAAACATATTTCTAGTAAATTGTGTGTTTTGTGTATAATCGACAAGTTAGCAAAGTCCTGGCCTCGCCAGAGAAAGGAGATGGTCACGGTCACTGCTGTGACAGACATCTCTGTCCGCTTCCGCCGCTTACAGTGAAAGGTTTAAGATGCCAATGGAATGGTTAAAAGTGCACGTCTGATGACAGCACGCTCTAGTGACTGCTGTGTCTCTGCAGGCTCACAGATAAGTCTGTCCTGCTTCACCTTGAGAAGGAGCACTAATTACAAACTTGGGTGAGGTGTCTTTCATGTGCAGTCTTCAAAAGCTCCGTAACTTCTTGCCGGGCCTGTTCAGTGATCTGTTCATCACTGGGTGATTCCAGAGCCTAGCTTGGCTCGTCATCACCCAGATCAAAGGCTTCCTTTCCCCTCGGCAGCTGAATGTGGCACCTCCTTAATATTAAAGGAGGCGTTTTTACGCCTTAAAGAAACTGACCTGTATATTGTGTGCCAATGTGACCATGGGGCCTGTCCTTGTTCTTTATTCGCAAGCACCATTTAATTTTTGACTTAAGCATTTTGGCTCAGGCGGTTTACAAAATGAGACCAGCTACTTGCCAAAGTGGTTTTTGTTTGGAGGAAAGAGCTCTTGAGAGCCAGCTGGGTGTTTGAACTGTGGTTGAGACACGGGACTTGTTCTCAGATCTCCTCATGGTCTGTAAAATGGGGCTGGATGGAACTGGGGCTTTGCTTTGGTAATCACGCCTGAGGTTCCTTGGTGGGCTGTGATTGTTGGATTCTTAAAAGTTTTGGCTCCGATAAGCAATCTCCTTGGCGTCTGTTTCTTGTTGATTAACAAGAACAACTAACAGTTAAATGTTATTTTGTACAACTAAAAACATTTACACCAAGGTATTTAAAGTTTTTTTTCTACTCCTATCAGTGTGTGTGTGTGTGTGTGAGTGCGCTGTAGGCCAGAGGAGGGTGTCAGATCTCTTGTAGCAAGAGTTATAAGCTGTTGTGGGCAGTCATGGGTGCCTGGAACCAAACTCAGGTCCTCTAGAGGAACAGCAAGTACTCTTGACTGCTAAGACATCTCTGTAGCCCACAGCTGCAGATTCAACATTTATTGACTTTATTCTTTCTGCAAATATTTTACCACTATTCCAAAAAGAATACAAAGGGGAAAAAAACACATCTAAAGCCTCTAGCTTCAGGATGCATATGACTTCCTGTGGCTTTATTAGTAATGGAACATAAAAGAATTTAATACTAGCACGGCAGCTGTGCAAGATAGGATGGTTGTGGCTGGGAGTGTAGGACCTAGCTGGTGATGGGCTAGAGGTGCCTCTTACAGAGTCCTGTTCTAACCCTCTGTAAACAGCAGCTCGTAATTGCTTATATCACCATCTCCAAAAATTGAACACTTCAACTTTAGTTTTCCATTGTTACCTACACACACCTGCACAGACACACCCATATGCACATAATCAAAACTAAATCTCATTTAAATCTTGGTGGCTATAAGTAACAGGAAGTGTGTATTAGTAACAGACGTTCGCACGCCTTCTGCAGCGCTGCTCCCTACAGTGAGGGACACTCGCTGAGCCCTCCTCAGCATCTCATACCAAGCTCAGAAGGGACACTAAGGATCTTGCTAACATTATCAGGCTGTCTCCAGAGATGATTGTTTTTGGTGTTAATATAAAACTATACCTGGAAAACCCAAGTCAGTCTGGCCAAGAAAGTATGTGTGCAGCTTTTGCCTCATGACCAGATTGAAGGTCAGATGTCAGCCCCTATCTTCGGAGAACTCACTGTCTAAAGAGACAGACTTGCATGGTAACTGTATGGTTGGATGCACAAACCCAGGGACGTACATGCAATTACACAGGTAGAGTTCATATGCTCCAACCTGGTCTTACAAATTCTCATTCAGATACATTTCTTAAAATTACTAGAGAAAGGGATATACCAGAGATCCTAGTAGACATAATTCTTTGCAAACAAGAATTAATTAAAAGTTACTTTGATTCTTTTTATTCATACCAACACCATTTTATTTTATTTTATTTTTTAAGATAGGGCCTCACTGAATAACTCAGGTTAGCCTCAAACTCGGTGTTGCCCAAACTGACTTTGAAGTCATTCACAATCCTCCTGCCTCAGCCTCTCACTAGTGCTAGGATTTCAGGGACATCCTATCATGCCTGGCTTTCATGGTGATGTCTGTGGACTATTATTGTCCTAATCTGTCATTCTGACACCATGTAGCACATCACCTTCCCTTGTCACTTGAAGACAATGACTAGGTGTTGGGAAGAACTTTGGGGTGTATAACTCTTAGCCCTTTAGTTTCGCTTGAGACTGAAAGATCAAGAGATCTGTGTGGTTGACAGGTAGAAGGATTTTATCTGCCAGAGTGGGGAGGAAACAGAATCAGTCTATCTGACGTCATCTTTACTGTATTTACTCAGGGGAGGGGAGAATGTAACAGCCGCTCTAATGGAACTCTGGTGGAATGCATTGATTAGCACGGGAGAAGCCTTGGGTTTATTCCCAATGCCACAGAAAGGTACAGAGGGGAACCAGGCACAGTGGCCTACACTTGTAATCCCAGTATATGGGAGGTTGAGGCCCGAGGTTTGCCACACGTTTGCAGCCATCTGGGACTGGGTAATGACTTTCCTATCTGAAAAAAAAAAATACAGGCTGAGGAGAGAGACGGTTCCGTAGCAGAGTTCTTGTCATACAGTCATAAGGACCTGCGCCCCAACGCCTACTTTGAGAAGAAAAGAAGGCCAGACATTTGGTGAGATTCTTGGCAAAGGCACTTAACTTGCTACAGAAGCTGAGTTCAGTCCCTCTGAGTCACATTGCTGTTGTGTGACATTGTTCCTGGGGGATGTGAACAAATTTCTACTCATCCCAGATAGGGGCAGTGACAGATCAAAATATGAAGGCCACTGAAGTTCAATTTGGGGAACCACTGAGTTTTATTGGGGTCACTTACGGGAACAGAAGAGAGTCAATGATAATCTGTGTCACCAGAAGCTCCCTTGCATGGTGACACTCACAAATGCTGGAGATAGAGGTCACTGCAAAATATATAGAGGGCTTAACAGACTGGAAAGGGCTTCCCAGAAGCTAAGGGTCTGAACCCCTTCTAGGCAGTTTGGCTTGCCTGTCTTCCCTGCAGCCCAGCCTGTCTGAGCAACTGTAATGTTCATATCAGCTTGGAGAGAAAAGGGCCTAGTGAATCTGGTCCATTTCATAGGACTTCCTAAAGCCTTTGTGTTGTCTGCTTCCTGAGTTATTGAGAGTTTGCATATAGCGTGGATAGTTCACCTCCTCTTAGATGGAAGAGCTGTTATCGTCAAAGAAACTGCAACACAACACAGTAAAGGCCAGAAGAGGAAAGGAACTGAGCTCACAGAGCTGTGCACACTGGAGTACACGCACACACACAAAAGCTGGGTAATCCTATCATAGGAGACCTCAGAGATAGGACCCCTTAAGCATGCTGACTGCCTGTCTAGCCTAATTGGCAAAAGCCCCCAAGTTCGGCAGGAGGCCTTGTCTCAGGAAATACAGTGGGGCATGACTAAGGAAGACAGCCAGGGTTGGCCTCTGACCTCCCCAGGCATGAACACACACACACATCTGCGTAAATAGAGGGGCAGTTATGAGTGTGTGCTGCGCTGGCAGAGGTCCTGGGTTCAGTTCCCAGCACTCAGCTCAGATGGCTCACAACAGCCTGTAACTCGAGCTCCAGGGCTTTGTAGATGCATCAGATACTGCATTTGTAGATAAATGTACATTCAAACTTGTATGTTATTATGTATTTAAATAAAAAACAAACAGCAGCAACAACAACAAAGCCAGGTTTGATAATGCAGCCTTTAATCCCAGTGCTCAGAAAACAGGCAAGTAAGTGGGTCTCCGAGTCTGAGACCAGGGTGTACCTAGGAAGTTCCAGGCCAGTCAGAGTTACACAGTAAGAATTTGTCTTTAAAAAACAAGTAAGTAAATAAGGTTTTAACGTAACATAATAGGAAATAGATATTTAAAATATTTTTATTCAGACAGCTGTTGAATTTATGTTAAAGGTTTAAGAATCAAAGACCAGCAATATTTATTTATTTATTCTTCTGAAGCAAGGTCTCTGCTGGGATTAAAGATGTGTACCACCATACCCGACAAAATAGGTAATCTGGGGGTCCATGGATGGACTTTGAGTGGTCAGCACGCATCCCCAGAATTACTGACGAATTCTGCATGCATTGTGGTGTTTCCTCTAGAGACTGATCAGATGACCTTTCCACGGAACCTCTGAGATGACAGAGTTAACTGATTCCCACTGTGCTTTCTTTCCCTAGGGTTGGGGAGCCGAATACCACCGGCAGGATGTTACTAGCACCCCCTGCTGGATTGAGATACATCTGCATGGCCCTCTCCAGTGGCTGGATAAAGTTCTTACCCAGATGGGTTCGCCCCACAATCCTATTTCATCAGTGTCTTAAAGGGCCTGCGGCTTCTGTCTCTTGCAAACTGTTGAGCCTTGCATGTACTTGAAGGATGGATCAGTCAGACAGGATGGAGAACGGACAAGGAGCCGTGACAATACTTGACCTCTGTGACCAACTGTTGGATTGAGAAATTGACAAGCCTTGGTAACGAGCTGTTGATATCAAGAACCTGTTTAGTTTACATTGTGACATTCTGTTGTAAAATCAACTAAAATGCTGACTTTTAGAAGGACTTTTGTGTATAGTTAAAAAAAGAGATGGCCAAGCCAGGGACAAATGATCTATTAGGAAAAAGAAAAAAATAATCGTAAGCAATCCTTTTGTGTGGGGTTTTGGCAGAAGGTTGGCGCTGATAGTCTTTGTGAAGTGGGCTTCCTATCAGGCTCAGAGCCCACGCTGAATCATCTTCTTATGGATTTTCTTAATATTTTAAAACTATTTGTTTAGAAATGAATGGGTTTTTTGTTTGTTTTTAAAGTAAAGGTTAATCGTTATGACATGCATAGTAATCTTTCTGAAACTGTATGCTAACTGTATTGCTGTCAGAATGATGTCAGGCATATGCTCTTTGCTAAATATGTATATACAGAATATTTGGAGGTTATGAATAGTCTAAATGGCTAGTGGGTCTACAAAGTATCTGAGGGGTGGGGTCGGGAAGAAAACGACAGCTGCAAATGTAGACTGTACCGTAAAGCTCAGCTTGTTGCCTTAAATGAACAAGCTGGTGTCTGAATTTGCTGTGTTTCACTCTTTAGAGTTTTATCTAGCTTTTCGTCCTTTCTTTTATCTCATCCGCTCCACAACGCAGTTAAGCAGCTGGGTTAATTCCTTTAACTGTGAGAGCAAATGAGTAATTCCTTCTGTTTGCACATCAGCTGGCTTTGTGTTTCAGTGCCCAGTACATGAAAACCTCGGATTCAGTGAGCAGTTTTCATGGAGTTTACAATACAGACATAGGCTTTGATTTCCAAATACATTATTTGCCAAACCTAGTAACGCTGTCATTATCCACAGGTTTAAAGAAGATCTCTAACAGAATCCATTTCAAAAGGTTTTTTTTTTTATTTTGTTTTGTTTTTTGTACTATTTGGTTTTCTTCTGTTAATTTTTTCTATTCTCCTTTGCTATTATACAGCGAGTACTTTTATTCCAACACTAGCAGGGTTTTTCTCTACTGGAAATTTTTAAATAAAACCTGTCATTATTGCTTACTTTGATTAAAAATGTGTCGATTTTTTTCTTGCATGTTAACATTTTGGATCCATGGGATGCGGCTCTCTTTTGATTTCTCTCTCCCAGACACAGAAGCTAAGTCGCTGGAATAAACTGCTTGGAGAGCTGAGTGGTTTGGAATTGGGAGAGAACGGACACACACAACTGAAACAATTAAGGGAAAGACTAAATGTGTAAACTTAAAAACAGTAACTTAGGGTGGGGTATGTACCAGTACGCCTGCACAGTCAGAGGGTGGCTTGTGTCTTCGGTCCATCCTCCTGTGGGTTTCAGAGATTAAACTTCGGTCACCAGGATTCATGGGCAAACAGCACTGCCCACTGAGCCATCTTACCAGTCCACAGATGTGGAACGTTCTGATGTAAGGAACTAGCAGCAGTCACCGATCAGTACCTTAATTAACCAGAAGAGTAGGTTCAGGACCTGAAGGTGCACACATAGGGTAGCCATGGGAGAATGTGGCCAGGGTGGCTAAAGACAGGCTGCACGAGAGGAAACGATGACCTCGGTAAGGTTTGATTGGGATAAGGATGGTCTTCCCTCTCAGCCTAGGCTGGACTGGAACCTGCTCTGTAGACCAGGCTGGCCTCAGAAATTTGCACGCCTTTCCTCCCAAATGCATGTGCCAACCACCACCTCAGGCCAATGAGAAAAAAAATTAAAATTTATTTAAAAAATAAACAATTTGAGGTCATTTTCTAGGCAGGTAAATGCCACTGTTTCTCCTTATATTCTCTCTTGGACTTGGTTCACAACCCCCAAATTTAAGGATCTGCCTCCCACCATTTGAAATGGACTTTAAAAGAAAAGAATGTCTTGCTCCCGGGAAACTACAAAATATATCCCCTAAACAATGACCAGGCCCAAATTCCTATCTCTTATTGTTGCCCCAAGACCATCAACAGTAAGCAGAGAAAGCCCGGGCCAGGAAACCTATGCTGTGACAGTTTCCTGTCCATCATCACAGAGTTTGGGGATCATTCGGCTAAGGTTAAGAAACCTTAGATGGAAGCGATAAATGCCGGAGTCAGCGTTCTTGAGTCTTCTGTGGTCTCGGTCTTTCAGCCTGTGAGGCAGCCGGCCTGCAGGTCCAGCCCGAGACACGGACGGGGATTCCCCAGAGCCAACTGACTGGAGACCGCCATCTCCATGAGCTCTAGGTTTGATTTAGAGACCTTACCTCAAAGAATAAGATGGAAGAACAACCGAGAATGTTTCCTGATGTCAACCTTGGGCTCCATGTGCATATGCACGTGCGTACACACACACACACACACACACACACACACACACACACACACACACACACACGTGCATCACCAGACCATGAAAATGGCAAATGAAAATAAAGTCACCATTAACTTATACCATGATGTCTAACTGGAAATTGTCTAAAAATAAAGAGTGCAGATAAAATTACTGTTAAGCTATATACTGTGACATATAACTGGAAATTGTCTGAAAATAGAGCTCAGGGCAAGAGTTCTCAAAAGCAGGCAGATCGCTGCCGTTGCCTTCCTTGAGTTCTCTTGCTGGCGGCTGGACATTGGTGAGTTGAGTATTGCACGGTTAGCACCCTGAAGGTGTGCTGGATAAAACATCATCCGATCTGGAGACCTGGTGTGTGAAGTGTGGTACATAAAAGTGTCCGTTGTGCTCAAGGGCTATTTCATGTAATTCTAGTAAAAATGAAAAACCTTCTCATTGGCCATAGAAGATTAATGAGTAATATTTTCTTTTGGAAAGATTTTGTTAAATAAGAAAAATCAAAGCAATGATTTGGTTAGATAATGAAGAAAAGCAGTGAAGTTCGGTAAGATGGCAAAGGTGATGTGGACCGTTTGCTGAGGACCAGGAATCGAGGTGATTAGAACTGGAGAGCTCTGCACCCCACCCTCTGTCACTTGGCACAATTTGAACTAGAAAATTTGTTCAGAGGAAAGCTAGCCTCAGGTCTTAGACTGAACATAGAACTCCTCAGTTAAATGAGTGAATCTCCTTAAGTCTGGCTGGGAAAGGGCTTGGATTCAGTATTTGGGGACAGACTCTTGCCTTTAAAGAAGAAACAAAAATCTGGTTGACAAGGAGCTTGTAGTCTAATGTCTGGGTCTTTGTGCCCTGGTCCCCATGCCAGGGGCTTTCCCACATCCTCTCTTCCTTACAAGAACATACTACTCCGTCCCCAACTCTTGTCTTGCTGTCTTTTGCTGACATAAATGACAAAGGTGATAGCCAGTATATAAAGAAAATCAGTTGATTTTTTGGCTCAGTGAGGGGGTTGTGGCCCATGACTTTGACCAGGAAGGTCCATTGCTTTCTAACTTCTGTTTAAGATCAGAACAAAAATATAAATAAACCACCCCAGAAGATAGCTATCTTGTCAAAAGTTTCCTAGTATAAACATAAACTTATTACAAAATAAGAAGGGAGAGAGGGAAGAAAGGAGGGGGGAATGGAAAGAGAGATGGAGAGGGAGAGAGAAATTGTATTGACTTTGTTGAAGGGAGATGGATAGAGGAAGAAGTGACATTTTAAGTTTGAAACTTGAAAGCTGAGAAACGTTTGGGTAGTTGTATGCTTCTAGAAGAGTCAGATCAGAGCTATCTATGAGCAATGTTGACTGTTGACTTGACCTCTGAGACAAGGGCATGCATACGAGGCAGACAACAGAGTGCACGTGGGAGCATCAGAAAGTGTGGGGCAGTTAGACAGGAGCCACACCACTAATAATCTTGGGTACAGTGAACTAAGGAATGGGATTTTTTTTCTCCTATGATTATAACCCTTTGATTTATGAGATCACTTGGGGATCAAACACATATGCACACAAGATGCGACTCCAGTAAAGGATATAGAAAGGAAAAGAGAAGAAACTGAGCAGGCTTCCACAAGCAAGGTTTGCTTTACAGAAAGGCCAACATAGGATAGAAAAGTGTAGGACCTCAGAATAGGCTGATACTTAGGAATTAGAGAGCCATTGCTGACTGATGGGTTTTGGGTGTGTCTAGCTTCTTGTCCTAGTGCTGTGATAAGACACACTGACAAAATAACTTACTTACGGAGAAAGCCGGCCTAGGAATCCTTCATGGTGAGGAAGGCAGGGCAGCTTGTAGCAGCTGGTCACACTGCATCCACAATCAAGAACAGAGTCTTGTGTGCAATGTGTGTGCATTTATCCAATCCAGAAGTCCTGGCAGGGAATGAAACCACCCATATTGGCCATGTCTTCCCATCTCAATGAACACAATTAAGTGTGGTTTGGATAGGAATGGATCCTGTAGACATGTGTGTTTGAATTCTTGTGTCATAGGAAATGGCACTGTTAGGAGGTGTGGCCTTGCTCTGTAGGAGGAAGTGTGTCGCTGAGGGCTTTGAAGTCTCAGATGCTCAAGCCATTTCAGTGTGGCATTCACTTCCTGCTGCCTGCCTTCCTGATGTACAAATCCTCCAGTTCCATGTCTGCCTGCACGCTGCCTTGCTTCCCATCATGATGATAATGGACTGAACCTCTGAAACTGTAAGCCAGTCTCAATTAAATGTTTTTCTTTATAGCAGTTGCCTTGGTCGTGATGCCTCTTCACAACAATGAAACCCTAAGACATCAACATAATCCCTTATAGGTGTGTTCATGTGCCCATCTCCCAGGTGATTCTAGATTTATGACATTGAGGATTAACTCACCACTGGGGACAGGGCAACTGTGGCACATAAAGCCAACATGTAACAGTCTGGAAGTCTGAGCTGAAAAGAGTAGAAGTATTTCTGAGTTCTTAGGAAACAAAAACAAAAAAAAAAAGTTTATTGGTGAGGAGGAGGCAAAGATGAAGAATAGAAAATGGTGGAAGGTTCTTAGGACAAGAGCCGCAAGCTCGGGTCTGCGTCTCCATGGAGAGTCATCCACAGAGAAGGGATGGGAAGAGCAGCTGCCGTGAGAGGAAGGAGACCACTGTTGACAAAGCCAGCATCCTCAGTGCCCGTTGTGAGCGTAGCTGAGGTGGGGTGGACAATAAGCCTGCTGTCACTCCCACAGCGGAACTGGCGATCAAGGAACAAGAGTATGGTCAAGTTCCTAGAGCGGTCCTGGGGAAGTTCTGTCAAACACTGGTCTCCGTAGGAAGGACACCTATGTGGCTGCAGAGCTCGTCTTCATCCTGCTGTGACCACGCCTTGTCTCACTGCTGTGGTCACACAGGACAAAAACAGCTTAAGGAGAGAGTTACTTGGCTCACAGTTGTAGGTGGGGAAGGCATGGCAGCAGAGCCTGAGGCAGCTGGTCACACTGCCCCTGCAGTCAGGAAGCACAGAGAGATGAATTCTGGTGCTCAGCCCACTTTCTCCCTTTTGAAAATTAAGTATTAACAACTCCCAGAATAATGGTTTTGAGACAGTGAGTTATGTATCCCAGACAGGCCAGAAACTAACTGTGTAGCTAAGGATGACCTTGAACTTCTGACCTTCTGTTCCCACCTTCCAAATGCTGGGATTACAGATTCATGTCAGCATGCCCTATTTAGTATTGGGGAGAAAACTCTGGACTCATGAATGCTCGGGGAAGTTTCTGAGTTGGCCCTGGGCTGTCCCGCCTTGAACAGACCCTCCAATAGATCCTATATTCCAACTCTAGTGATCAGCGCCGGTCATCCTCTTGTCCCGCCCAACTGGCGGTTTGCAGCCTGAACATGTCACCTCACAATTCCTATGTCTTGTGTCCCAAATTGTCATTCTAATTTTTGTAGGCAATGACTTATTTTGCTTATGTAACTTTATCTCCTCTGACCAGAACATGAAAGTCTTCTATTCTACTTCTGGACGTGAATGATCCGTAACTAGGTGACCTGGCAGTCGCCCTGCCCTGGGTCACTGCCTAAATACACAGTGCATCCTACCAACACCAGTCACCGCATATTAATAACCCGCGTGTGTCTAGTAAAATCCATTAACTTGTCCCTACCAATGTTCTTACCTCACCCTGCACTTGGCTCTTGTCTAAATATAGTTAGATACTTAAGTCAGCTTAGGTCCCGCTTTCTCCCAGGAAGGAGACGATGTGAGTGAATTTAATTTATAGGCTCTGTAACTTCACTTTAGCATAAGCATTAAGTAACATCCCTCAGACATTTCTTTAAAGATAATCCCTATATGACAGGAAAGTGCTTTAGGGTTCAAACCAGCATGACTCCAGTATCAATGAATTGCGGCATTAATCTATCTTTAAAGTGGGGGGAGGGGTCTCTATTTATTCCAGACTCCAGCTTCCGTCTCTTAGAATTTCCTTAGCAGAACCAAAGGGAGGAGCCCTGAATCCAGATCCTGTCTCCTGTGCTTCATCCTGAGTACTTTCTGGAAAGTTCTTCAGATCTATTGAAGTTGTTTTTTCTATATGAGGGGGGTGAATGTTGTAAAGATTAGGAATAATTAAATCCTGTTGGTTACTCCTGTTATCGCTCAATAGCTATTAAACAGTAGTCCTGGTGCTATGGTTAGGGTTAGTGTAGTTAGATCTCCACCCTGCCCGTCCCTGTGTTTGACAGGTCACAGTAATACAGTAAGCACTTTCAAGTTCAGACATTAACGTTGTATGCATACCATAGAAGTTGTACTTAAATAATCTTGTAAATTTTCATTGATGTAGAAAACAGAACCCATCAAATTCCCCTAGAAAATATATAAGTGACCTTTAAGGTGAGAAACCCTAGTCCTGTGCTGTAGGTGACCAATCAATATTGATTACTGGCCCTCAGCTGCCACTTTTGGTGAGAACCTGAGCCCGAGACCGTCTTCTGCAGAAGTCTGCCCTTAATGCAAACATTAATTACCGCGTTTATAGCATACTATTATTATGATACCCACACTCTGCATCGGGAAATAATTTGAAATATATAAAAGAGTACATCCCCAAACTTTGATAAATGAGTATAATTAGTTCCAAAATTTCTACCCATAAGCCAAAGCTAGAGTAATCAATCATTAAATATTCCCATTAAAATTAATGTGCGAAATGTCAGTGTTGCTATTAATGGAATAATTAATAGAGAAGTGCTTTGTTTAACGGTGTGCAGGTCCCCACGGCTCTGTCCTGACTGCTCTTCTCTCCTTCTTCCACCTTCTCTCGCATGTCACCTGCACTCCTTCCTCATCAAGCCAGGGCTCCCAATGCCTCTGCTGATCCCTGGAAGAGTCTGCAGCCCAGATGCCTCTCAAGAACTTGTCCTTCTGTGTTGTCATTTTTCTCTTCACCAATGTCATCTCAAACTTCACATGGGCACAGCTGGATCTTGAGCCCATGTCGCCCTCTCTCACAGTGTGAGCTTCTCTTTCTTAGTCACTGTTGACCACTGCTAAAAGTCATTTATCCAGTTGCTAAAACAACCCACACCACCAGTAAGTCCCTCGCACCCACCCTTAGCGCATGCTCAGTGTGGCCATTTCTCCTCAGCTCTTGCCCTTGCCCCAACCATGGTTTCTTAACTTGTGGGTCACAACTGAATGTGGGGGTTGCAAAAATAGCATCAGTAAAGGGTTTGTAAATGTGCAATGACCAAACACTAATTCCAAGTCAAATGTTGAATGAATGCAAGACATTTCTGGCAGCGCTTGTCTCTGTAGAATGATGTCACCTCGCTGCAGCCTGGGCTCAGAGACAGAACACTCAGATTTGCACAGACCACACACACCACCAAGCTGCTGCCAGCATTGTATGGTATTATTAATTGCATTGTTCTTAATGTATAGGTTCCTGTTCTTACAGAAACATAATGGTTTAATTACAGAAAAAAAAAAAAAAAAAAGCTGCTTTAAGTGTTTCCCCTGGCATTTCAATGTAAGTGTTGAACAAATATATCTTTGGGGTGTATCGTATGAGAATGTTTGATTTTAAAATTGCTGTTTGAGTTGCTGGCTAAGTCCCATAGAAATAATTGTTCAATAAATTCTGGCTTGAGATTGTGATAGAATGTACAAATTCCAGAATGCCCTGAGTATGTTCCTACCATTGTGTGTTATGGATTTATACAAAGTGGTCTCAGAATTGGCTATTATAGAATCAAAGTATCAATCAACTTTGAAAACCTTCGAAGGTGCTTCACATCTAACAAAATCAGCTTCTCTGCCAGATTGAACTTCTTGTTGTGGGGGAAAAACAAAAGGAGTGCCTCTTTCTTATTAGTATGCAAATTGCTTTTGTCATTAGTAAACAGCAAATATAAGCACACAAAGAATGGTTCTAAAATGAATTTCTTGTATGGGTGCACATTTGATTTGCAGGTCTTGTTCCATATACCCTCACCTAGGGGCCCATGATAACTTTTCAGGCACAAGGCAAGTAAGGAGGAAGAGCCGAGACCCTGGCTGAAACTCGAACTAGAACCCTCCCTGCATACCTCCCTCAGCCACACTTAAATCTTCATGGATAGCCCTTTAATCCAGCATTTCGGAGGCAGAAGCAGGCAGAGCTCTAAGTTCAAGGCCAGTCTTGCCTTCTTAGTAAGTTCCTATGACCCTGTCTTTAAAAAAAAAAAAAACTTCATTTAATTTCCTGGGCAGTGTGAACCTGTAATTGGGGCAGTGGGGAAGGGCCAGCAGGTAAAGCACTTACAGCTCCAGAATGTACATGGGAGTTCACATCCTCTGCTCCCATGATCAGAGGACACATGTGCTATCTGGCAAGAAATTCAAGTGTAGGAAGGAAGAGACAAGGGCTCCCTAAAACAAGTTGGCTAGTGAGACCAGCCATTTTGGTGAGTTTGGTTTTGATAAGGGGATCCTGCTTTAGTTAATATGATAGAAAATGATTCAGAGGGAATGTCCATCTCTGGCCACTGAGCAAGCACACACACACACACATACATACACACACACACACACACACACACACACACACACACAGAGAGAGAGAGAGAGAGAGAGAATATACAGCCACAGCCACATCTGGTGGGAATGTGACAAGCCACCCTGCTGGTGGAAACACACATAGTAAGACTGGTTTGTCACATTCCCACCAGATGTGGCTGTTCGTCTCTGCTTACAGCGTTCTAGGACTTCTTCAGCAATACTTGTAACGCTTCCACATTCCTCCCACAAGCTGGTTCCCAAGGGCTAAGAACATGGTCAGCTTATCATACACAATGCCATTTCTCAGGACCAGCCTCCCTATCCCTGCAACAAAGCACCTGAGAAAAGCAACTCTCGGTGGAACGGATCAGTTGGCTGTGCTTTGGGGGTACTGTCTGTGGGCAAGGTGGGGGGTAGCAGCAGAAGCAGCTTGGGTTACAGTGGCAGGAAGTTGGCTGTGTTTATATATCTCAACCGAGAGCGCTTGGGCTATAAATCTCAAGATCCCTTCTCCAGAGACTCACTTAAGACATGTTTCCTTGTTCCCCCAGGGACTCACTTCCTCCAGATAGGTCCCCAATGTCCCAACATTCCACAGCTTCCCAAAACAGTGTCACTAACTGGAGACAAATGAGTAAATACAGGAATCTGGGGGGGCATGGTTTACATTCAAACCACAGCCACTTTGTAAATTGTTGGCAGTGTTCTATGTTTCCTAAATTAAATATAATATTTAAAACAGGGTCGAACTATACGCTTATTATATTTGATGTCCATTTCACACCAGATAATGTAACTACCAGATAATGTAACACACCAGATAAAGTACTTGGGTACTTTCAGGTTTTTCCCCCTCTGCAATGCTCTGGGCACTCATTTGAATTCCACTTACATTGTCAGAATGCAAAATGCAGAATGAAATTACTAGGCTGTGTTTGAGCTTCTAAAATCATATTTTCATGGGCTCTTAGTTTTTAAAATAAACATGACTTGCTTTATTTATTCACCAGACAAGCTATTTTAACTCCTGCCGGGTCTCTGCATCTTATCATTGGTTTGCTCTGTAGGGAATGATTGTCCGAAATCGTTGGGAGATTCTTGTTTCTGTTTTTCCTGTGTCTGTTTTGAAATAAAAGCATCCTGCATCTGAGGAAGAAACCATGATTCTGCTGCTGGTGACTGTGGCCTGACTTGGTAAAATTGCTTAGTGTGGCTGACATAGTTCACCATACAGTAATCTGTTTTCACGGCATTTATTTATTTTGTGTATGGGCTGTCATGTATATGTGTGTGTACATGCATGTGTATATATGTATGTGTGCATGTGTATATGTGTATAGTGTGTATATGTACTTATATGTGTAATATGTGTATGTGTGTGCATGCATATGTGTATATATGCATGTTTATATGTGTATATGGTATGTGTGTGATCCATGTATGTTCATGAATGTGTGTGTATGTGTGTATGCATGTGTGTGAGGTGTGTGCATGCACGTATATACATAAGTGTGTATGTGTACACAATCATGTATTCATGAATGTATGTGTGTGTAAGTATGTATATGTGTGTATGTAGACTAGAGACTGACATTGCATGCCTTCTGCAGTCACTTCTAGGCTTTATTTTTTCCTTGTGGCAGGGTCTCTCACTCAACCTAGGTCTTATTGCTTTAGCAGGAGCAGTTAGCCACTGAGTCCCAGAGCTCTTCCTTTCTTATCTCCTGAGGTCTGAGATTACGGTTAACACTGACATAGCCGACTTCTTATGTGGGTGCTGGGGATCGAACTCAGGTCCTCGGGATGTGCAGCAAGAACTTTACTGGTGGAACCATTCCCAGCCCTATTTTCTGAACTTTTGAATGATGCTGCAGGAGAGTAGGAAGCTCTTTCCAGGTTGTGTACTTGCCTACAGTGAGACCACACCCTGTTTTGAAAGCTAGGGAGAGAAGAGAGAGAGAGAGACAGAGGTCCAGATTAGGATCTCTGCCCAATAAAGAATTCAAAGACATAGTAAGGAGCTGGGAGGAAGTTTTATGGCAGAAGGTGAGATAGGGGTGCTAGGCAGCTAGGAGGAGCCTGAGAAGGGCCCTGTGCCGCCAGCTGTTTCCAGGCACCGTTTGGGCCGCAGGAGTATCTGCGTCAGTCCCTATGGTACAAACGGCATGAACCCTGGTTAATGTCCTTCCTCCCATGTTGGGGCTCCTTGGGGACAGTGGAATATCAACATCCTCTGGCTTGAATAGCTTAGTGTATGACCAGAAAGCCCCTTTCCACATGGCTTGGTCAGTGGCCCGAGCACACCCTTTTGATTCGGACAGCAGGTGCTTCCCTTGGCCAGACCTTTGGTAAGAAACAAATCCTGTTTTACAACCTATGACCAGCTTAAAGCCAAAATTTGGAAAGAAACATGACACACCTGCAGACATGACAAGAAAACAGGATGAACAAGCCCTTGAGTAAGATATGTGCTTATACACTGCAGAAGCCCTCCCCTGACGCTGTTGCGTGCAGCGTGCCTGGCAAACCTCAAATTCTGAGTTCTAGGTTAGAAAGCATTTCTCCAGACACTAGCCAGCATCCTGTGCCTGCTTGCCTCAGAGGCTTCCTGGCGCGCTGGGCATTCCACACTCTGGGAAGGCCCTCCCACCACGGCTTGCACAGACTTGCATTAATGTAACTGCTGGCTTTGTTGACTTCCATCTCAGAGAGCTATCTTCCTCTTTCCTCTTTTGCTGTCTCTCTCCCCCAGGCAGCTGCTGGGATCTCTAGCTTGCTTGTGCTGCTTAGAATCCCTTCTTTAATTCTTTCTGAGACTATGGAACTGCAAAACAACCCTATATCTGCTGATGGTACACGCTCAAAGGCTGACTGTTGGTATTCTAAGAAAAAGGAACCCTCACCAGGAAATGGAACATCTATATTATGGGCAATCTACTGAAGGGGGATTAGTTATGAGATAAGTAAGGGGGTGGCGGGTTGAGGAATTTTGCAAAAAGTCAAGTTTTTCCAGAACAGAGTTCATGTCCTTCTGCTGTTCTTGTGTATGGTTTGTGAGAGTCATGGCCCCAGGAGGGTCATGGAAATGGCCAGTTCTGTAAGAAGGACAATATGGAGATGTCACATTTATGAAACAAAGAACATTTTGCTGCGAACCAAACCGTCTTGGTGGGGCAGGTTAGTCCCAGCTGCTTGCGGTAGTCCCAATTTTCAGTGTTTGGGTGTTTGAGTGTTGAGTGTTTGACTGTTTGACTGAGTGGTCCTGTTGTGATGCTGACCAGCCTGCCTTTGTTCTATTCACAGCTAGCTTTATGGTGAAATACTTGCTCCAATGGGGGGGGGGGGAGGACCCAACTTCTGAAGAGTTCTGCTATTATAAAAGAGCCAAGGAGGGCAGGAGACTTTTGTTCACTTTCTCCGGAGGAGATAATGAAGAAGGAAAAGCCAGAAGAGGACAGGATCTGACCATTATGCAAATGCATGAAAATGAAGCATTAGCATTATGCATAGAGAAGGACAAATGCATGCAAATTGCAAATGCAAAGGAAAGCAGAGGACCTGACCAAGAGGGATGGACGGCCAGGCAAAACCCCAACCAGAAGAAATGGGGGAGGGGGAAGAAGGGCAGGAAGACTGGGAGGAAGAGGGGGAGAGGAGGAAGCTTGGATTATTGCTTGGATGCACAAGCGTTTTTTTCTGCCAAGAGGAAAGTTTTCATTACCATGGGAGCAGGACTGCCAGGAAACTGCAAGGAAGGAGTGAGGCCTGGAAGCTGTCCAGCCAGTGCCTTGTCACCTGCAGTGCATGGTCACTTTCAGAGCCAGGCTCCTGGTGAAATAGTCTCTTCCTCTCTGGGTTCCCCACACATCTGTTAGGCTGAAGGCTAAGTGGCAAAAGGCACCGCTGGGTCCTAATGAGGGGTCAAATGCTTCCTTTTAAGTTACTGCTTGAACCTGAAGAGCTAGCCAGTGTTCTTCCCAGGGTCTAGACCTGCTCTTCTGGTCTCCAAGCGCAGCACTGTGCCCGGAGTTTTGCTGCTGACATAGTGAGGTGATAGGAAACCGAATGGCCTTCCTAAACTCACGCTGTTAATTGGATGATCACGCATGTGTGCTTATGCCCTGAGTCACCTTTTATGCATCACACAAGGCTATGGTTTTGTTTGGGAGTTTTTAGTGAATACATTTGTTTAAATTTTGTTTTGGGGTGACATGTGTTTGACTAAGAAACAACTAAATAGTACAGAATCTCCTGCTGTAGGCTCCCTGTCCCCCTCTTTAAGTTTTGCTTCCCCGAGCAAGCGGTTGCCAGCATCTGTCATTCTCTGGGTCGCTATCCCCATAGCTCTAAATAATAAACTTCTCCATCTATTTCTGGCTTATTAGCTTCAGGCCTTATTTATTAGTTTCCGGCTGTGACAGAGGACTTAGCCAGCTTCCATGCTCCCACATCCCCTTCCTGCCTGCTCCTAGCATAGCAGTGTTGTGATTCCCACTTCCTTCCTGGCCTTCACGTCTTCAAACTGTAATGCCCCTTTCTCATACCGCCCGCTGCACACAGCCTCTCTGACCTGGCTGGGCCCACTGAGAGGTGGTACAAAGTTCACAGCTGGCCTGGTACTGAAGCTTCTGTGTGTGTGATGTCAAGGCTGATGGCACTTACTCCACAATCTTTCAATTAAGCCAAGTCTCAGTGATGTGTCCACATTAGATACTAAAGGTCCCAAGGGAATAAACAGTATTTACATTATCAGTGCCCATCTGGAGCCAAGCAGTGAGAGAGCTCCAAGTAATTCTCCTTTCTCCTCCAGGACTCCCAGATCTACCTGCTGAGCCCCTGAATAGAAGATGTTTCCAGAGCCAAAGTCAAATGACTGTTTCCCGTATTGTCATTCTACTTTGGTTTCTATCCAGACCATAATGTCTGGACACACCTATAATCCCAGCATTTCAGAAGTGGGAGCAAGAACATCAAGGTCAGCAAGTTCAACATCACGACCCGGCCTCCAACACAGCCTGTGGGTGAAACAGCTCAGTAAAGGTGCTGGACACTGAGCCTGAGAACCGGGTTTGAATCCCTAAAGACTCGCATGGCAGAAGAGGGGAACTGACCCCTGTCAGTCATCCTCTGACCTTCATGGGTGCACACATGCATATGCTTGCACACATGGACACAGAGAATGTAATAAAATTAACAAAGCAACAGTAAACTGTTCCTGGTGATGGGATTTCCCGCACACAGTTTTTTTTTTTTTTAATCCCTTTTAAATTCATTCCTTTGTCTGCCTCAGAGAGTCTCACTAGGTAATTTAGGCTAACTTCAAACCCACGATTCTCCTGCTTCTGTTTCCATAGTGTGGGAATTACAAGAAACACCACAACCATGCCAGTTTCTATCTATCTATCTATCTATCTATCTATCTATCTATCTATCTATCATCTATCTATCATCTATCTATCATCTATCTATGTATCTATCATCCATCTTTCTGTCTATCTATCATCTATCTATCTATCATCTATCTATCATCTATCAATCTATCATCTATCAATCTATCATCTATCAATCTATCATCTATCAATCTATCATCTATCTATCTATCATCTATCATCTATCTATCATCTATCTAACATCTGTCTATCTATCATCTATCTCTACCTCTATCTCTACCTCTATCTCTATCTCTATCTCTTATACAATGGTTCTTGATTTGTCAGTTTGGCTAATCTAGAGTCCTCAGGTTTTCAAACTTCAATGCTGTAGTCTCCTGTTAATTGATTCTAAGTAAAGAGAATTAAAGCATAAGTCTGACTTAGTCCTTAAAAACAAGGTGGCGGTTTCTCTAGGAGACAAGAGGACAAGGCTTCTGTGGGAAACAGCTGTTGATTGTACCTGTCTCTTCTCACTGGCCTGAGGATGGCAGAGCTGGCCACCATCACATTGGCTCCTTTGTTCACTGCCTTAACCTTTATCTCTCAATCATCTGTCTTCAACCTAATCCTTATCTGTCTGTCTGTCTGTCTGCCTATGGTCTGTTTACCTATCTTCTGGTTTTCTATCTGCCACCCAGGCCTTTAATCGTCTATTGGTTCTTTTCTGTGTGAACTATAACCAGTGGGTTTTCCTTGTGCCCTGCAGAGCATGGCACCTTTTACCCGTCTCCTGCCACTTTTGCACCCTCTGGACCCATTCCAGATCCCTTGGGTCCACATTCATTATTTTCTAAAGCAAACAGACTACATCACACATGAAGGTGAGCTTTATAATCACATTTTAAATAAAACTTGCTCTCTTTTTGATTGACAGCTGCAATATTCTGACATAATCTCCCCCTAAGTTGGAAAAGCATTGGCAGAGCAGTTTCCTTGTCACCTAGAGAGACACCAACTCCAGTTTCGAGACAAGTCAGTTTCATGTAACCTTTTTTCTTTCTGTTTTTTCCTTTTCTGTCTTGCAAATTCTCCCCCTCTCTCCCTTTCTTTCTTTTTTATTTATTTGCTTTACATTCCAATGGCTGCCGTCCTCCCATTCCCTGTCTCTTACGAATAAAGCTACTATGAACATAGTTGAGCAAGTGTTCCGTAGTATAGTGGAGCATCTTTTGGGCATATTCTTGGCGCATCTTTGGGCATAGTCTCGAGGTAGAGTTTTCTAAGAAACTGCCAAATTGATTTCCAAAGTGGTTATTCACATTTTCACTTACACCAGCAAGGGAGGAGTGTTCCCTTTGCTCCACATCCTCACCAGCACGTGCTGTCACTTGAGTTTTTGATCTTAGCCATTCTGACAGGTATAAGATGGAATCTCAGAGTTGTTTTGATTTGTATTTACCTGATGACTTTGAACATTTCTTTAAGTGCTTTTCAGCCATTAGAGATTCCTCTGTTTAGCTCTGTACTCCATATTTTAAAATTGGATTATTTTTGGTTGTTGGTGTCTGAGTTCTTGAGTTCTTTATAAATTTTGAACAATAGCATTCTGTCAGATGTAGGGTTGGTGAAGATCCTTTCCCAGTCTATAGGCTGCAGTTTTATCCTATTGACAGTGTCCTTTGCCTTACAGAAGATTTTCAGTTTTATGAGGTCCCATTTGTCAAGTGTTGATCTTAGAGCCCAAGTCACTGGTGTTCTGTTAAGGAAATTGTCTCTTGTACCAATAAATTTAAGGCTATTCCCCACTTTCTGTATCCTGTTTTAGTGTATCAATTTACATTAAGGTCTTTAATCCACTTGGACTTGAATTTTGTGCCATGTGATAGATATAGATCTATTTGCATTATTCTACAGGCAGATAATCAGTTAGACCAGCACCATTTATTGAAGAACTCTCTTTTTTTCATTGTATTCCATTGCCTTCTTTGTCAAATATCATGTGTACAAAAGCATGTGGGTTTATTTCAGGGTCTTCTATTTTATTTCATTGATCAACCTGTCTGTTCCTAAATTAATACCACAAAGTTTTTATTACTACTGAGATCAGGGATGGTGATACCTTCAGACGTTATTATTATTATTTTTTTGTTTGTTTAGGGCTGTTTAGCTATCCTAGGTTTTTTATTTGTTTGTTTGTTTTTTCATATGAAGTTAAGAATTACTCCATTGAGGTCTGTAAAAAATTGTGTTAGAATTTTATGGAAATTTCACTGAATCTTTAAATTGCTTTTGGCAAGATGGCCATTTTCACTATGTTAATCCTACTGACCCATGAGCATGGGAGAGCTTTCCCCATGCTCTTCTGGTATCTTCTTCACATTCTTTCTTCAGTGGCTTAGACTTCTTGTCAAACAGGACTTTTGCTTGCCTGGTTAGTTACATCAAGATATTTTATACTATTCATGGCTGTTGTAAAGAGTACTGTTTCCCTGATTTCTATCTCTGTCAGTTTATCATGTGTATAAAGAAGGGCTGCTGATTTCTTTGAGTTAATTTTGTATCCAGCCACTTTGCTGAAGGTGTTTATCAGCTGTAGGACTCCTCTGGGAAAAGTTTTAGGGTTTCTTATTTATACTATAATATCGTCCACATATAATGATACTTTGACATCTTTTTTTTCAGATTGTATCTCCTTGATCTCCTTTAGTTGTTTTATTGCTCTGGCTAGAAATTCAAGTACTATATTGAATACATAGAAAGAAAGTGGGCAGCCTTGTCTTGTTCCTGATTTTAGTGAAATAGATTTAAGTTTCTCTCCATTTAGTTTGATGTTGGCTATTGTCTTACTGTATATTGCTTTGATTATGTTTAGGTATGCACCTTGTATCCTTGATCTCTCTTAAGACTTTTAACATGAAGGGGTATTGGATCTTGCTAAAAGCTTTTTCAGCATTTAGTGATATCATCATGTGATTTTTTTGTTGTTGTTTTCCAGTTTGCTTATATGGTGGATTATGTTGATAGATTTTTATATATTGAACCATCCCTACACACTGGGAAGAAGCCTAATTAATAATGGCAGGTGATTTTTTGATGTGTGCCTAGATTCTGTTTGCAAGTATTTTATTGAGGTTTGTTTTGTTTTGCATCAATGTTCATAAAAGAAACTGGTCTGAAATTTGCTTTCTTCGTTGAGTCTTTATGTGGTTTAGGTATCAGGGTGACTGTGGCCTCATGGAATGAGTTTGGCAATAATCCTTCTGTTTTTATTTTGTGAAATAGTTTGAGGAGTATTGGTATTAGCTCTTCTTTGAAAGTCTGGTAGAATTCTGCACTAAAATCATCTGGCCCTGGGCTTTTTGTTGTTGTTGGGAGACTTTTAATAACTGCTTCCATTTCCTTAAGAGTAATATGGATCCCTGTTCTGGATTTAACTTTGGTAAGTGGTGACTGTCTAGAAAATTGTTCACTTTTATAAGGTTTTCCAATTGTAGAGAATAGGCTTTTGAAGTAAGACATAATGATTCTTTGAATTTTCTCATTGTCTGTTGTTATGTCTCTCTTTTCATTTCTGGTTTTGTTTATTTGGATACTGTCTCTCTGTATTTTAGTTATTATGGCTCAGGGTTTGGCAATCTTGTTGATTTTCTCAAATAACCAGCTCTTGATTTCAGTGATTCTTTGTATTGTTTTCTTTATTTCTAACTGATCAATTTGAGTCCTGATTTTGACTATTTCTTGCCTTCTACTCCTCTTCAGTGTGCCTGCTTCTTATTTTTTTTCTAGAGCTTTTGGATATACTTTGAAATTGCTGGTATGTAAACTCTCTAACTTCTTTATGAAAGCACATAGTGCTACCTACTTTCCTTTCCACACTGCTTTCATTGTGTGCCATAAATTTGGGTACATTGTGCCTTCATTTTCATTAAATTCTAGAAAGTCTTTAATTTCTTTCTTTATTTTTTCCCTGACCTAGAGATCACTGAGTAGAGAGTTGTTTAATTTCCATGAGTGCGTAGCCTTTCTGATGTCTTTGTTGTTGCTGAAGTTCAGCTTTAATCCATGATAAAATACAAGGCATTATTTCAATTTTCTTGTATTTGTTAATGCTTGCTTTATGAATGACTATATAGTCAGTTTTGAAGAAGGTTCTGTGAGGTGCTGAGAATACAGTATATTCTTTTGTGTTTGGGTGAAATAGTCTTCAGATGTCTGTTGGGGCCATTTGATTCATAATGTGTATTAGTTTCATTGTGTCTCTGTTTAGTTTTTATCTGGATGACCTGTCAGTTGGTGAGAGTGAGGTGTTGAAATCTCCCACTAATGTGTGGGTTTTGATGTGCAACTTGAGCTTTAGCAATGTTTCTTTTACAACTGTGGGTGCCCGTCGTTTGTGGTATAGATGTTCAGAATTGAGATATCATCTTGGAAGACTTTTGCTTTGATGAGTGTGAAGTGTCCTTCCCTGTCTTTTTTTTATTAATTTTGATTGAAACTATATTTTACTAGATATTAGAATGGCTACTCCAGGTTGCTGCTTAGGTCTATTTGCTTGGAAAACTTGGTTCCAGCTTTTTACCCTGAAGTATGTTTCTTGTATGCAGCAGAATGATAGACCCTGTTTTCACATCCATTCTGTTAGCCTGTGTCTTTTTACTCAGGAATTGAGTCCCTTGATGTTGAGAGATAGATATTAATGGCCAGTGATTGTTAATTCCTGTTATTTTGATGTTGCTGGTGTGTTTGTGTGTGTGTGTGTGTGTGTGTGTGTGTGTGTGCTTCTCTTATTTTTGATGGTATGAAATTACTTATTTTCTGTGTTTTCTTGGATGTAGTTATTTTCCTTTGGTTGGAATTTTTCTTCTAATATTTTCTATAGAGCTGGATTTATGAATAGATATTGCTTAAATTTAGATTTTTTCCTGAAATATCTTTTTTCCTCCATCTATAGTTATTGAGAGTTATACTGAATATTTTTGTCTAGGTTGGCATCTGTGGTTTTTATTTTAGAGGTTGCAATATATCTGTTCAGGCTCTTCTAGGATTTAGAGTCTCTGTTGAGAAGTCAGATATAATTCTGCCTTTGTATGTTACCTGGCCTCTTCCCTTGACACTTTTAATATTCTTTCTTTGTTCTGTAGATTTTGTGTTTTGATTATTATGTGGTCAGAGGACCTTTTTTTAGGTCCAGTCTAATTGATCTTCTATAAGCTTCTTGTATGTTTATAGGTATCTCTTTCTTTTAGGTTGGGAAAGTTTTCTTCTATGATTTTGTTGAAAATATTTTATGGGACTTGGATCTGGGACTCTTCATCTTCTTCTATTCCTATTATTGTTAGGTTAGGTCTTTTCATGATATTTCAGATTTCTTGAATGTTTTGTGTAAGAAATTTTTTTAGATTTAATATTTTCTTTGACTGATGTATCAGTTTCTTCTTTGCCATTTTTAAAATGATTGTTATTGCTGGGGGAAGTTTTCTGTCTTAAATTATGGTATTAATGAGATCCTTGCTCTCTACACAGATTAATAATGTCCCTTGGTCTACCATCTTTTGGAAAGGCTCCTGTGGACTTCAGTGCACTAGATATTAGGTGATATAGGCAATAGAAATCCACAAAGTCCAACGTGGCCATGCATTAAAGATAGGGCACACTGGCACAGGCGAGGCATGAAGTCTTCATGATCAGAGACGGAGTAACTGTTAGTTCCACTTAGGGTGGGTGGGGCTCAGTGAATGGGATATGAGCTCAGCAATTCTGAGGTCCCTTGTTCAAACTCAATACTAAAGAGAGAAAGAGAGACCCACACAAAGGAAAACTCGATAGCCTTTAGTCAGCTCTTCAGAAACACTCGAAGCCAGGGTGTACTACCACAGACAAATTACCCACAGGACAAGTTACCCACATTTCCAATAACATGGAAGAAGGATGTCAATGAAGCATGCTTTGTTTTTCAGTTGTTTAAATAACTATCGTCCATTCAACACACAGTTAGTTAAATATCTGTTTTGTACCAACTATGGTCTGGGGCTGAAAACATAGTGGTGGGCAAGAGTGAGAGATACATTCCCTGCACTCACTCCCTTCTACAATCACATGAGCCTCTGGAGGATGGATCGACGGTCTGTGCTTTGCAGACCCTGAGGTGAGAGAGAGTGCCGGCCTAGACTCAAGAGGAGAAGAATGCATCTGTACATAAGTGTGTGCATACATGTCATTATTGCACAGGTAGGCCTGTGCAAGAGCACACCAGAGGCAGTCAGGAGGCCTGGGAGGCAGATGGTCTTTTCAGTTCAGCTCTGAACACCACGCCTGCATGATCCCATTTAGTTCCTTTATGTGTTGTGTGGAGTGTGGGCAGGGAGGGCATTCTGTTTTATTTTTCTTAAAAGGAAGAAGCCAGGTGAATGGTCTGTCAGGTAATTTCCAGATTTAAGTCTACCTCTCAATATTGGATGTATGCACTACAAGTCAAGTTTGTATTATATGACATACATATATATACTTTCTGCTATAAGATAGTTCCTTTGAAAGACATTTTGAGCATTATTTAATCACATATACTCTCAGTTCCTTGTACATGCATGGGAAGAGAGAAAACCATTAAGCATGTACATATAAAATAAAAATAATTTTCATTTTCACTTGAGATGACTTGATGTCGTCAAACACATATTTCATTATTCTGGGAGTCACACTGACCAAGGAATGATGGTTTGATTGGTCTTTAGGCATGATGTACTCCCAGGGGACTTTGGCTCCCAGGTTTATTTTCAACTTGAAAGTTTCTAAAATGTTAATATAACACTGTTAGCTATTGCTGCGGAAATATTATTTAAGAGAGCAGATGGATGAGTCTGTTTGTGCACTCTGTTTATGGCAACAAAAGAGCTCTTTGGGAATTATGAGATGATTTTTTCTTTCAGTCCTCTGAAATGATAACTTTCTTAAGTTGCCCTGATTTGACAAATTGAAAGGAAACCAGCATGTGATCAATAGGCTGCAGAAGAGACCTGCCGCGTCTGCAGAGAACCCTGAGTTTGAATGCTATGGCTGCAAAGTCAACAACATCTAACATCTACTTTTAGACCCGGCTAGCTGTGCTTCTTGTTCTGGGTGGTCATTAACCCTTTGTTCTTCAGTGGCTTTTGCCTTGCCTTTCATTAGTAAGATAGTGCTGAAGAAATTAAATATGCATGCATTTTAAGTAAAAATATACATTCTTCTAAGCTATTCTCAAAATATTCTTGCCTTCCGGTTTCTGCCTGAGCTAGGAGCTGACTCTGCGCTACAGCTCTCTATACCCAGACCCCACTGGGAGTGAGATGGTTCCAAATACCTGAAATACCTGAGAGCACAGGTAGGACCACTACTTCTGTTCTGTGAGTCTCACCCGGAGCCCTCAGGACATAGGAACAGAGGAGCAGTCGGGGACAGGATCCTCCAGGTTTCTGTCTGCACCTTGTGCTGACTCTGTGCTACAGCTATCTGTATCCAGACCCTGCTGGGAAAGAACTGGTCCACCGGTAGTGCTGACACATAGGCTCACAGGAGGGTCAAACCACTGTCAGAATCAGCAAGAGCAACTAACACCAGAGATAAGCAAATGACAAGAGGCAAGTCCAAGAACCTAAGTGACAGAAACCAGGGCCATTTAGCATCATCAGAACCCAGTTCCTCCTCCACAGCAAGTCTTGGATATCCCAACACACTGCAAATATAAGATTCTGATTTAAAATCACAACTCATGATGATGTTGATCTTTAAGAAGGTCATAAGTAACTCCCTTAAAGAAATACAGGACAACATGGGTAAAAAGGTAGAAGTCCTTAGAGAATTACAGGGAAAAAAAAGAGCAAACAGGTGAAGAAATTGAACAAAATCATCCAGGATCTAAAAAATAGAAATAGAAACAATAAAGAAATCACAAAGGGAAACAATTATGGAGATAGAAAACCTAGGTAGAGATCAGGAGTCATAGATGCAAGCATTACCAACAGAATACAAGAGATGGAAGAGAGAATTTTAGGGTCAGAAGATACCATAGAAAACATTGACATAACAATCCAAGAAAATGCAAAATCCACAAAACTCCTAACCCAAAACATCCAGAAAATCCAGGACACAGTAAGAAGATTAAACCTGAGGACAACAGGTATAGAAGAAAGGAAAGATTCCCAACTTAAAGGTCCAGTAAATATCTTCAACAAAATTATAGAAGAAAACTCCCTTAACATAACAGATGCCCATAAACATATAAGATGCCTATAGAACTCCGAATATATTGAACCAGAAAAGAAATTTCTCACATCACACAACAGTCAAAACAGCAAATGCATAAGGCAAAGAAAGAATATTAAAAGCAATAAGGGAAAAACATCAAATAACATACAAAGGCAGACCTATCAGAACCATACCAGATTTCTGAAGAGACGATGAAAGCTAAAAGATCTTTGGCAGATGTCATACAGACCCTAAGAGAAGAAAAATGCCAGACCAGGTTACTATACCCAGCAAACTCTCAATTAACATAGAGAAACCAAGATATTCTACAACAAAACCAAATTTACACAATATCCTTCCAGAAATCTATCTCTACAAAGGATGATAGATAGAAAACTTCAACACAAGGAGGGAAAACAAATCCTAGAAAAAAACAAAAAAAAATCATCTACTTTCAACTAACACCCACCCCCCCCAAAAAAAAAGACAGCCACACAAACATAATTTCACCTCTAACAACAAAAATAATAGGAAACAACAATCATTGGTCCCTAATATCTCTCAACATTAATGGACTCAATTTCCTAATAAGACATAGGCTAATACACTGGGTATGTAAAGAGGACCCAACATTCTGCTGCATGCAAGAAACACCTCAGTGACAAAGACAGACACTACCTTGCAGTGAAAGGCTGGAAATTTTTCTAAACAAATGGTCCCAAGAAAAAAGCTGAAGTAGCCATTCTAATATCGAATAAAATCAACTTTCAACCAAAAGTTATCAAAAAAGGTAAGGAAGGACACTTCATACTCCTCAAAGGAAAAATCCACCAAGACAAAATCTCAATTCTAAATACCTATGCTCCAAATACAAAAGCACCTACATCCATAAGAGAAACCTTACTAAAGCTCAAAGCCCATATTGCACCACACACAATAAAAGTGGGAGACATCAACACCTCACTCACACTCATCAATGGACAGGTCATGGTAGGAAACAGAAACTAAACAGAGACATAGTAAAACTAACAGAAGTTCTGAACCAAATGGATTTAACAAATATCTATAAAAGATTTCATCCTAAAACAAAATTATATACCTTCTTCTCAGCACCTCATGGTACCTTCACCAAAATTGACCATATACTTGGTCATAAAACAGGCCTCAACAGATACAAGAAGACTGAAATAATCCCATGCATCCTATTAGATCACCATGGACTAAGACTGGTCTTCAATAACAAAAAGAACAACAGAAAGCCCACATACACATGGAAACTGAACAATGCTCTACTCAATGATAACTTGGTTAAGGAAGAAATTAAAGACTTTTTAGAATTTAAAGAAAATGAAGGCACAACATACCCCAACTTATGGGACACAATGAAAGCAGTGCTAAGAGGAAAACTCATAGCTCTGAGTGCCCCCAAAAAGAAACAGGAGAGAGCATACACTAGCAGCTTGACAGAACACCTGAAAGCTCTAGAACTAAAAGAAGCAAAGCACCCAAGAGGGTAGATGATAGGAAATAATCAAGCTCAGCTGAAATCAACCAAATAAAAACAAAAAGAACTATACAAAGAATCAACAAAACCAGGAGTTGGTTCTTTGAGAAAAATCAACAAAATAGATAAACCTTTAGTTAGACTAACCAGAGGGCACAGAAAGTATTCAAATGAACAATATCAGAAATTAAATGAAAGGGGAGACATAACAACAGAAACAGAGGAAATTAAAATATCATAAGATTCTACTACAAAAGCCAATACTCAACAAAACTTGAAAATGAAATGGACAATTTTTTAGACACCAAATGCCAAAGTTAAATCAGTATCACATAAACCATTTAAAAAGTCCCACAACCCCTAAAGAAATTGAAGCACTCATCAAAAGTGCTTTTGGTCTCTCAACCAAAAAAAGAAAGAAAGAAAGAAAAAAAAAAAGCCCAGGACCAGATGGGTTTAGTGCAGAATTCTATCAGACCTTCATAGAAGACCTAATATCAATACTCTCCAAACTATTCCACAAAATATAAACTGAAGGAACACTACCCAATTCCTTCTATGAAGCCACAATTGTGCTTGTACCTAAACCACAGAAAGATCCAATAAAGAAAGAAAACTTCAGACCAACTTTCCTTATGAACATTGATGCAAAACAACTCAATAAAATTCTTCCACACTGAATCCAAGAACACATTAAAATGATAATCCATCATGATCAATTAGGCTTTATCCCAGGGATGAAGGGATGGTTCAATATATGAAAAGCCATCAATGTAATCCACTATATAAACAAACAAACAAACAAAAATCCCACATGATCATCTCATTAGATGCTGAGAAAGCATTTGACAAAATCCAACATCCCTTCATATTAAAAGTCTTGGAAAGATCAGGAATTCAAGGCCCATACCTAAACATAGTAAAAGCAATATAGAACAAACCAGTAGCCAACATCAATCTAAATTAAGAGAAACTTGAAGCAATCCTACTAAAATCAGGGACTAGACAAGGCTGCTCACTCTCCCCCTACCTATTCAATATAGAATTGGAAGTACTAGCCAGAGCAATTAAACAACAAAAGGAGGTCAAAGGGATACAAATTGGAAAGGAAGAAGTCAAAATATCACTATTTGCAGATGATATGATAGTATACTTAAGTGACCCCAAAAATTCCATCAGAGAACTCCTAGAGCTGATAAACTTCAGTAAAGTGACTGGATATAAAATTAAACAAATCAGTAGTCCTCCTCTATTCAAAGGATAAACGGGCTAAGAGAGAAATTAGGGAAATGACACCCTTTACAATAGTCCCAAATAATATAAAATACCTTGCTGTGACTCTATCCAAGCAAGTGAAAGATCTGTATGACAAGAATTTCAAGTGTCTGAAGAAAGAAATTGAAAAAGACTTCAGAAGATGGAAAGATCTCCTATGCTCATGGATTGGCAGGATTAATATAGTAAAAATGGCCATCTTGCCAAAAGTAATCTATAGATTCAATGTAATCCCCATCAAAATTTCAACTCAATTCTTAATAGGGTTAAAAAATCAATTTGAAAATTCATTTGTAAGAACAAAACACCCAGGAAAGCGAAAACTATTCTCAACAATAAAAGAACTTCTTTGGGAATCACCGTCCCTGACCTCAAGCTGTATTACAGAACAATAGTCATATAAACTGTATGGTATTGGTACAGAGTCAGGCAGGTAGATCAATGGCATAGAGTTGAAGACCCAGAAATGAACCCACAGACTATTGGTCACTTGATCTTTGACAAAGGAGCTGAAAACATTTGGTAGAAAAAAGATAGCATTTCAACAAATGGTGCTGGTCCAACTGGAGGTCAGCATGCAGAAGAATGCAAATGGATCCATTGTTATCCCCTTGAACAAAGCTCAAGTCCAAGTTAATCAAACACTTCCACATAAAACCAGATACATTCAAACTAATAGAAGAGAAAATGGGGAAGAGCCTTGAACACATTGGCACCGGTGAAAATTTTCTGAACAGAACACCAATGGCTTATGCTGTAAGACCAAGAATTGACAAATGGGACCACATAAAATTGCAAATCCTCTGTAAGACAAAGGACACTGTCAGTACAACAAAACAATAACCAGAAGATTAGGAAAAGATCTTTACCAATCCTACATCTGATAGAGGGTTAATATCCAATATATACAGAGAACTCAAGAAATTAGACTCCAGAGAATCAAATAACCTTATTAAAAATGGGGTACAGAGCTAAGTAAAGAATTCTCAACTGAGGAATATTGAATAGCTGAGAAACACCTAAAGAAATGTTCATCATCCTTAGTCATTAGAGAAATGCAAATCAAAAGAACCCTGAGATACCACCTCACACTAGTCAGAATGGCTAAGATCAAAAACTCAGATGACAGCAGATGCTGATGAGGATGTAGAGAAAGAGAAACATTCCTCCATTGTTGGTGGGGTTGTAAGCTGGTACAACCACTCTGAAAATCAGTCTGGCGGTACCTCAGAAAACTGGACATAGTACTACCTGAGGACCCAGCTATAACACTCCTGTGTATATACCTAAAAGATGCTCCAACATATAACAAGGATACAAAATCCACTATTTTCATATCAGCCTTATTTATAATAGCTAGGAGCTGAAAGGAACCCAGATGTTCTTCAACATAGGAATGGATTCAGAAATTGTGGTACATTTACTCAGCTATTGAAAAGAATGAGTTCATAAAATTCTTAGACAAATGGATGGATCTAGAAAATATCATCCTGGGTCAGGTGACCTAATCACAAAAACACACCCATGGTATGCACTCACTGACAAGTGGATATTAACCCAAAAGTTCAAAATACCCAAAATACAATTCACAGACCCCATGAAGCTCAAGAGGGACGACCAAAGTGTGGATGCTTCAGTCCTTCTTAGAAGGGGGAGCAAAAATATTCTTCAGAGAAAATATGGAGACAAAGCTTGGAGCAGAGACCATCCAGGGACTGCCCCACCTGAGGATCCAGCATATATACAGCCACCAAACCCAAACAATATTGCTGATGCCAATAAGTGCATGCTGACAGGAGCCTGATAGAGCTGTCTCCTGAGAGGCTCTGCCAGAACATAACAGATACAGAGGCAGATGCTCACAGCCAACCATAGAACTGAGAACGGGGTTCTTAATGGAGTTGAAGAGGAGGAGTTGAAGGGGTTTACAGCCACATAAGAACAATAATACCAACCAACCAGAGCTCCAGCTGCACATGTAGCAGAGGATGGCCTTGTTGGGCATCAATGGGAAGAGAAGCCCTTGGTCCTGCCAAGGCTTGATGCCCCAGTGTAAGGGAATGTCAGGGTGGGGAGGTGGGAGGGGGTGGGTGAAGACCCTCATAGGAGCAGGGGGAGGGGGAACGGGGTAGGGAAATGTAGTGGAATCCGGAAAAAGTAGATAACATTTGAAATGTAAATAAAATATATTCAATAAACTCAGAAAAAAAAGGAGAAAATACAATTATTAAAATACAGTATAAAATGAAAAAAAAAGATATCCTTGGCTAAATTCATGCCTGTGGTTTCTTTTTTAATATCTTATCTGAGGTGCTGGGATCACTCCTGGGGCGTCACACACACTAGCACTCTGCCACAACGCTGTACTCCTAGCCCCCCACAATTCTAATTCCTCACTGGGCCCAAACCCTTGCTCTCAGGAGTTTCAAACCAGTGGATTTTAAGGGAATCGATTGTTTTGCCAGCAAGGAGGCCTCGTGAACTGTCTCAGCTCAGGCGTGCCTCAGCTAAAGCCCAGGGAATGAGTGAGTCTGCTGAGTCCTTTCAGTGGCCTTGAGACAGAAAGCAAAGATGAATGCCACTGAGAAGGGTGGGGGACAAGCCATGGGACAAAGCAAAGGCTGGCTCTGTCCTTACCTGGGAAGCCAGCAGGAGACGGTCCTCTATGTCTTTGGATCAGGCAGGGTCTTTTGAGATGTGAACACAATTGCAAGTGGGTCTGACGTGTACATGAAAGTATTTAGACACCACGGTCCTTAGAAAATGGCGTCCTCTGCAGGTCTCAGTTCACAGGCCCAGTTCTTTGTGTGTCTGGGAAAGAGTCAGGTGCAAAAAGCCTGTAGGGGTGTCAGTTACTTTCTGTTGCTGTGGCACAACACCATGACCAAGGCAACTTCCAGAAGGAAGGGTTTCTATGAACGTAGCTCCAGATGGAAGAGTCAGCAAAGGCTGGGAATCACGGCAGCAAGAGGCAAGCGTTGGGCAGGAGCCGGAAGCCGGAAGCTCACCCTGAGCACAAGGGTGGAGCACAGAGAGCAAACAGAAAGTGTCTCCAGTGATTCACTTTCTCCAGCAGGGCGCACTACCTAAACCTCCCCATACAGTGTCACCATGGGGAGTGTTTCAATGTCCGAGCCTATGTGGGACATTCCCATTCAAACCGCTATAATGGGAGTCTTCTGTGTTTTCCCAGCTTCTCGTCTTGAGCTTTGCACCTCAGCTGCTGATCACCATTTACAGTCCGGTGTGCTTACGGTGAGGCTGCAGCTCGTAAATCCATATAAACTCCTTTCAGGTGTCTCTCAAGTGAGTCACTCTAAAGTAATTCTGGGAGTTGTTTTAGCCAAGGCATGGGGGTGGAGAGATGGCTCACCAGTTAAGAGTATCAATGCTCTTCCAGAGGACCTGGTTTCAGTTCCCAGCACCCACAGAGTGGCTCACAACCACATGCGAACCCAACTCCAGGGGATCTGAAGCCTCTGTGCTTATTGTATTCACAGGACCCGGGATTTGATCCCTAGAATCATCCCCTGGGAACATTGATAGAAAGGATTCTGAACCCCTTTCCAAAAAGTTCTGCAGTGAAAAATTGGGTGGCAGCATTTACTTAATCACAGATCCCATTTTCATGGACCCATAGGAAAAGGCATCTTCAGGGGAAGTGCACAGAGACCCTCTCTGCTTGCATTCAGTAGAGAGGCCTAAACAAGGCGCCTCTGCCACCGGATGCTCGTAACAGGCTCACGGAGAACAGTGCAATATAAACACACTGCCCCAAACAGCAGCAAAGGTGTTTCCACTGCGTGGCCCAGCCATGTCCATCATAGGACTCTCTTCAGTGAGGAGGGACTAGAACCCTTTGCTTAGCTTTGTCACTAGCTTTCCAGACAGAAGGGCACTTCACTGCACACTGCAGTGTGCAAGGCCCTGTGTTCGGAAGTCCATGTTGGTGCAAGCAGGTGTCTCAAAAGCAAGTGCGCAGCCAGCGTCCAGGGGCTTCAGCCTGTACCCCGGTCACCCCAGCTCTCCTGCCCTCTTCATCTGCTCTCGCAGCCTCTGCTCTTCGGAAATAATGCTTTCTACTGAGAATGTCCAGAGCTGTCCCCCACAGAGCAGCCCCTCCTGTTTTAGCACTCCCAGGAGTAACAATGTAGAATGTGTAAGTACAGCTCTGTTTTAATTGTTAACGTACTAGTGAGACAGTGTTCACTGAAATATGCATAACAAAGTATATTGTTCTGCCCACTCTTAAGAATGTAGTTCAGGGGCATTGGGCTTAGATCACCATGGCCAGCACCCACATCTATAACTTTCACATTATTCCAAAAGACACTGTGGACTCCTTAACTCTTCAGGACTGTCTCCACAGCCTCCTGTAGTTTCTGTTTCACTCTCTCCACAGATATACTACTTAAGTACCTCGCATAAAATAAATCAGGCAATATGTATTTGTCCTTTTGTTCTTGGCTTGACTCACTTTTCATAATTTCCCCAGTGTTCCTTTAAAACATAACATTTTTATTCACAATAATTGTGATGAGTGTAATCAGAGTCATAAGTCACCATCATTTCATACAGTGGAAGCATGGTCCTCTGTGCAATCTCCCACCAGAGGTTTCATGAGAACGTGAAACGTAGAGCTGGAGCAGAGAGTGGCACTCACGTGGCTCCTTTCTTTTCTGATACTATATCTGATAAAAGAGGAGGTCCGGATTGGAAAGATTGTCCCAAACCTCTGCTATCTCTACATGCCTGGTTCCAATGTGACCTCAGAGCATATGTTAGGATTTCTCTTGCTGTCGTGATACGGAACAGCTGGAAAGATGGCTCAGCAGTTGATAGTGCTTGTTACGTACGTGATCATAAATTTGGATCCCACAGACACTTTACACCCTTCAGACCTTGATGGATTGCCTGATTCACTAAGGGGCTGGAGACTGGAGAATTGCTGGGACTTGCTACCTTCTAGCCTAACCAAGAAAACAAGAACAGGGACACACCCTGGCTCAAAGGAGTAAGACAGTGAGAGAGAGGGACACAGCTCTCGTCTGGCCCCCACGTGTGCACAGGTGTGCACACCTATCTGCCTTTCTGCAGGGAGAGAAGGGATAGGGTGGGGGTGGGGAGGAACAGCATAGTGGTAAAAAGGCTTTGCCCTGTCCCTGGTTTCCAAAACCCAGGGTGAAGGAGCAGCTATCCATGCCTTGCCTTCCTCTGAGCCCCCATCACGGCTCCCAAAACCATTGCTATCTACCTGAAAAAGTTCCTCCATGTGGAGTTGGGGCAGAACACTAGAAATAAGTCACCAAACTTCTTTAAACATTTCTCTGTTTTTTGGGTGAAACATGTACGTGAGAATTTCAGTTAAGCTAAGGACGAGTGAGGCCTTTGATGCGAGGTCTCACAATCGCTCCCCTGGGCCAGCATTCTTTTTCATGGACTGTGGAAAAGAAGCCACAATAGAGAGAGGCAGAAGGAGGAGCTTGGGAGTGTGGGTTGCCTGGCATCTGCGCCTTGCACAATGCTTTGTGCCTTTTTGCATGAGGCTGACGGAGGCACAGCTCTGGTTCTTTCCGGGTTGAACAGGCACAGTCTTGCACACTACACTCTGGGCCGTCAGCACTGTCTGTTCACATAGCTGTACACACAGCGGCCCATTTGCATCATGGAGCTGGTGTCTCTCCTGAGCATCGCTGGCCACACTGTGACTCTGGACTTGTTCTGGGATGCCTGACATTGAGTCACCTCGATTTAGTTTCTGTGTCCCTCTCATCATTGAGATGAAACAACTTATCAACTCCCTATTCGAAAGCATTATTTTGTGATTGTTCAGGAAACATTCAAGTGGCTTCTCAGAAAGACCTGGGTACTCTGAGGACATGCGTGTCAGTGGCTTCTTGCCAGTGTCTAACAAAGTTTCTCCAGTGCAATAGACACCAGAGGCACGCGTTGGCTCCACTGAGAAATTTATTTTTCATGCGCTCACCCAGCGCATCCCAGCAGATCCTGCTGGGTGTTCCAAACTTGCATCTGAGTTCTGCACACTGCTACATCCTCAGTGTTTTCCTATTTATAGTGTGAGCTCCAGCACGGCTTGCAACCTTTCTAGTTTTAAGTATAACTTCCATTTTGTTTTTCCAAGGTGTTTTTCCTTCTGCTCTTATGAAGACATCTTTACATGGTCTTTGGAGGAGGTTGTGGTGCATCGTCAGCAGGTCTAAATTGTGGTGGGGATGTAAGCTTTAATCTTCCAAACCCTAATTTTAATATGGGTTCGTAAACACTATAACCTCCCTGCTAGCCCACCACCCAGCAGAGGCAATGGAAAGGAAATGATGCAGGGGAGTGCACCTGTTTAGAAAGGTTCTTTGGAGCAAATCCCGTCTGTGTTGTCTGGAAATCAGCCGTTCAGTTCACAGGTTAGCAGTGACAGCTCGATCCACTCACAAACACTTCATGGACACACCAGGAGTCAGTAGTGTTGTTCACTAGTGTTGGGATAGCAGTAGTGGCAATGACCTAGAAGGGACAGCCAGGCCTCAGTAGAACTGGCACTGGTCGGCAGGAGAGACCAGCAGGAATGCCAGGGGAAGGTTTTGGCTGTACCTCTTTTGACAAATGAAAGGCCAGCAAAGAACGTATGAGCAAGGAGCATTGCACAGCTAGGTCTGCAAGCCCCTCTCACAGTCAGCCCAGTCCTATTTATACTCCCCGCAAACATCACATGTCCTCTGTGGGACTTGCCTCACCACATAAATGTCTTAGCAAAACTCCATGTGAGTCGGTGTCAGCTGACATCACTCTGCCAATCGCCCTGAGTCTGCTGAAGCAGCAGGAAGCTGCTAGCCTGCCACCAGAAGATGCATTTCTCTCTATGGAGTCACGACAAATGAGGCTCAACAACATGTGTAAGGCAAACCAATAAGTGCCTGTCGTTATCGAAGAATCCTTCATCCTGTGTCCTTTCATGTGTTTGCTTAGCAAAACATCCTTTTTCACCTGTCCCTGCTTCACGTTTGCCCCAGCAAACTCCATCTGACACAACGGGCTTTCCAAAGACCCCAAGTTTCCACTTGATGGTTGTGTTCTGCCCTTCCATGCCTCTGTGACCGTTCCTGACAACCCTTCTGTGACAACAGCTCACAGCAATGCAGCTTGATGCAGAGCTTGGGAAGCACGTAAGCGCTGAAGACACTTGCTTCAAATATGCCCTTGACAGCAGCGACTTCTACCATGTTCTGAATGATGAACTTCTCAATGGCCTTATCCTTGGCCACGTACCAGGCACAGTTTGTGCAGTGAATTAGCTGCAGTGGCCATGGTCCTCTTTTACCCAGCCATTGTTTCTTCTTCTCCTTCTTCTTCTTCTTCTTCTTCTTCTTCTTCTTCTTCTTCTTCTTCTTCTTCTTCTTCTTCTTCTCCTCCTCCTCCTCCTCCTCCTCCTCCTCCTCCTCCTCCTCCTCCTCCTCCTCCTTCTTTTTCTTTTTTCTTTTGGTTATCTTGGAGTCAAGACCTGAAAGTAGCTTGCAAACTTCTAAGTCACTGATTTATTGCTGTGAATTAGCTGTCATAACATACAATGCAAAACGTAAGAGTAGATGTAAAAAGCATTTAAATACATAAAATGTTATGGTTAAGGCAAAGCACATCATTAGCTCTAAGTTGAGTCAAGCATCTTTTGGGAACAGAACTATTAAGCGGGTTAGCACTTTCTTGCTACACAGAAGTTAGTCTGAACCTTCAAATGTACAGAGCAAACATGGATGAAACCACAACCTTCCTTTCACCCTGCTCTTGCATCAGCAACACACATCAGTCCTTGGAGGGAATAACATCAGGATGTCAAAGCTGCTGCCTTTCCTCCAAAACACTCCATCATCCAGTGCTCCTGTGCTTGTGAGATAGATCTGGCTCATAAGACCCATTCCCTGTTTGTCACTGTGAGTTCACAGTATGAAGGGAGCCATTGATGAGACCTACATACAAGCCACATAAGGTCCTGCCTTCTGGGAGCAGGAGAACACTGAAAGACTGCCACCTATTGACACCAGTCTCGTGAGCACTAAGGAGGACTGTCATAAAGGTGTGCTGAAACTGACAGGTCAAAGGCACACGGGGGAGTGGTGCCATCTGCCCCTTGGAACCCTTCCAGGAGTGAGCACTCTGGGAATATTACCCGCTCTTCTCTAAGAGAGGCATGCAGAGTACCTGGCCTAATGCTCCCTTTTTTGATTCCTTGCGTGATTATTTTGTCTGTGTTTTCTTTCCACTCCACTGCAGGCACACTTCTAGGCCTTGGGTGTACAGTGGTGAGTCAGGCAGACAGTTTCTGTTCCATAATGAACATCATAGGCAGGCTTGGGAGATGGCTCTGTGGACAAAAAGTTCTTGCTTTGTAGCGTGAGAACCTGAGTTCAAATCAAATGCACACTGGGGTTGGGGAGGCAAAGACAGGAAGACCCCAAGAGACCGCAGGCCACCCCAAAACACAGCTTTCCTTTCCTTCAGTAATAGACTCTGCCGCCAGGGAATAAGTCAGATGATAACAGAGGAAGAGACCTGGTGAACCTCTCAGTCCCTTGCATGTATGCACACACATGTGTACCAAATGTACCACACACATACAACACTCCTCAGTCCCTCATACACACACATTGTGGTGGTTTGGTCTGGTGCTGCTTGTATTCAGCCACTAAATTCTGTAGCCTGAGATCTGGTTGCTCCAGGACAAGCAGATCCTAACATAGAACAGCTTTTGTTATATATCCCCCCAAATTATCTGTGATTGGTCAATAAAGATGCCAGCAGCCTGTAGCTGAGCAGAAGAGAGGTGGGTGGGACTTCAGATCCCAGACTTGGGGATCCGAAAGAGGGACAACGAAGAGAGAGAAGCAAAAGAAAGAAGAATCCTCAAGAAATCTTAAATTCACAAGAAATGGGGACAGGACTGGATCTTGAGGGACAGGACTTGAGAAAAAGTCAGGAAGAAGGGTTGGTAGATCATGAGCATGTGTGGCCACGAGGGCCGGCCTTTGGGGACAGCAGTGGCCCCGGCAGAACATGACAAGTGACATTTCATGGTTATTGTCAGGGAAGCAGATGACACAGCACAGGGGGTGGATGTCTGCCCAGCTCTGGTGCTTACTATAAGCATAAAGGTTTTATGTATTTTCTTTGGAAACTAAGTGATCTATTTGGGATAGAAACCCCCAAATAAATATTTGCCACAACAACCCATAGCGCAGTAATAGGGCAGGAGAAGAGGTGACCCAGGGCACTTGCTGCTGTTCCAGAGGACTCACATTTGGGCCCTAGCTCCCACACAGGGCGGCTCAGAGCTCCAGTCGATCTGGTTTCCTCTTCTGGCCTCTTCCAGTACTCAGGCGCATGTGGCAAACACAGAGACACATATATACGTAAACAACAAATCTTTAGAAAATAATAGACATATACCCTTACCCAATATCACTTGACTGTTTAATCACCTGCCTAAATGTTTACACTCCTAAGAACTTTCATGGGCAATTTAGGATGGTTGGTGAGCAGATGCCAGAGATGCGAGACTCCAGGCATTGGTGTTGTCTTGGTCTTCTCCTTAGGTTCCGCCTTCGTGGTGACTTGCCTGTGGGATGACTGGACAGACTGTGCCAAGGGCTTCCTGACCACACCCATGGTCTCTGGACTTAGCAGGAGTCTTTACTGGAGGTCTTACACTGCAGGTGTGTCCCACAGGACAGGGGCTTTTATCCCCAGCAGCAGTTCCGGTGCCCTGTCCCCGAGGCCAGCGTTCCCCAGGAGACAGCTGGCCTCTTCCCAATCAGCTATTTGAGTCAATGGACAAGAAGGATATATTTTGGAGATAGTTCAGCAGTTATCCCTAGGGAGAAAGTAATGATTCAAGATACAGGGTAGGAAGCTGGGTATTTCAAGTCTTACAATAAACCACTTTTGAGAAATTGACTCATTCTCAAAAGCTGTCAAGATTGATGAGAGAAACCTGGACAATCGAGTGTGCAGCTTTTGATCGGTTTATCGGCACTTGCTTAGGCATAGAAGGCAGGCAGGCTGGCACAGCCAATGGGGTTCTTTTAATTAAATCAACAGGAATTCCTCATTTATTCCACAAGCCAAAATCAGGCCTGAGATCAAAGAAGGAACAGTCAGTGATCCAGCCCTGTCCCCTTTTCTTGTGAAACTGAAAAGAAAACAAGACATTTGTGTTAGATCTGCAGAGTGTGGGGAGTGTTTATCACAGGCCGTTGGATAATAGACACCGGACAGCAAGGCTTCTCTTTCCAAAGTGAGCAAAATGCACAAAGAATTGGATACATGTTGAATTATTCTTCAGGGTGACAGCTCAGACTACTCATGTGATCTTTTAAAAATGCATTACCTCACTTAAAATTAGAGCCCATTACTAGATATGATTTTTGTTTGTTTGTCTGTCTGTTTGCCCTGGCTGTTGTGGAACTCACTATGTAGACCAGACTGGCCTTGAATTCATAAGAGATCCGCCTGCCTCCGAATGCTGGGGTTTAAAGCATGTGCTATCACACCAGGCTGTGTCTTTCCTTTTTGACTGGAGCTCTGAGCAGATGTAAGGTGTATGCTCACCTCCACGGTACATACAGTCCTTTGTACTTGCCTGCTAGTGTCTCTGTGTTCTGAATGATTTCCTCTTGTCTGTCTTCAAACATTGTAATTCTCCTTCCAGCTGTTCCCTGTCTGTTGGTAAATCTGAGACTTGTACTTCTGTGGCTGTTTGGCATTTTGAGAAGTTTTGTTTACTTCTTATAGCTGTGCTAGATTTATTTTTAGTTTTTACGTTAGGTTTTGCTGTTTGCTCTTGTTCACCATAACTTGTTCCTCTGTGCCTTGCTTGCTTCTATCGGCTGCTTTTGGGTTTCCCTTTGCAAATTATTTCTGGAAATGCCTAAGATCCCAACCAGAGCTCCAGCAGAGCTGCCTCTTTGCCGGGTACCTGGTGTGGAGACACTCCACCAATTCAGAAACTCTCAGCCCACCTTAGTTTAGCATGCACTAGAGCTTCTGAGATATCTGTAAGGAAACAGTTTCTCCAACTTGTACTTTATCTCCTGGTGCTGCTGTATCTGGAACTGAGGTGACTGTACCCGTAGATGCAGGGCCTGGCCACTCCCAGTTTAACCTCATCCTGAGCAAATCACCCTCATGAGCGTGGCTCTGTGGGGGGGGGGTCTCCTTTCGGGTCTTTACCTTGGATCAGCCTTGGGTTCTGATGTCTGTTGTGACCCTCCACAAGGACTAAAGCTAGTGTCCCCTGGTTTAGCAAATGGTCCTAGAATTGTGCTCTGTGCTCTGCCAACATCTCCGGCGTCCCTTCTCCCTTTAGGCTTTGTTTGGAATTCCTTATGTTCTCTCTGGGTTCTTACAGCTTTAAAGAGTTTGTGTGATGTGCTACTTACTAGTCATTTGTAAGTATGTCCATCATCCCCCAAACTCCATGGGAATGGTGGTCTGAACTTAGTCTGCCATATTGTTAAAATGGCAGTATCCTTTATAATGAAAAAGATGCAGTTTTTGTCCCCTTTTTCACTCTTCATACACTGGCACTTTCTGGTGGTGTTGGGTGTATCAGGTAGTAGCAGGTAGTGTATTAGGTCGTACTGGGGGAGGGGCTTCCTTCTGAAGACGCTCTTGCGTCTACTTTTGAACCAATGTCTTTTCTTTACCATCTCTGTTCCCACTGTCGTTTTTAGGCACAGTCTGCTATATACCAGGCTGCCCATGGACCCACAGTTGGGTGCTGACACTGCAGGTGTATTACCATATCTGACCTTGATTCAGTGACCATTATATTTACTTTTCTCCTAATTTGATGGGGGGGGGGGTTCTTTTCTAGTAATTTTTTAAGAAGTTATTTTTTTAATTTTTGAGTATTCAGTTTTTTTTATACAATGGAAATACCTAACTGAATAAATGAGTTGGTTTTAGTTCAGTTGTACACATTCCGTTAGTTTTATTGTTTCATATCCGTTGGCCCTACATTACCTACAATTATACTTAGGATATATTTTTGTCGTAAGAAATGGAATAATTCTCCCCAAACATTTCCAAAGATTGGTTCCTCTCCCCCATTCAATTATTTTGTATTAATTTTGATCTTGTTTTATTAGAGAATAGAAATATGGTCTGTTTGGGACATTTAAAAAATATTTGCTGTTTTCAATTTAGCATGTGCACACGTGTGTTTGTGCACACGTGTGTTTGTGTTTTGGCATACGTGTAGGTGTTGGAAAACAGCTGGTAGTCAGTTCTTTTCTTCCAGCACGCAGGTGTCAGGCTCAGACCGTCCCACCCACTTAGCTACTGCGCTGGCCCCAATTCTGAGCTTTCAGAGCCCGATGTCTTATCAGCTCTACAAACCCTTGACAAAAAGAAGTCATCATAGTCAAGGTGTGAGTGAAGACAGCCGGGTAGATAGGTAGATACTAAACTTTAAACTCTATTCTGAGTTTGGTTATCGCCTCACTTATTAGTCAGGCTATTAAAAACAAGGGACAGTGAGGTGGCTTGGCAGCTAAAGGCACTTGCCACCCACCAAGCCTGACAACCCCAGTTTGATTCCCAGGAACCACCTAGTGGAAGAGAGAACCAGTTCCCACATGTTGCCATCTGACTTTCACTTGAGAACCCTCATGAGATTGGAAACACACACACACACACACACACACACACACACCTTCCTAGGAATAATATCTATATAAGCATGTCTAAATGTAAAGATGTTTCCCATAACATCACTGTAGCATACTTAATACTTTTAGTAATGTGCTTGAAAGAGCAAAGTGTAGTGTTACAGTTGGAGTGTTTACTCCCTCTCAAATCTCTGTCCCCTTTCTCCCTTCCAATGCCAAACACAGCTTACCTGGTCTGTGTCGGACCCCTGCATGAAGAATCAAGGTGTCTGTCTGTCTGTCTGTAAAGCTTCTGGCTGCCACTTGTGTCATTAATCTTTCCCATGTTCTGTCTAAACGGGACTTTGGGGAAGTTCTTTGTTATTTTCCCCCACTTACAAAGAAACCATAAAGTGAGTTGAAGTAAATGGAAAGATGTTTTGTATTTTGGGCACAGAACAGATTTACAAACTGGGAGACAGGGGCACACAAATTTTCCATCTGGGGGAAGGAAGTGGGGGGGCTTTAAAGAGAAAGGGGGACAGTGGAAGTGAAGTACCGGTTTTGATCCGTTTATACAATTTATACCAGTTTGGAACACATTTAGCTTGGAGCGTGGAGGCTGCAATGGTGCTGAGCTGTGCTTGGCTTCTGGAGACTGGGGAGTATGAGGAAGAAGCGGGTCTCGGTCAGCACAGAAGCCTCAGGTCTGCACACTGCTATTGTCCTCTGAGCACATGCGCCTCACACCGTGTCTACATCTGCAAGTCGCTGGCTGAGGTACTTGTTTCTGTTAGGCAAACTCTCAAATGCTGTTTTGCTTTCTCTTGGCCAAACTGGGGCCATTTAAGTTTGTCTCTCTTTTTCCTGCTCTACTTCCTTTCTTCCTCCTTCCTTAATCATTACGTTGACAAGACTGCTTCCAAATATAAGAGCAGAACTGATTTTTATAGAAAACTGAAAACAGTATCGGTAAGATAAATAAGAGGGGACACACATAGAAACCCCAAGGGCCCAAGAGCCACTGCTAATAATTTTGCTTGTTTACCTCTAAATTTTTCTATAAATATTTCAACAAGTGAGCACAAGCCTTTTCTTTGGTGTGTGCATGCACACGCATGCAGATGTGATGCACGTGTGAAGGTGCATCTGAAGGCGCACACTCCGAAGGCCTGAGGCCAATGCCAGGTTCTTCTATCACACTCCACCTCCATTTTTGAGACAAGATCTCTTACTGGCTGAGCAGAGAACTCCAGGGACCTTCAGCCCAGAAGTTATAATAGATGCATGTGGCCGAGCCTGGCCTTTTAAAAACTATTAGACTGGTTTGTTGTATCATGTAGGTGCTTGGCCTGCGTATGTCCATGTGCCCATGAGTCTACATGGTGCCCACAGAGGCCAGAAGAGGACGTCAGGTCCTGCAGAACTGGAGCTATGGTTGTAAATCACAAAATGGGTGTTGGGAATCAAACCCAGGCATTCTGCAAGTGCAACAAGTGGCTTAACTTCTGAGTTCTCTCTCCAGTCCTTCCTGGCTTTTCAGTAGGTTCTGGGGCTCCAGACTCAGGTCTGCACACTGTACAGTAAGTACTGTACTCAAAGCCCACCCATGCCCAGCCGGAAGAAGGGTTTTATGTTCAGATTTTCCTGTTACGTCACAGACATTTCCCACCGTCCAAACGGATTTACAGAATCCCATTTAAACACCTGGGTGGTGTCCTGTCACGTGCTTGTTTCTGCTTTGATGCTGGACTATAATGTTCAAAGATTTTTATGTCACTATAAAGTGTCACTGAACTTTATTTTTTGAATAGCTTTGTGGTGAATATATGCACCATCTGACCTGAGTGATTCAGTAAGTCTAGGATAGAACCAAGGAATATGCACTGCTGACAACTTTAGGTAGTGTTGAGCTGCTGATCCTGTAAGTTATATTGTCACACTGTAACAACAAAACTCATAAGGAGTGGTTTCAGTGGTCTCTAAAAGGCATTATTCATCTCTCCAAGGTCTGCACTATCTTCGATTTTTCAGGAAAAAACATACTGCTTTTCCTGGTAAGAAAAGAAAATGGCCATGTCTGTTATGGGCTTCTGCCCCCTTTGCTCAGTGTGGAATCTTAGTGCCTGGTACCACATCACTATCAGCTGGCCTCACTTTGTTTTTAAAGTCACCTGCTGCCACTTAGTTCACTTCCTTTGCTGCTTTCCTTCCTGCATAACCTCTCCAGCCTCTGTCCCATGTACCTTCTGAACAGAGGTTCAGGTCTTACCTCTGTGTTCTTAATTCTTCTTACCCCTTCCAGAGTTGTGCTCTTCTCATTCCTTACATGTAAAAATGTTGCCTTAGCTCATCCTCTTTTAAAGTTATATTTTCAAAGCCTTTATCACACCATAGTGACATAGTTGGCCCCGTTACAGAATCAATAGCAGCATATGCATGACTTCTCTGCACCATCCTGTGGGAATTCTGAGTAACACTGGAAAATTGGCCAACCAGGTGCTAGCATATTCCATGACATCTCATGCTAAAGTTACATCCATGATATCTCATGCTAAAGTTGAATCTATGACATCTTCATGCTGAAGTTGCATAATTGGGGGAGGGGTCAAAATGTCTTTGTTACACTCTAGTACACCCACTGCCCAATGGGGTGTTGTAAACATCAGGTACAGGATAATGGAGTCAGCATGAGCCTGCACTTGTTAACCACCACGCACAAGGGATCAGTGCTGGTCCTCTGTGGACAGAAGCTTCTGCATGTTATTTGTGGACTCTGGTAGCATCTACTTCATAGGGATCCTGGGAGGAACCATCAGTAGTATGATACAGTAAGTACTGGGGCTAACCTGTAACAGCCATATCTCAGCTGGGGAGCTGTAGATGAGCTGTCACCTTTGGCTTCCCCTTCATGAGAATCACAATGAGAAGACTTTCAGAAAGGAAGACATCCCCAAAGAGTGCACAAAACTGTAGACAACAGCACAGCTGTTCAGAACCACCAGAAGTTAGCATAGATTTAAGCAGTGTGAAACAGAAACAGAAAGAACAGCTCGAGTATGTGTTTTCAGAAGGAAAGGATACATGGGAAGCCACTCAGAACACTATTTGTAAGTAAGTTTTCGGGCCGGAGATGATCAGTGGTTAAAAATGCTGGCTGCTCTTCCAGAGGATCGTGTTCAATTCCCACTGTCCATGTAGTACATCCCAGCTGTCACAAATCTACTTCCATAGGATCTGGCACCCTCTTCTGGCTTCTGAAAACTCCAAACACACACACACACACACACACACACACACACACACACACACACACACACACGTGCACCCGTGCTATTTTTTTTAAGTGAAGTCTGAAAAGTAATCTTGCTAAATAAAGCATGAGAGGAAAGCCTTCAAACCCCTTCAAGAGTCACGTTCAAAAAGTACTTTCAAATTGCCTTTTAACATTAAAAATTACCTATAGTCTTAAAAATCTATTGAAGCAAAGCTTGTACCTTCACAAGTCCTTGGAAGAGATGCAGTCAGCACAAAAGCTGGATGCTGCAATTTTTTTCTTAATAATGAATTTCAAGTATTTTTGTTGGAATAATGGGATGAGAGATTTGGTTAGCACAGGAAATCCTAGGGGCTTCCTCCTTGAAACCTTGTCTGTCTATAAAACAGAATGGGTCATCTTGTCAACCAGAAGCTTAGTTTGCAAATGGTAGCTTCCCCGAAGTCAGCATTGTGCAAAGAACTTTTGTTATACCATCAGGTGCATGTAATCTATATTTTGTTTATGTATTAAATTCATCAAAACAAACAGATTGTCTGTTTTGTCAGCTAAGCCATCAGGAGGAAGGGATGCAGGAAAGAAGAATTTCGTGACTTTTAAGTATACTGTAATTCTGCTTCTAGTGCAATACTTAGAGGGAAAGAAGTCAGCTGTGGGGGGTTCCAGACTACTCATGGCTCAGGCAGAACCGGGTTAGTGCAACTATTTGGAAACCGGTACAAAGAACCCCACACTCATTTCCCAGGTGCATCCCCTAGGGAGGAGAACACACCCTGGATGTCAGTCTGAACTTCCGAGGCCGAACATCTGGAATACCGTCACCACTTTGTTCATTTAAATGTTCTCACTTAAGCAATTTTGTAGTTTCAGAATACAGCTCCTCTCTTTCATTAAAAGCATTTAAAGTATTTTTGCTACTGTTTAAAAAGGTCATGTCAAAATTGATGCTTGCTAGCATGTTGAAATACTTTTAAACACAGTTCATATCTATGACCTACATTAATTCTAGCAGAATTATGAGAATGTACATACAGCATTCAGGGACATGTAGCTCTGAAGGCAAACTTGTCCACATTGAGCTGTGAACACTCTCTTCCTTTCCAATTTTTGTCTCCGGAAGACGTGTGAGACCCTGGAACTCAACAGCAGCCATGTGAGGAGAGAGCCTCAGTTCATTCAGTCCTAGGGCAGACTCATCAATAAGCATGCTGGTGGTCCTGGACGCTCACAAACAGCATTAACTACAGTGTTATCATGATGGGTTCATTGTTGCTGGGGTGTCTGTCTCTGTGTCTCTGACTCTCAGTGAACACTTGACTGGTGTTCAACTGGCCTAGGCAGGCTTTGAGTTTGTGATCCAGCCTTAGCCTCCTGAGAAGCTTGAATTACAGGCCGGTGCCATCAAGCGTTTAACTTATTTATGTTGGGTGAAAGTTACATTCTGGAATAAACCCCATTGGCTGTTGTATTTTTCTTATTTTGCTGTGACAATCTGTTGGTATTTTGTACAAGGGTTCTACATCTGCATTTCTACATGGTACTTGCTGATGACTTCTTCTAACAGCTCAGGTTTTATAAGATTATGCTGCCATTACCCCCTCAGCTTATATATGACCGACATCACATGGTCTTTAAATGTCTACAGATTTCATCAGTGAAACTATCCGACTCTAAGGGTTTTTTGTAAATTATTTTTAAATAATTCAAAGTTTCCATTTCCTCTTCAGTCAGTTTTGGTTTAGAATGAATTTATTCATTTATTTTGTTATCTGATTTTATCTATCTAATTGGTAATATTCTTTTACAGTTTTAACTAGCATTTTCAACCTTAGGACCATTAATATTTGAGGTCATCAAAGCTGAGGCACATGTTTATATGCATGGCAGAATGCTTAGCTGCTTCCCTTGCTTCACCTACTCCATGAATTGAACCACCTCTGATTGTGACAACTAAATATGGCCCTGGACATTGCCCTCACGCCTGGCCACTGGATGGACTGAAACTTCTTGTCTTATTTCTGTAGAGAAATAACCAATTCCTCCAGATATGGTTAATATCTTCCTTTATCCTTATTCCTCTAGGAGTTTCTCTAGGATTTTCCAGTGCACAAAAACAGACTGGGCACTAACTTGTCCCATGCCCCAGTTTGCTGGCCCTGTCTTAGACGCATTAATTTTTTCCTTTTCCTTTTAAAACAAAGGCTTAAAATACATATTTCTCTAAAATAATACTTCAGCTACATTGCATGCATTCCTAGATAATGGTGATGGATATTAATGTATTGATAGTTATGGGTAGTGTGTTCATCTACGGCAATACCATGGAAATATAAGTCATGTCAGTCTTATAAGCTTAGACAGCAAGCACAATGACATTAGCCTTAGAGAAACTGACAGACATTAGGAACAAAAGGTCACAGACCAACATCACTCATAAGTTCAGATGCAAAAGTTCCACACAAAATGCATTAACAAAGTTGAAAGAAAAGATACAATGAGAAAGAATATTAACTCCAGAACAAAATTCAGTTATGTAAATTAAGTATACTTCCCCAACCAGGTGACGAGCTGATACACACTCCCAGGTGGGCAGCTTCCACACTGTTCATCAGGACAGGAGACCAGGGTGAAGTCACTGCCCTGTGCTGAGTACTCATCTGCTGCCACCTGCTGGGTGGCAGGAATGGGCTGCCAGTGTCCTTCACGGTTTCACAAGGATGACCTTGGATGTACATCTTTGCCTATTTCATAAAAACGAACATAAAAAAATGCTTTGGGCCTGAAAGAAATGAGCGATTTTAGGATAAATTAGCTGCAGATAAGATGTGACCTAAATCTAAAATGAAGACTGCATTCTTTCCTATCCATAGAAACTAGATGACATATCTGCACTTCTCACGAAGAGGTTTACAAGGCAGTTAAGATGCTGAACTTCAAAAGTACTGACTAAGTGTTTACTTAGAAGTAAATAACAGTAACCATTTGACTTTGGCTAGTGGAGAAGTGGAGAAGTGGTTAAGAAGTCAAGTATACAGACAGGTATGGAAACAGTCAGTCTAGACAATGTAGCAATGGTGTTGAAGGCAGAATAAAGACACCTTCAGGGTCAGATTCTCATTTGAACCAAGGAGAGGTAAAGCCTGGCTTTGAGTGGAGATATTTTTTAACTGGGACTGTTGCTTCCCCCTCTGGTTTCTGGTTGTTTTTTTTTTAAGAGATGGTTTTAACCTTAGCTTATAATTCTGTCTCTTGTTCCAGTGACTGTTTTTGTATTTTGGGTACAGAGAATTTATTTTCTAGTCACTTAGGTCCAGATGGGAAATAACTTTGCTCTGGCTAGAAACTCAGAGTCTCACCTGTATCTAATTTAGGAATTGTACATGATTTAATCCTTTGAGACTTAGGTGAAATGTAATGCTTTGAAACTTTGAATGTTCCTCTGAGAACAACTGAATGGATTGTGCATGAGAACACTGCGAATCTTGGGGGACCAAAGGGTGGCATGTGGTGGGGAAGCTTTTCCCTAACCAAGATTTTCACATTCTTATCACCAGAGCCTGTGAACAGATCTCCTCACAAAACACAAAGGGGCTTGGGAGATATGATTAAAACTTTGCTATGGTGAGATTATTCTAGGTGGTCCCACTTTTGTCACACCGATCCTGAAAACTAAAGAGCTAAAGATGATACTGGCTTTCAAAGTGGAGGAAGGGGCTACAGACCAAAGCACCTCAGTGGTTTCTAGAAGCTAAAAAGAACAAAGCAACACTCTTCTCTAAGATTCTAGAAAGGAATGAAGTCCACTGACAAGCAGGCTTCAGCACAGGGGGTTAGTTGCAGCCTGACCTACAGAAAACAGTAAATTTCTGTTCTTTTACACTGCTGAGTTTGAACCAATTTTTATAGTAGTGATAAAAAACCAAATAGAACTGACGTCAGTATGTTCATGCACTGCAGTATGAGAGTCCCACGTGATAATTCACCTGAAGGAAGCAAAGGCAGGTCTGAGTGTTATACATATTCTGACCCTCTGTTGCCTAGCTGATCTGATTCCCAGTTCTCTGTGGCTTATAGCACCCATGCTGGTTCCCTATTCTTTAAACATATTAAAGATGGAAGTAGTTTATATACTAGTATGATGTCATACTATAAAGGGAATGAGCATGCTATCAGGAGTTCCAGGAACCTGGACAACATCTGCAACATGGCAGCTACTCAAATTTGTTGAAATGAATATTTAATAAGCCATAACTAACACAATACAAAGACTCACAGGTCTTATACCATGGCACACAGCATGGAGCAGTGACCAAAATATCCCAAGCATTACTTTGGTTGGTGAATTCCCAGGCCTTAGTATATGGAATTATATATAACACTTGTAACAATGAGGTCACTTTTAACCCCTTTCCAGAGTTCTTAGACATGCTGCAGAATTTGCTAAGGTCAGATTATAAGAAAACTACTATATCATGAGCTTTGTATTTCTTGTATGTGAATGCTTAATTAAATAATTGCTAGACACAAACTTTCACTGATTAACTTTCAAAATTATTTTATGTGTCTGCAAGCATGAATGTGCTCCAAATGTGTGCTTGGTGTTCTTAGAGGCCAGAGGAGGGCAATGGTTTTTTGGAACTGGAGTTAAAGATGGTTGTGAACCACCTTGTGGGTGCTAGGAACCCAATTTGGCTCCTTTGAAGAACAGCCAATATGTTCTTATGTTAACATGTTAATGTCTGAGCCTTAGCTCCCACCCCAACAACTTTGTTTTTAAACGTTTCAAACTTACAGTGGGAGAGTTAAAAAAGCACTTGGGGCTGCTGTTTACACTCCCTGTTTTTAACGTAATATCCTACATTTTCTGTCTCCACATACTTTCCTCCTGGATTACCTGAAATGTGTAGGCCTTTTGACTTCAGACCTACTTGACTGCACATGGACTAAAAACAATCCTTCAAAAAAGCTCATTTCTGAGAAATTCAAGTCAATGATAAGTTTTGTGTTAAAATTTGAAAATTTTTACTGCTACCTAAGATTGTTCAGTTGCCTTAAATATAATTTTGTTTTCAGTTATTTTTTTCCCAATACTAACAATTATGAAGACCAAATAAAACCAATTTTGAATTTTTCTGCATGGTTTGTAACAATGAGATTCAGACTAACCACTTGGAGAGGAATGATCCACATGGGTGGGATGGTCATTCTCAAGGCAGGTTCTGGTCCGTGTCTGTCCCTGTGTCCTGTTGGCCGTGTGCCTGCCTGCCCCGCGACAGGAGCACTTCTTCATGAAGCATCTTTAGCACTTCCCAAAGGAGTTATAAGAACAGTTCAGAATCCTCGATTTTTAAAATCACTCATTGCATGAAAGCAAGGGTTTGCAGAATAAACAGCAAGCAAAGGCTGGGGAATATATGTGTGTGTGAGTGTGTATGTGTATTTTAGTTAGCAAAGTCCTTATAAGCTCCTTCATAAAACTTACATAAACTTTATCAAAAAAAGTATTGTGCAGATCAGCATGTTATCTTGATTAAAATACTACAGAAACTTTCCCCTAAAAATCCTGTACACAACGGCTTAGTCACCTGTTATATTGTGTATTGTTTTTTTACTTTTTAAAATTAACTAGTGTGGCGCGGTAGGGCCCACCTTTAATCCCAGAATTTGGGTGGCAGAGTCAGGTAGTATGTAAACTGCCTGGTTTACTTAGGGAAGTCCAGGACGGCCAGAGACCTCGTCTCAAATAAATAACCAGCCAGAGACCTTGTCTCAATCAATCAAATAACCAGCCAGAGACCTTGTCTCAAATCAATCAATCAATCAATAACCAGCCCCAGTGCAAAGTAGAACTAGGTCAGGTCCTTTCGAGGGAGAGCCAGACCACGCCAGACGAACCTCCCCGGGCATTGCTGAGGTGGCAAGCCAAGGCCTCTGAATACGGAGCATGTTATGAAATATTATGAGTGCATCAGTTTTAAAGTGAAAAACTGTGGGCCCTTGAGCCACTCAAAACCGCCGTTGTTCAGACTTGTATTTCGGCTGGGGGTGGAGCGGTCATTCCAACAGGTGGCAACGTGCTTTGCAAAGTTTGTCTACGTCGTGATCAGTGACCCATCTCAGGCTTCCGGCGCGGCCGCTGAGGGTCGGGCAGGACCGGGACAGCCGAAGCCAGGACGCATTCTAGAGAGCAAAATCCGAGCCCACAGCAGTCTTCACCACCCACTTCCCGCCCAAACAGACCCCACCACCCGCGCATGCGCCCGCCACGACACAGGCCTTCCTTCTGCGCCTGCGCGCGTAGGGCGTCAGGTTACGCCTGCGTGCCGCCGGCGGCGGAAGGGGCGGGTAGAGCGGGAGGAGTGGGCGGAAGGGGCGGTGCTTTGCTGCGCGGCCTCGCGAGGGTGAGTGTGGGGCCCGGTGCGCGCCGAGGCCAGGAGTCGGGGCCGGTGCGTCCTCCGCCCGGGGTCAGCCCCGCTATCGGGGGCGCCCCCTGGAGGCTCGCGGGGGGCAGCCGAGGAGGATGTGGCTGAATTGGGGGCGGGGTGGATGTGGCAGGGCCTGCAGGAAGGACTGGAAGGGACTGCGCGCTTTTTCCTTACATAAGAAAGGCGGCGCAGACGCTGCTGTCAGATTCTCCTGGGCTGGTTTGTGAGCTCATCTCAGGCAGCAGGGAAGGAGACAGGGCCAGGAGGCTGTTCAGTGTTAACGAGCTCCGCCTGTGGAAGGGAGCAGCAGACTCCTCAGAGTAGAAGGAATACTCATTTGCAGAGGATTCAAGGCAGGATTAAAAGAAGGGTTCAGGGTAGGAGTCACAAAGCAGTGTCTGATCTGGGTTTCCAAACACCGTCTGGACAGCGCCTGTAGTGTTCCACAAAAGACGGCCAACTTCAGATATGTTTCTCATTTGAAAAATGAAAGAGAGCCTAAGAAAAGGATTTGTGACTGCCGCCTTTCTTAAGCGTTCCCATTTTGGAGAACAAAGAGGCTATAAAAATGACTAAGCTGGTAACAAAATAAGGAAAAAAAAGTTTGGGGGTCATCAACAATGTCTAAAATGCTCTTTGACAAAGTAAATATATTCAGGGAAATCGTATTTTAATAGGATGGTTCTTTTAAGGCTTTGTTTCCTATTAGGAGAGACTGACTATAAACATGGAAAGTTATATATAATCATGAGGAACGTAAATGGTGCTTACAAAATTTGAGGGTGTCATAAGAATATATTTGGAATGGATGGAGCAATCAAGTGGTTGAAATTTGCCCCAGTCGACTGCTGTCATGTGGGAAAAGCAAACACTTAATCTTCCTTTATGTAAGAAAGGTGTTGAACATTGCTGCGGGTCTTTTACAGAGGTCTCATTTTTCTGCAGTACTAAACAGGTATCTGTTTTTTATGTGATCCATTGGTTTTACTTCAGTTGGTGTTGAGATGCCCCTCTGTGTGCCAGGTACAGCTTGTTGGTAATCTGTGCAAATTACCACCTAAGTTAGAGAAGAAAAGATCCCCCAAGGCCAGGATCATCAGGAGAGGATGTAAGAGAAGAGTGGAATTTAAGCAGAGGAGAAAAGTAGAAATGGAAGGATGTGACCTGTGGGTCAAATCTGGAAGTTGGGAAACTGAGAAGGTAGCAGGTTTCGAAGACAGTCGGCAAGAAGAGTATGAGACAATTGTGCAGCAGAAACAGACGATTGGACTTTGTTCCTAGGGCATAGTGTCACACAGAAGGCTTAAGGACACATGTAGTTGGACCCCACTCCCACAGTCTCTGATTCAGAATGCCTGGAGTGGGGCCTGAGATTTTCCCTCCCTCCTTGTCTGTGCAGTCCAAAGGCACTGGAGAAGGGGTGGAGAGAAAAGCCATGTTTCTCAGTGCTGATCAGCATGCGCGTGGCGCTCAGCCCCACCTGTGTGCACAGCCACTCACACTTGCTGTTCCTTTTGCCTATGGCCTGTTTCCATCTGCACAGGAAGAACCTGAACTGAAGAACAGTAAGAGCTCAGTTACTGGTGCTAGTCTCACTAGACCTGCAGATTTGGACCAGGGTCAGAACAGAGCAATGAATAACAACGTTTAATGCGAGAGGATCCCAGCACAAATTGACATCAGAGTAGAAATTCGGACACGTGACTCTGGAATTAGTGAAAGGTAGAGTGGACAGGAACCTCAGAGAAGCCCTCCCCAGGCCGCGAGTGTGTTCTGTTACTTAGCAGAGGCCAGCTTAAGCACTCCACAAGCATTTTAAAATGGTCTGAGAGGCTTTGAGCAGAGATGGAGATGATAAGCAGGTTGGTAGCTTCTGACAGCTCAGCTCCCGAATCCAAACCTGTCACCCACGGGGTCATCGTGTGGCCTGTGTGTGTTGTCCACATCATAGACAATGACCTACTGTATTGAGTTTGAGATGCCATCTCTTGTCATGGTAATACTTAGATTAGGAATATTCACTCGGTCAACTCCAAGACAAATATTCCAAGTCAGATGCTGCTGCTGAGCAAACTCCTAATACAGAAAAACGGGCATGTATCAGGTTTTTAAAAGAAAAAATACACATTTAAAAGTATTCTGTTTTCAAAATAATCATTTAGCAGTCAGTGTAATGGAGTAATGGACTAACGTAAATTTATTGCATATATTCTTTGATTCTGTGAACGGTGAGCTATGGGTACAGAGCAATCATCGTCTACAGAAGACTTCCGTCTTAAAAGTTAGCACTGTACATCGTGACGAGGGCTGTCAGGCTGGAGATGTAGCCAGACTATCAAGAAAGCAACCATTGACTCTGTAGAGAACACACTTGGGCTGATTCTTGAAAGCTGAAGAGAATTTTGTGAGATGAGAGAGAACATACCACATAGAAAGAATATGGTAACAGCCACTCTAGAAAAGACTGTAGCCATCTCTGGGATCTGTGTATACACCAGAATGCTGACAGCAGGGACGTAAAGGTTGAGGAGAGATGGCAAGGATTCACAGAGGAACATAAGATATTTATGTAATGACTGCTTGCCTGGATTGTAAACATGGCACCAGGAGTCACCTCTGACCCATTTGTCAGTACATTCCAAGGTCTAACCCGGTGCCCTGCATATAGTGGCTTCTACATAATAAGTATTTATTGAATTAATGGCACATTCATAAAATAAGACATTTTTATTTTTTTAGGTAAGGCAAGGGGAACCTTGAATGTTTGAAGGAGAGTGTGTGTGAGCATGAGATGCCTGACCATGTGGAGGATGAATAAAGACTGTGAGAGAGGTGACCGACAGCCATTGCAGTCTGCACTAAAACCAGAAGAGACAATGCAGAGTATTATCTGTAAGAGGATAAGTGTATCGAGTGATATTTGTGTTCCACGCATACATGTGTATTATAAATACATGTCTTATGGCATACAGAGCTTGAAACCCACTGCATTAGAGAGAGTGGATGATGGAGAAGAATAAACATCATTTCTGAGGAAAGTAGATGTGAACTTAAAATGTTATCATCTGTGTAACTATCTCAGGGGAAGTATGATTAATTTTGGTTCCTGTAACAAAGCAAAGGTTTTATTTGGTTCAGTTTTGGAGACTTTGATCATGACCATCTGGCCCTGTGGTGGCAAAGTGGAAGTGTGTGGCAGAGGAGCTACCTGCCTCATGGAGCCAGGAATGAAGCAGAAAAGGGGTTGGAATCCCCAAGATCCCTTTTAGGGTACCCCTACTGCACAGCTTTTATGAGGTCCCAGTTCCTCAAGGCTCTGCTGCCCCTAATAGCACCAAGGGCTTAGCACCAAGGGCTTAGCACCAAGCCTTTAGTACTTTAAGATCCAAGCCATAGCAAGAAGTGATGACTCAGCCTATTTCAGTGCTTATGTCAACTTAGTATTTTTATTGTATATTAAAACCGTGCCATCCTGGTTTACTAGGTGTGACAGTACTTTGTAGTAAGCAACTGGATGTTGTAAATGCCACAGAATTCTGTGTTTTAATAGTGCTTAGCTTACATTGTAAGATGAAGCCTTACTGTCAAAATCATGACAATTAACTGAACAGTTTGATATGATTAATGGCTACATTCTTTGGTGTCTGTCCTTCAGGTGAAGGTGCTTAGTTACATGAGAACTGAGAAGCCCTTCTTTCTAGTTAGATCACTGTGTCAGTATAATGGACAGAGTCTGATAAAATGTCAATAAAATTACAAACTTATTTTTTGTCCTGCCTATGACATGTATATTAGAGATAAAAAGTTGTTCATTATTAAGTTTTATTCACTTTTAAGAAATGTAGTGGCCCCTTTAAAATCAGTTTAATTAAATAATAGGGTTATATGGATATATTGTGACTTTTCTATAAAATGAACATTTTAAAATGTTTAAAATTTAGTTGGTTTTGTACCTAACTCATTATTGGGAAATCATGCTGACTTTCTAAATTTGACAAAATTAAAAACATTTTAAACAGTGAACATGCAGATGTAACTATGATACATTCAAATGTGAAGGCCGTATAACTTTCTCTTAAGGTCTCAGCATGTGTTTATGAAATCCCACCACTAGTTGTGAGGCCTCGGGCAATCCACCTCACAGTACTGAGCTTCTTTCCTATACAACAAGGCTCCTTGGTTGTAGGATTACTACATGGATTAGTTAGGAAGTTACACATAGAACCTCATACATGGAGTGAAGCAGGGTTGCTGGTGTCTGCCATTCACATAGTCCCAAGAGATGTGTGGGGGTGGTCTGAGGGGAGGTCAGCCCTCACACAGTCTGGAAGCTGGCACTTTATTGGGGTCAAGTAAAAATGAGGCCTTTATCTTCCTAGTTCTGTGTCCCACTTACAGGGCTCTTAAGACCTGTGTGGGTTAAAGGACTGCCTTCAGAACCAACCTTAAACTGGTCAGATGATTAGCACAGGCTTTTCTAAGACTGCTAGTAATTGGTGTAGGACATTGCACGCATGACGTTCTCAGTGAATAAAAATAGTTTTAGGGAACAGCTTTTATTTGTTAAAGGAAGCCGTACTGTCTTTATTAAACAGTTTTTATCCATTTTGTGTAGAGAATTTGCTTGTATTGTGAATAGACATGCTTCCATCTGGTAAAGTTCTTGTTGTGGGTTTGGTTTCTTCCATGTTTATATATTTCTTCTCTGGAAGTTTGGTTAGATGTCAAAGATGTCTCTACAGACAGCGGGTGCTTGAAAGAGCAGAGAGTGTTTTGTAAAGATTCTCTGCACACAGGTTTTCTCAGTCAGTCTCTTCTTCATAGGCTGAGCTCCACTGATGAGGATAAAGAACAGTTTTGAGGGCTGGCCATGTGCCAGGCCCTGTTCTAAACCTGAGGAGGTAAAGACTACATACTGCTTTCTCTGTAGGAGAACTGTCAGCTGATGGGAGTGATGAGACCTGGTTAATAGATTTCAAGACAAAGCAACAAATACTGTGTCACAGGTATGAACAGAAAGTTGTGGAGCACTGACAAGCATGGTTGACTGCCTGGGAGGGTCTGAAGGAATGTGCTGCTTGCCAGTCAAAACAATTCTGGCAGTGGCCCATTGGGTAACATCTTTCAGGGTGTGGTTCTACGTCCTCTGGATGATTCTGATAAAAATCATAGCTGAAACACTAGCCACCCTTTTCACCTTGCAATTAATTCTTTTTACTAGTTTCTTTTTTGGAAGATATGCTAATATTATGTCTAATTTGGAAGTTGACATGCACACATATTGAATGTAACACTGAAGGTTATAATAAATGGTAAAAGACTCATCAAGTTGATTCCTGGGTTAGGAAGAGATCTAAATGAGGAATGAAGGGTCATAGGTATGGCAAAGATAATTAAATCATGAGTGGTTATTAGACATTTCTCATTTAAAAAATCTAAATTGTAATCTTTAAAAAAGATTTTGTGGTTGCTATAGTAACTGTATTAGTTTTCCATTGGTGTTTTTAGTTTATAGCGAATTATTACACACTTAGTTCCTTAAGAAACACATTTATTTTCTTAATAATTAATTGATTTGTTGGGGGGGGCACACATTCCAAGTAAAGCGTGTGTCAGAGAACAACTCAGTGGAGATGGGTGTCTCTATCCACTATTACTTGGGTTCTGGGAATCAAAGGCAGATGACTAGGCTTGCTCACTAAGCACCTTACCTGCTGAATTATCTGATTGACTCAACACGTTTGTTGTCTTGGAGTTTAGTTGGTTATGCCTGACACAGGTTGAAGTAGCTAAAATGAAGGTGTTGGTGGTCTTTATTCCACTGTCTTTTCAGTGAATCCTGCTTCTGGTTTTCTCAGCCTCTCCAGTCAGTTAGCCTGCACAGTTTGGAGTCCACTTACTCCAACCTCAGAGCCAAGGAGAGTGGACTGAGCTTCCTGTCATCCAGCTGTTTTGTTTTGTTTTTTTGTCTGCCTTTCTCCTCATTTTAAAGGGCCTGGTGATGCTACGGAGTCAACTCTAAGCACCCTGAATCCTGTTATCATATTTCAGTTTCCCTTTGTAAAGTTAGATAACGTGTTCTGGGTTGAGGAAGTCAGACGTGTGAGTGCCATCAGAGATGCCATTATTATGCACTATAACATTAGGCTGCTTTTTAGCAGTATAGTTTGCCAAAACTAGCTTAGAAGCACCGTGGTAGCCCTAATGTATGTGAAGTTTTATTTTGAAGAAGGCTTTTACCCTCTCATGTCTCTAAATTAGTTTTAAAACAAGCGTGTAGCTCATGGATTTAAACACCATCTAAACATTGATGATATACAAATTAGGCCTCAGCTCCAATTTCAGCACTGAACCTAAGACTGAAGTGCAACTGCCAGCTCAGTTGGGGACCCAAAGAGTGGGAGATGACTTAGTGACGAAGCAGTTGTCATCCAAGGGTGAGGGCTGGAGTTGAGATCCTCAGCTCCCAAATAAACACTTCTCAGGCATGGTGACAAGTCTGTATTCTCAGCACTCTACAGCAGCAAGATTGCTAGACTAGGCAAATTGGTGAACAAAGTTCAAATCAGAGACTCCACCTCAGTCTACAAGGTGGAAAGCAATCAGAGCAACCTCTGACAGCCCCGAGCCTCCACACACCTGACATGCATGCCTTAGCCATGTCCATGCACACAAACATGACCCCAACATACAAAATAATAAAAATTGAAGTCATTGTGTCCATCTGTCCGTCCATCAATCCGTCTATCTTTCTGGTCATCCTTCAAACCTTACCTCCCAGTCTTCAGCTTTCTGTGGCTCAGAAAGACCTTTACCTGAACTTTAACATCTTGTATGAAAACAGCTCTTCAGAATTCACATGGAATTTGACTGAGCATCTCATCTACTTGGCCCAAGCCATCATCTCCTCAGTAGTTAAAGTAATTCCTGCACTGTTTTCTCATCTCATTCCTTGCTACCTACCTACCACCAACAAAAAGAAACAAAACAGTAATGGGCTGAAGAGATGGCTCAGCAGTTAAGAACACTGGCTGTTCTTCTTCCAGAGGTCTTGGATTTAATTTCCAGCACCCACATAGTGGCTCACAACCATCTGTCATGGAATCCGATTCCCTCTTCTTGCCTGCATCAAAACAAAGCACTCATATACATAGGATGAACAAATAAATAAATATGCATGAGTTCCTTGTCTTGGATTCCATCTCATGCATTTAGAGCACTCATCTGTCTGTAAAGCCTGTGTTCATCCTGTCTTTGTGTTTCTCCTGTCCTTTCCCTGTGGCTCATTCATATCCACCCACAGTGACTGACAGATTGACAGACAGTACATTGATTTTCTCCTAAGAACATCAACTTCATGATGGCAGCAACACTTAGTGTTGTTGCTGCCCTATTCTCAGAGCTAGACTAGTGCAGGGCACACAGTAAATGCTCAAACATTAACTGGATGAATGCTTCATAGTCTACTTTAGGTTAAGGGTTCCCCTCTCCCCTCAATGTATTACTTTGGGCTTGTTTGATAACCAGATGTAGTCATAGTAATACCTCCTAATACTAAAAGATATATTTTAAGCAGTGGTAGTTTGCTTTTGGACAGTATGACAGTATCTTAGGATAGTAGGACTACATTTGATAATGACAGTGTTCTGGGCATGAAGGTTGTTTCCTCTGCTTGCTGGCCTCTCTTCATTCTTCATATGTGCTTTGAAAGATAAGCAGTTACAGATCTCTGTCTTTTAGCCACAGGACAGCTCTTTCATAGTAATATACTTCATTAAGAAATAATGTCAGAAAGAGCCAAAGTCTTGGATTTTAGTCCTGCCTCCGTGACTACAGACACTTAATGAATTCTTGATTTCTCTTTGGTTAAATGAGACCAACAACTGTTGTCATACTGTCTTCATGGAACTGGAGAACGATAAAGTGTTTGAAGATGAGCTATAAACTCTAAAGTGTCTGAGAAGTGAAGGAGAAAGCTCAGATCAGCTGTATCTTTTCTCTGTGGTTGATTGCTTTAAAGTAACTACAGCAAACCAGCTGTGTTGGCTTTGTGGCGTCTAATGGCAGGAACCTTTTAATCTGGCTTCTGTTTTCTATCTCTTAATGCCACACCCAAGTCTGGGTTCTCCACTTGTTTCCTTGTTGGGGACCCTCTCTCAGGTTTCTTAGGCTGGACTCTATGCTAGAGTCTCACTCTTCTCAGGGTGCTACGTGTATTACTACTGCATGCTGCTGCTGAGGATGAGGATGAGGGCACTGCTAAGATTGGTTGTGTTACCTCTGTAAGAGTCTGTCATTTGCCTATGACAACAGTTTGTATATCTGTGTCTTCTGCCTTCACTGACTTTCCCAATTTTCTCTAACATGGCAAGGACTAGACCAAGTACCTACACTGAATTTATACATTTAAGCCTCAGCCTAGAAAAGCTGCCCCATCCTTCTTTAGTGTTTTTATTCTTTCAGACTTTGTCCTGGCATTGACTCCCCAGTGACTTGAATTCCTCAGTGAGAGTTACATCCTGTGATATTGACTTTTCCCTTAGTGCTTTGGGCTGTTTGCTGTTTTCTTTTGGGAGTCATGGTGTGCCTTATTCTATGAGCTCTTGAAGTACTAAAGCTACTTCATTGAAGAAAATGAAGTAGTCTCCTTAGGAAGCTGCAGTAGGTTGAATAGGAATCTTCATGGGATATGTCCACGTTCTAATCCCTAAACCTGGAAATGTGACCCTCCTTGGAAAAGCAATCTTTTTGTTGGAATTTAGCAATGACTGCCAACATTATATTAATTTGTTAGAACTGCTGTGAGGAGCTGAATAAAAGGTTAAAGCTGATGGGTATGTATTTCTTACTGTTCTGAGGTTACTTAGGGGAGGAAAGCCTTATTTTGGCTCATGTCCCACGTGATTTCAGCACATTATGGTGAGGAAGACATGGTATCAGGAACAGATGGTGGGGCTCCTTATATCACCCAGGCACACAAAAGGTCAGAGCTTGGGGCCAGAAGCAAAGAGAACCAACTGTCAAAGCTTCTCCCATCGCAAGCCACTGTGTCAGCCAGTTCTCACATCTTAAAGGTTCTACAACTTCCTAAAACTACATGTTCTCAGGAAAGAATGGGGGGTAAAAACATGGTTCTTGCCCGTGAACTCTCCGCCTAGTACTGGCTGTGCTGTTGATAAGAATTGTACTTAGGGTATGCTGAAAGAAGCCTTGGAAGATAGATTCCTCTTTTTTTTTTTTCAAAAGATTTTAAAAAACATTTTATAAGTCTAGTATGGTGGTGCACTTTTAATCCCAGCACTTTTGAAAGGCAGAGGCAGATGGATCTCTGAGTTTGAGGCTAGCCTGGTCTACAGAGTGAGTTTCAGGACATCTCAGGCTACACAGAGAACCTCTGTTGTAAAAACAAACAAAAACCATTTTATTAGTATGGGTGCTTTGCTGGCATGAATGCCTGTGTGCTTGTATGTAGGGCTTTCAGAGGTCAGAAGAGAGTGTCTGAACCTCTGGAACAGGAGATCAGACACTTGTGATCTGACATATGGGTGCAATCCAGGTTGTCTGGAAGAGCAGCCAGAGCTCTTAACTGCTGAGCCACCTCTCTAACCCCTAAAATATTTACTTTTATTTTTTAATTCTATGTTGTGTGCAGTATGTGCAAGTGAGTGCAGGTGCCTACAGAGGCCGGAAGAGGGCATCAGATCCCTGTAGCTGGAAGTAGAGTAGTAGTGAGCTGCCTGCTATGGTTGCTAGGAATGAAACTCGGGCCTCTGTGAGCTTATGTGCTTTTACCCACTGAGTCATTATTCTGGCTCCTACCTTTTTGTTTTAAGTATGTGCAGAGTAGTGGTAGATGTTTAATACTTTTACACACTTTTAAACATTGTCCTTCTATCCCAGTGTTTCCTCCTAGAAGACTCCGAAGTTACACACATAGTCTCACCAACAAGGCTGCCTAGACAGGAGCTGAACAAGAACAGTAGTAGACATCCTCAAGTGGACAGCAAAGCCCACAAGGCCTCAGCCCTATGGGAAGAACTACAGGCAATTGAGAAAGGCTGAGAGGGAGAAATATCCTTTCCCAGGGAAGAGTACAGCAATTGGTTATCCAAAACTTACATACAAATAACATTACATAGACTGAGCAGGTTATGTTTAGGAATATATATGTAAATACATATATGCATGTAACAGTTAACGGAAAAATGCCATGGACTTAAAAGAGAGCAAGGAAGGGCATATGGAACAGTTCAAAATGAGGAAAGGGAAAGGGGAAATGATGTAATTATCTCAAAAATAATTGTGCTTTTAGAATAAGATTAATTTTATATAAAAAGTTATAATGACTTTATATTAACCAGAGTTCTTTAGAATGATAGAACTTATGAAATGAATAGAATGACTCTCTCTGTCTTTATAAACACACATACACACACTCACACACACACACACAGGCTGTAGTTCAGGTAATCCAACAGTTCAGTAGATGTTGAAGCTGAATGTCTTAGGTGGTATTTAGTTACACTGGAATCCTATAGAGGTGGGCTCAAACACCAGTGAAGGAATGGGTCTGCTAGCAGAGCAAGACCAAGCAGGCAAAGAGCTTCCTTCTGTGTTCTTTATAGGCTGCCAGTGAAAGGTGTGGCTCAGATTAGAGGTGGGTCTTCCCACTTCAGATTATTTAAGAAGTCACTCACAGGTGTGCCCAGTCATTTGAGTTTTAGTTAACGTCAGATGCAGTCAAGTGGGCAGCCAAGAATAGGAATCACAACCTCCCTCAAAACAGAAAAAGGCTAGAGAATCAGAGCAGTCTAATTATAAATGAAAAGCTGTAACCCATTTCTTCTTCTAATAGAATGTTTATTATTAACAGATAGATTTCATATTCATTGGCTTTCAATTATCATTTAAAGAAAGTATCTTAGAACAATAAAGTAACTTAATGTGTCACAACACTTAACTGGGCAGCTTCTACATATCTGTAAATCCCAGCTTACCCCTGGAAGTTGGGTATGTGACCTAGCATCAGAGTGTCTTATAAATGGCTAAACTGCAAATCTAATGCTAGCTACTCCGGGCTTCCTACAGGAATCAAGTCTCTGATCCTCACAGCCACCCTGGAGTTCCTTGTACTCCAGAGTAGATCGCAGCACAGAGTGCTTAAGTAACTTTTCCCGAGCCATGACACCACAAGTGAGGGGCTGTGGCTGGTAACTTTTGTCCTATTCTGACTTAACAGTCTTTAATACAGTGGGGAGTTGTGTTGAAAAGGCTCTCTACCTAGTTCTGTGGTAGTTCAGTGTGCTTACCTACAGAGGCTGGCGTGGGGCTGGGAAGAGGCATCTGAATAAGCACCAGGTGCTTCTGACCATCTCTGAGATGCACTGGTCTGGTCACTCCCCTGCCTACGCCATTTACTTCACATTAAGGCTTATTGTTGTTGATTATGTGCTTCTGTCAGATTATTCAGGGTGCCTCTCTGAGTACATGCATGTACCTAAACTTGTGCCTCAAGTGCTACACTCCTAATCACACTTCTTATGCAGAGAATGAAAAAGGCCAGCGGCAGAGGGAATCTTCTGAAAGAATCTTTTGTTCACGCCTCAGAATCGGGTATGTTGACCTGAAGAAGTGCTTAAGATGAATGCAAGAAAAAACATGGCAGAAACTATCTCCTCTAATGAGGCTTTTTATATTATCTTTTACATTTGCTATTGATTCTTACTATGCGTGCACACACACTCATGAGCATGCCACAGGTAGGGGCGTGCACACACACTCATGAGCATGCCACAGGCAGGGTAGCTATCAAGTCAGTTCTTTCTGTCGTGGGTCCTGGGAATGGAACGCTGGTTGTTAGGCATATGTAGCAAACACTTTTTTAAAAGGCCTTGTGTTAGTTTTGTTTACAGGGCAGTTTTATTTCTATTTTGCAATAAAGTAGTTTCATGTTTTGGGTTATTCTTAGTACTAACTGGCCAAAGGAGTTCTCTCCTAAATTTTAGTGTCTTAGTTAAGTTTTTGTTGCTGAGAGGGAAGTTCTATTAGACTTACAGGTCAGAGAGTCCATCATCAAGGGAAGTCAGGGCAGGACTTAAACTCAACAGCCTGAAATGAAGCCGAGACCATGGGGGAATGCTGCTTTCTGGTTTCCTCAGTCTTCCAATTGGAGTCTGGGGGATTCCTGGAGAGCTGCTGGTCTTCAGTCTACATTTAAACCCTGAAGATGTATAGCTCAGTAGCAGAGTAGATGAACTTGTCAGTGAGAGTGAGGGGAAACAAGCAAAAAGCAAAGTTTTCTTTTTCCTTGTCTATATGGGCTGCCACCAGAAAGTGTAGCCTAGATTTAGGGTGGGCCTTCCTGCTTCAAATGAACTGGTTAAGACTCTCTCACTGGAGTGCTCAGCAGCCTGGGTTTTAGTTATTTCCAGATGGAGTCAGGCTGACAACTGAAATTAGTCATCACGTGTATTATCAAGAACCATGATTAGTCATGTCTTAGAATGCAAGAAAACAGTATGCAGGAATGCTGTGGTCTCTTAGTTTTACTACTTCAGTGTTTTAATTGTCTGTTGAACTCAAAAATATACTTTTCCTTCCTTTTAGGCCATTCATAAAGCACACTAGGTCTGGAAGTATCCGGTTACAGACGAAATGACTGTTCCCTTGCTTCGACTTTCTCCTCACCGGAATTTACTAATGCGCCTTTCCAGAGCTTCTCCACGGCTCCCTCACCCATGTCCTCCTGCACCGGGACCCCCAGGGGCTCTGCCAAACTCTTTTGGACACCTGTGTACTAAGAGGGTGCTGCTGTCTGACAACTTCAGGAGGACATTATGTGTCCAGGCAACCTTGAAGGACCACACAGAAGGACTTTCTGATAAAGAACAAAGATTTGTGGATAGACTCTACACAGGCTTAGTTCAAGGGCATAGAGCTTGCCTAGCGGAGGCCATAACTCTTGTGGAATCAACTCACGCCAGGAAGAAGGAGCTGGCTCAGGTGCTTCTCCAGAGAGTCTTAGTCTACCAGCGGGAGCAGGAGCTGCGCAACCAAGGAAAGCCCCTCACATTTCGAGTAGGTCGGTTTTCTCTTTCTGCTGTTCAGGAAGTGGTTTCTAAATTCTTCCTTTAAAATACATCCAAGAGGTATGAGATCAAATTGAGATTTCTTTCCTTGATATTTAGATGAAATATAAATGCTTTTTTAATAGATATTAATCTTCATGTATGGTAAGATTAGCATGACCATTTGAAGCAAGCCTTGTACTCAGGAAGAGATTCCAGAACCGAAATATACTGGATGACTGTTAATCGGGGCGCTCTTTCGGCTCTCTTCCGTTTTTGCTCCCTGACCATGATCTGTTACCCTCGTCACGTTGGAGGTCTGTGTCTTTGCTGCTTCATTGGCGTTTTTGTACACAGGTCTTCCTTCTCTTTCTTTAACTCTCATTAGTCCTGCTATCTCATACAGGCTGACTTTAGTTGTCTGTCCTCTTGAATGCTGGGATTCCAAGCATGTCCTAAGCCTCTCACTTCACTGAGATGTTTTTTTAAACTTTGTTATTGATTCTGTGTGAGTTTCACATTATACACCTGTCCTCATCACCCCGCCCCTCATCTTCATCCTTCGCTCGTACAGCTTTCCCCCAAGATAAAAAACACAAACAACTACAACAGCAACAACAACAAAGACCCCCCCCCCCTAAAGCATAGGAAACATCTCATCATGGAAGCTGTGGTGTGTCAGTGTGTCCCACAGTGTATCCCTCTGTCCACACATCTTCATTTGCAAATGTTCCTTGCATTGAGTCACTGGTCTGGTTGGAGGTCTCTGGCTTCTGTGTCACCATCAATATTGGATTTTCATCAGGACTCCTGGTTCTCCTATTGTCCTGAGTCATGGAGATCCTGCAGCTTTGGATTAGCAGGACTGGCCCTTTCATGTGTCCTAACTGTTCACAGACGGGGTGGGCCAACTCGGAGCCGGGGATCTGGGCCTGGGTGGCATCTGAGCTGGTCAGCATACTGGCTCTCCTTTATCTGCACCAGCAGAGCAAGTTCTCCAGCGCTGCTCCAGCTCACCCCCAGGCCACCTTTGGCTGGAGGCAGAGTCAGCTCTCTGGCTCTCATGCATTCGGGGCCAGCTCACCCATACCCACACCTCCACAGCAGCTTCCCTGTGCTACCCGGTCAAGGTGACAGGCCCACTCTCCCAAGTGCTGTAGCCTGCGGCCGATCTCACTTGTCTTCACCTTCAAGACCAGAGCCACTCTGTTACACAGCAAAGTGCAGGGCCTGCTCTCTTGAGCTGTTGACCTTGCGGGCAGCTTTCCTGACCGCTAGAAGTGGCAAGGGAATGGGGGCATCACCTCTGTGCCAGTGCCACCCTCTGGCAGATGAGTGATGGGGTTAGCTCTCCCAATACTCACTCGCTTGGGGCCATCTTACCCACACATTCCCACCAGAGCCAGCTCCACTGGGCTGCCTGAGAAAGGTGCAGGGCCCACCCTCCCGAGTGCTGCCTCAGATGAAAAATGGGGCCAGCTCTCCACAGCACCCCAGTCAGTGAGGGGCAGGTCCAGTTATGCACAGCCTTTGGACATCTATACACAGCCCCTGGACATCCATGCACACAGGCCCTGGACATCCATGCACACAGGCCCTGGACATCCATGCACACAGGCCCTGGACATCCATGCACACAGGCCCTGGACATCCATGCACAGCCCCTGGACATCCATGCACACAGGCCCTGGACATCCATGCACACAGTCTCTGGACATCCATGCACACAGGCCCTGGACATCCATGCACACAGGCCCTGGACATCCATGCACAGCCCCTGGACATCTATGCACACAGCCCCTGGACATCCATGCACACAGTCTCTGGACATCCATGCACACAGCCCCTGGACATCCATGCACACAGCCCCTGGACATCCATGCACACAGTCTCTGGACATCCATGCACACAGTCTCTGGACATCCATGCACACAGCCCCTGGACATCCATGCACACAGTCTCTGGACATCCATGCACACAGTCTCTGGACATCCATGCACACAGCCCCTGGACATCCATGCACACAGTCTCTGGACATCCATGCACACAGTCTCTGGACATCCATGCACACAGCCCCTGGACATCCATGCACACAGTCTCTGGACATCCATGCACACAGGCCCTGGACATCCGTGTGGTCCCCGGCTGCTGTCCCAACCAGGAACATCCCCATGTTCTCTAGTGCCATGGATGTTGACACTGACCCCTGCTGACATGGCAGCTCAGGTTGGGACCTCAGCATGGCCCCTGGTGGCAGAGCTGGCCTCTCACAACAGGCTCCTCCTCCCTACCCTCGAGTCTCCAGTTCCATGTCACAATGCTCAGGCTGCTCCTCTTTGTCTCTCCCATCTGACCAGCACAGACTTGCTTACTGTGGTGGCTCCCGCTGCAGACTGGCCATGTGGCTGGTGGGCTCCTGGGTGACATCTTCTATCCTGGTGCCTGGAGTGGTGGCAAGCTGGTGTTTGTTGCCATGCACTGGAGGGCAGGTCTGCACGAGGCGTGTCTTCCTCCTGCTGGCTGCTGTGCTGCCTGGATTTGACTTGATTTGGTTTTTATGAGTCCTAGGGATAAGGCAGCTTTGCCCACCAAGCCAGGCACCAAGCTAGTATTCACAAAGGACGCCGTCTGCTCTGCCCCACTGATAAAAGAGCAACACCACCACCAAGGTGTCTCTGCTCATTGCCAGGGGATATGGGAGAGCTACTGTTTATTAAGCTTTTAGGGGTGGCTTTCAGCCCAGCCACCTCCATACTGTGATTTTTTTTTAAGGAGATAGATAGTTTCCTGTCTGTATTTAAATGTTCATTTCACTTTTTGGATTATTTAGCTTTGTCCCGAGATTGTCGGTAAGCTCATTATAGTTTTGAAACCGTGCAGTGTTGAACCATGCAGATATGCATTTGAGCAGCAGGGGTTAAGCAGGGCAGTTTGGGTGGACAGAGTATCCCATGACTGTGAAGCAGGTGCTTTGAACTCTTCTGCTAAGAACAGCTTGAGATGGAGGATAGCGTAGGAACTTGGTGGGTACCGAGCAGATACATACCAACATTGACATTATGCTAGGCTTTGTATCATGGTGTAACAGAGAGTCAAACCCCTTGGAATGGGTGTGAATGCTTTAAAGATAGTTTTCACAAACAGGTCCAACTAATCTCTCTAGTTGTCCACACAGTTCACAGTCCTTCCTCTACTCAAAAGGAGGGACTCTGATTCTGAGAGTGTTACACTGCGTCTTAGTAGTTTTTATGTGTTGTAGGGCAAACCCCCAGGGAGAAAACCCAGCACGACAAAGCGTCTACTTCTGCTTGGCTTTAGAGAAGCCTTGGAGAGACAAGAGTCTCAAGATGTGCTTTAGCAGCTCACACCCCTTCCGAGAGCTTATAGTCTGATCTTAGGCCAGGTTAGCACAAGTCTTTGCTATTGTGTCATCACCACAAACAGAAGAGACACGGATTTGTTCAGCATCTATAAAGGTGCTTGAGATGAAGACCTGCCATGAGTAGTAAGGACCTGAGCCCACCACACACCACACACACCCTGAAGATTGTTGATGCCCGTGTTAAATATTCGTATTTCGCGGGAACAGCCCGCAGTGTCTGTGACACGCTGTACTAAACACACTCTCATCTAATTCTTAAAGCAACCTGCAAAGCCCCACACGGTTACAGCAGGTGCTGTGCTGAGGAGAAAGCTGAGGCAGCACAGGGCAGATCACAGATCTTGGGTTTGTAAGGATCTCACAAGGATGAGACACACTGACAGCCCAGGGCTTGCCCCTGACCTGCCATGACAGCTTGACTCTCTAATAGGTGCTTCTCTGCCATTTTGAACACAAGTGATTTTGTTTTTTGGTTTTTTTTTTCTTTTTCTTTTTCAAATCTTCTTTTGTTATTTTGTTAAAGTTATGACTACAAAGAAAAATATTGGTGTGGAAAAATTACTTTCTCAATCAGTGGCAATTTCTGGAGTTATGGATTGTTATTCCAGTGGGCAGAAGCAGAGGCAGGGTGGGTGGAATAATTACCCACCATGATGAGAAGGGGACAGATGTGGAAATTCCGTACCCACAACACAAGTAAGAACGTGTGTTCCCAGAGATCTGCACTATGGGAAAATGGCAAACCACATTTTCTGATTGGTGAAAGTGAACTTTATGAACATACAGAGTTTGGAACCTCTCCTCTCTGTTTCACTGTTACTCAGGAATTAGATAAAGATGAGATTTTTTCACTTAAACTTTAAGGCATGTTAAAATATGTCAGTTATGATTCTTGTAGACTATTATGAAACTATTCACAGTGCTGATTTTATTAATGGGAGACCTGTAAGTCATGGAAGGCATAATAGCTAGGATCCACAAACCGCCATTCCCAGCCCCTCGAAGCAGGGCAGTGTCCAGGCCACACCTTACAGGGGTTGGGGGAAAGCCCAAGATCAGGCCACCAAATCCCTGAGCTTGCCCCAAAACCAGACCACATAACCCTTCAGTCCCAGGCCACCCTGGAAAGTTCCCACCCTAAAGAACCTATAAAAAGCCTGCCTCCTGCTCAGCTTTTTCTCTTTGCCTGATCAGAGGCAGCCACTCTCCTGTGTTTTTCCCTCCTAATAAACCTCTTGTGTGAGGTTTGTTGTGTGGTGTGACTCAGTGGTATTCCTTGGCTCCTGAATGCCGGATGCCTTTTCATCTTAGCTACAACACAGATCTCTTTCTACTGTAGGGTTGTCCGGGCCCCCTGGTGCAGGAAAATCAACCTTCATAGAATGCTTTGGGAAGATGCTGACTGAGCAAGGGCACAGACTGTCCGTGCTGGCTGTGGACCCATCTTCTTGCACCAGTGGTGGTAAGTATGACTGGCCTTCTTAACTGGCAGCTAGTGGGGGTTGTTACAGGCTAGTGGGAATTGGTAGTTGGGTGGCTTCTAACCACCAGCTGAGAATGGTCTCCTGAAAGTACCCTTTCTGTTCTGCAGAGTGACATGGAAACGCTGAGACTCGGTTAGGAAGTTCTCTGTCCCAGAGGAGGTCAGCTTGTGGGTAGTTCAGTGGTTACTCAGGCAGGGTGAGAGGGACCAGATGAGGCTGACCAAAGGGCATGTGCTCAGACTTTGTCTCTCATATTCTCTGTCATTATCTTCATGGTGTTGTGGCGTCTCTTCAGTTAATCTTGAGGGGAAAGAACAAGCTTGTCATCTGTCTGTTACATGTCCAGTGAACAAAGCTCTTAAGGGCCCTGTAGGTTACTGCTGTTTCCTCCAGTGCTCCGCAGAGCAAGCACACAGGGCACTGCACAGTGCTCAGCACTTACTTGCTGGTGTGAGGGCATGCATTCACTCAACACTTAATTTGCAGCTCACCAGAGATAAAATGAATGTAAACTTAGCTCCCTAAGGACCATTTAAAGAAAACATACAAAGCCTTTCCTGTAACTACCCAGAAACATTTCCTCCCTTTCTCTCTCCTTGAGTTAAGCTGCTCTGATTACTGCTGTTTACTGAACTGGCATTGGTGTGTGTTCTGTAGGTGAGACACCAGCACAGGAGACTATGCTATAGGGTGAATATGAAGCAGTGCTCTTGGCCTTGCTCAGTTTACGTCTTACGAGGGAAACAGGCAACATAAGCAGTCACATTAGAGTAAGTGCGCTGAGGGGTAATGCTTGGTACTCAGTGAGTGAGTGGTTTGTATGTTGTGTTCTTCAGAAAGTCACACTTGAAAACCTTAGATCAGGAGAGAAGTAGATAACAGTTCTTAATTGCCCTTTACTGAGAAATATGGCTCAAACAGTCAAAGGATTTGGTTCACTGTAATAGAAAGTTAACTGTAAATGAAATTATACTAGTTCCAAGATTAATTTGTTGTCTAGCTTATTTACTGTTTGAAAACTTTGCTAAATACACCTGCTGCACACCTTTAGTCCCAACACTCAGCAGGCAGAAGCCGGCAGATCTCTGAGTTTGTGGCTCATCTAGACCACAGAGCAAGTTCCTGGATAGCCAGACTGCACAGAGAAACCCTGTCTTGAAAAACCAAACCAACCAAACAAACAAAGGAACTTTACTTGATGAAAATTAATGAAGGGTTTTCATAAATGATTCTAATTTTCATACAAGTAAGAAGGCCATTTCCTCATGGTCTGGAGTATTTTTTATAGAAAAATAACACAGTAGCTTAAGTAGTAATTGATAACAGAACTGATGTTATATTCTATAGTTAAAGCTGCATAGCACATAGCCAGGTAACTCCTAACCTTTGTTTTCTGTGTGTGTGTGTTTGTGTGCGCGTGCGTGCATGTTGTGTAAGGGAGGCAGTGAGTGAAGGTCAGAGGTCAGCTTCCATATCATTCCTTGGGTGCTGCCCATCTTGTTCTTGAGACGGAATCTCTCGCTCTTAGAGCCCACCAAGTAGGCTCTGTTGTTGGTAGTGAGCTCCAGGAACCCACGCCTTTGCCTCCCGAGTGCTGGGATTACAAGTGTGTCACAGGCCTGGTTCTCTTCTGAGTGCAGGGGTCAGACGCATTTCCTTGTGCTTGCAGGACAGCACTTCAGAGACTACGTTGTGCTTCTTAACCTTAACTGTGCTTCTTAACTGGAAGTCAGTTCACGGAGGCCTTGCAGGTTTCTAGGAACTTGGAATGATCCAGTGGTTACTCCAGTGTGAGGATAGACAGTGATCTAGAGGAGAACTCTGTGATATTCAGTACATCTCAGGCTTGGGAAGAAATAACGTAAATCATGTCCTCTTGGAGCTTGCTGATTGGTAATTAGCCCATACAGCTCTTCCATGATTGTATAATTGACTGTGTGTTTAGGGTCCCTCTTAGGTGATAAAACCCGGATGACTGAACTGTCAAGAGACATGAACGCATACATCAGGCCATCTCCTACCAGTGGGACTCTCGGAGGTGTGACAAGGACCACAAATGAAGCCATTGTGTTGTGTGAAGGAGGGGGCTATGACATCATTCTTATTGAAACTGTAGGTGAGTGTCATACTCTATTTCATAAGAACAGAGTACTTTTATAATGAACGCTATTTAAAGGTGAGTAACATCTTACTTTGTTTAGTTCATTCGGCAGATATGAAGTAGAATTACATACAAGGTATTGCTGTATAGACAGCGTGAGTACATGGGCTATGCTCCCTACCCACAAGAGCCTGCCATAGAAAAGGTGAAGTGAGCCCTGTGTGCACAGCTGACATCTAAGCTGACCGTTCTATGTGCCAGAGGATAGTGGCCTCGGGAAGCAAATCACAGCATCACAGCACATATGGGACCATGGTGCTGGCTATTTCCTCTGTAGCACATGGTTTCAAAGGAAAACCCCAGCACTTCACACTCTGTGGACAGAGGACCTTTTAGTTTATTTTGTGATGAATGTATATGACAGAACCCAAACCAGTGTTTGGGGGAATCAGTGAAGACTTCCTGGAGGAGGGAGGGTAGGACACAGTGAGAACACATGGCTCTTTCTGGTCACTTACAGCACTGTGGGCAAAGAGGAGCTTGGAACCAGTTTTCCTTATGCGGCCTGTCAAAGAGTCTTCATTTTTCCTGGAGGGAGTGGGAAGCTAGAACAAGGGAAGCCACATGTGTTTGAGGGACCCCCACAGCTGAACGAAGAATGGCTTCAAGGTTCGGAGTGGAGGTGGATCAGTTAGACTCTGGTGGCAGTCGCAGAAAGGGGTGGTGAGCACATCATCCAGTTGGAGAGGAGACTTCAAAGCGTCGGCAGTACGTTAGCAGGACACAGTAAGAGATGAAGAGGGGGCATCGTTGCTGTAGAGAACACCGTGGAAGACGGCAACTAGGAGAAGGAAAATACCATGAGTTCAGTCATCACACGCTACTGTGACATTGTTTAGAACTAACAGTCATCAGCACGGCTCTTAGCTCTGCACTGTTATAGTGTGGCTCATGTTAAGGAAAGTGGGGGGTAAGAATGGAAAGGAGCCATATTGGTTCGCTAGGATTATTGCCATAAAGAAGGGCAGCTTAGAGCATGTTCATGTGCCTCCTCACAGCTCTGGAAGCTGAGGATCTGGCACCAGCAGGGTGCTTTCTGCGTCCCCTCCCTTGTTTGCAGATGGCTGCCTTCTTGCCGTGCCCTCACATGGGCGCTCTCAGGCTTACACGCCCTGCTGTACACGCTGCTGTCTTCTCTCCACTGGTTAGCACCCCATCCTCAGGACCTCGTGTAACTCTGTAGAGCCCGCCTGAGTCACACTGAGGACTTGAAGACAGGCCTCCCAGCCTTGGGAAGTACACTGTATGAAACAGTGGCGGAGAGTCAGCGGAGAAGGCAGTATGAAAGCCACGTACACCTCACGGCTGTGGGCTGCTGCTGTCCTAGAACTCACAGTAGCAGTGACTCAGATAGGATGTCGCTGTCTTGTAAGTGAAGAAGCCCCAGGGCAGGTGCTTGAGAATGTTTATAGTTCTCCACCTTCAGTCCTCAGGATGCCTCCTTCCTTCACACTAGTCTACCTCAAGGTTGCTCACGATTGGAGTTGGCTGGTGAAGCTTTGACTGTCCCCCTGGGTAGCAGATAGAAGGAAGGAGCGGAAGCATAGAGTGGACACAGAAGAGGCACATCCGGCTCATGGCACCTTCCTCAGAGGACTTGCCTGCGAGCCCCATCTGCCCACCTGCACTGTCACTCTCCACTCAGCTGCCTGGCAGGGCACCCTGAAATGTCTGCTCCCGGGTGACAGGACAGGCACCACAACTGTCTAACAAATGGAACATTTGAGGTGACCGTTTGAGCTGGGGTGTCGGTCAGAACATAGACACTGGGCATCCAGTGACCATAGATAGAGAGGGAGAGGTACAATGGTGGCTAAGTGAGGGAAGTGGATGGACGGCCGCCCTCTTCAGGATGACTGCTGACAGGGAACTGCAAGTGGGTGGCCTGGTGAAGGCTGGGTTGGTATCTGTTTGTCCAAAGAGGGAAGTGCCTCCTTTGTTTCTCCTCTGTGATATGGGTGCCATGGTGACAATACATGAAAGAAACTGACACTTAGGAACTCTCTCTCTCCCTCTCTCCCTCCCTCCCTCTCTCTCTCTCTCTCCCTCGGAGAGGATGTCGAACCCCCTGGAACTAGAGCTGTAGGTTGTGTTAAGAACAGAGCTGGCTCAGCAAAAGCAGGAGCTGCTCTTAGCCACTGAGCTTTCTCTCCGGCTCCCTGGGCGTAGCTTTTACGAGACTCTTCAGTGGTACTTGTCTGCAGTTGAGAGGTGTCTCCAAGAATGTTTAAAGAGGAGAGGATGGGGTTTGCAGAGTGGAGTGAAGGTGAAAAGGTGTAAAGAGATGGGAGTAGTGGCAGGCGAGGTTTAAGGCCAGGGTCCATGTTTATACCACTTCCTGATGAAGAGAAGCCGAGAGAGAGCTTTAGGAGTAGGAAAGAATGGAAGTCTAGAGGGTCTCCATCCAAAACCTAGTGAGACATGGAAGGGTGTGTTTGCAACTAATCCAAATTCATGCTAATAGCATTTGGAGGTGGGGGTCTTTGGAGAGTAATTAGCATCAGATAAGGTGATGACCTTGTGGCCCCTCTACTGGCATTTGTGACATTTTAAGAAGAGAAGAGACACCTGCATCAGCATGCTAGCTCTGTCTTCCCATATGATGCCGTCTGCGTAGATGCACTTGCTTTGCCACTCTGCAGATCCCTGAGCAAATGAGCTTTTATTTTTTATCAAGTCTTGGGTACTGACTTATAGCAACAGGGCTTTAAAGGGTTAATGTATGACCATGAAGATGGGAAACTGAAATAGAACATAAATAAGCCAGTAGATTGGAAAAAAAAAAAAAGGTAAAAACGTTATTTTAAATAAACCGATTTAAATTTCCAGGAGTGGGGCAGTCGGAGTTTGCTGTTGCTGACATGGTCGATATGTTTGTCTTACTGCTGCCGCCAGCAGGAGGGGATGAACTGCAGGTAAGATCTTGGTGCCCTGGCCCTCCCGTACTACTCTTAAAGAACCAGTGTGCACTGTGGTGCTGTAAATCAAGTTGCAGGTAGTGTGTGAGCACCATGATTCCCATTGGCTAAAGGGCACGAGCCCACAGGTAGTTTCTCTGTACATGTGTTTTATTTTGCTCAGCTAACAGTAATAAAAGATGTGACTCTGAGCTACTCACACAACTCAAACTTCCCTGCTCAGCACAGAAGAGACTGGAGTAAATGCTCCACAGAGACCACAGCGTCATGGGTGTCTGTACAGCGCCTGACTCAGAAGTAATTCATGTGATAGATACCGTCGGTAGCACACATACTCCTCCTCTCTCTCATCCCACTTGTACTTGGACACACTCACACACAGAAGTCTCTGCAAAGGGCTGGGGACTGTGTGGGTGGGAGAGGGGCAGAAATACCCATGATTATATGAAAGTTTTGTTTTTAAGTGATGGAGCCTTTCTTGGCTTTGGTGGGTTAACCCAGGGGACTGAGGTGTTCGATGATCAACCAGAGTGACTCAGAGCCAGTGACTGTGGAGTTAATTGTCTCGTGTTGATGAAGAATAAGGACTGGATAAGGGGTGAGAAGTGAAAGTTGGTTTTATTGAGGAAAAAGGACTCTGGAGTGGGCGGGGTTGTCCCAAGAGACGGGGACTGTCATGCTGTTTAATGGTCTGTTGTGGGACTTAAGTTGGAAAATACTCTTGAGGTACACTTGACTGAGACTTGTCATTCTTTGGGCACATCATGAACCAGTCCGTGAAGGGCTCACACACCCTGTGTGTCTTCGTGGCTCAACTGGAGTTGCTTTGTTCATCCAGTCTAAACAGTGGTCATAAGTCTCCGTCACCTTTTTACTTGGTAGGCTACTGACCAAGTCGCTTTGCTTCCTTGTGCTTGGTCACCCTCCAGTTCCTTGGTTCCTGTGGTGAGCTGGGCAGCCAACTCTTGTGTGTAAGATGCTGTAAGCTGCCTCCTGCCTCCACCATGCTTTGTCTTGGTCATCTGTCTGCCCACATCTGAAGAGCTCAACAAGTTAGCCTCTAAACTTGGAAGAATTTTACAGATGACTGCCGTAGTTCCAAGGCTGTGTGCATTTGGGTAATTCTTGTCAGTTATTCCTGGCACATGAACTTGGGAAGATACAGAAGAAATGACAGTCAAGTGTGACTGAAGTCATGGTGTCTGCTGTTGTCATATTCTCATGCTAGTTGGGAGCAATGGGGTGCTCTGATAAATGTGTTTTTTCTGTTCTCTCTAGGGCATCAAAAGGGGCATAATTGAGAAGGCAGATTTGGTCGTTATAACTAAATCTGATGGAGACTTGGTCGTGCCAGCTCGCAGGATCCAAGCAGAGTATGTGAGTGCACTCAAGTTGCTCCGAAGGCGCTCGGAAGTCTGGAGGCCAAAGGTTGGCTTGCACTCCTTTCTGTGTTCCTCAGAGAATGGACTATGTACCTTAGGAGAGAGGACATAGGTCTCAGGCTGGACCTGTACTCGGCCTTCGCCTGAGTGGAAAGACTGCACTTTAAGAAAATATGACAAAGCCAGATTTTAAATAGAATCTTTCAACCACAGAATGTCAAAAACTAGAATTAGGTGGCAGCTGAGCCTGCTTAGCACCGATGTACCCATTTGGAAGTAATAGGAGGTTCATCCTAAAGGAATTGTCCTTAAGATTAGGGAACACTATGGATTAAGTATGTTAGAATCTGGGGAGCAGAGCAAACGCTCCTGACGTGGGACTTTCAGCCATGTTCTTTTCAGTAAGCTAAGAAAATGAAGAATACTGTGGGAAGGAATGCAGTCACACTGACGCATTCTTATCTGCATCATGAGAGCAGCGAGCCCTTTCCTGCTGCTGGCTTCTCAGTGGCTCCACGGTGGGGTGGCCAGCCTGTCCACGGAGGTGCTGGGCACTTGCTCAGCTTTGCCCTGTTGGGACAGGGAAAGGAGCTCGTCCTCAGCTTGTCTTCATTCGGTGACCTCCTTCCCTTTGCCTCTGCTCATCCTATGAGGCTCAAAAGTTCTCTAGGGTTCCCTTGATCATCTCTCTGAACCATCCTAAGTTAAAATAAGTTTCTGCGCTAAAGAATTGGGCCTTAGATTGGTGTCTTATTTCTGCATGCAATTAATGATCCAATGCGCACACTGCAGTGTGTGCCAGAGTGTGGCTCTGACGGAGCAGCCCTTGTCTCTGCCTTATTCCATAAATGCTAAGGATTCATTGGCAAATCACAGACATCCTGTGACATGACAGCTCTGGTTCTGCCTTCTCAACAGGTGATTCGCATTTCTGCCAGAAGTGGAGAAGGCATTACTGAGATGTGGGACACAATGAGAGACTTCCAGCACCAGATGCTGAGCAGTGGGGAGCTGGCTGCCAAGAGACAGATACAGCACAAAGTCTGGATGTGGAATCTCATTCAGGAAAACGTCTTAGAGCACTTCAAGACCCATCCGAGCATCCGAGAGCAGATTCCTGTGATGGAGAGAGAGGTTCTCAGTGGAGCCCTCTCCCCAGGACGAGCAGCAGACTTATTGCTGAAAGCTTTTAAAAGCAGACACTAATAAATCTATCCTGTGCAGTCTTTGTAGTTTCTCTGAGTGCTGAATATCCAAAACCTCACCTGTGGTGTGCACCTTACACCTGCAGCGTGCCCCCGCTGGGGTGGGGTGGTTAGACAGACTGCTGTGTGGGACTGGCTCCACTGTAGCCTTCCCGATGCCTGACATGCTGGCCTGCTAAGTAGTTTCGTCTCAAGACTCAAAAGTGGAGGAAGCTCAAGAAGAGAAAGAAGACCTTACATGTTGAAATGGCTACATCAATTCTCTGTTCTTGGAATTGCCAGAGAAAATGTAAGCCAGAAGGGCCACATTTCTGAAAACAGATAAGTTTTTAAAAATGGCCAGAACAACACCAGGTTTCTTAGAATTGAAAGTCGTGATTGGCATCTAGTGTACCAGACTATTCTAAGAATTTCTAAGAGGCCATGTATACAGAGCAGCTGGAAGCATGTGACTGCACTTGGCTGGACGTAGAAGGGTTCCTCTCCGTGGCAGTAGAATCGGCTACACATGTGGGCCCCAAGTTCCCTAGAGACTCAGAGTTAGGACAGTTCGGCGTCACTCACTTTGAAAATTATGAAATGTTTCTGTTTCTACTCGCCTTTTCTTGCACAATTTACTTCACAAAAGATTGTGTGTGTGTGTGTGTGTGTGTGTGTGTGTGTGTGTGTGAACACATACTTTGTATGCTTGTATGTGGTGGCAGCAGGTCATCATTGAGTGTGCAGTGTATGTACTATTGCCATCCAGTTTTTTCTTTTTGACAGAGCCTCTTACTGTATAGCCCTAACTGGCCGTGAACTCATGCTGTAGAGCAAGCCGATTGTGAACTCAGAGATCCACCTGGTTCTGCCTCCTCAGTGCTGGGTTTCAAGGTGTGCACTACTGTGCCTGGCTTATCCACCTTTCTTTTTAAAAGACAATGTCTCCGGAATCTAAAACTCAACAATTAAGCTAGCCCCAGGGTCCCGCCTTCTCTGCCCCTATAGCATTCCAGTGATGGATTATGGGTACACAGATGATGCCCAGTTTTGGTGTGGGTCCTGAGGATTAAACTTGGACCCTTAGGCCTGCACAGCCAGCACTTTCCAAGCTGAGCTGTGTCCCCAGCTACTAGGTGTGCATTTTCTTGATGCTGAAGAACAAATCCGGTTCTACAGAGGAAGCACAGCACAGGGACTTAGGGATCGGGCTCTCAGGTTAGGCTTTGTGTTTAAACCAGACCTGACCAGTCACTCCAAACCTGGACATGGGGCCTGATGTGCAAGCTTCAGTTTCCTACCTGGCAAAATGGGGTTGGCAGGTAACCTATGGAGCTGGTAAAGATTAAATTATTCAGAAAAATGATTTCATTATCATGGTAACATACAGGAAATATTGCTTGCTATTTTTATTATGGTAAAGTTGTGGGTCCCTAAAGCTACATAAACCTTATTTATAATTTAAATTTCTTCATAGTCTTATTACTACCATCATGTTCTGATGATATTTTATAATCGTCTTTAAAATCCTGGCTCTACTTAATTCTTCAAATGGGTTAAACTATTTTATGGTAGTTACAACTGTGTACATTTGAATAAAATTATTTCTAGCTATAACATTTCTCTCAGATAAAACACCCTTTCCGCAGTCTCATACATATTGTATCCTGGACTCTTTAGGACATTTTGCACAGTGCGTTGGCATTGCTGTTTCCAGTGCTACTGTTTCCTGCCTAAAATCAAATCTCTTGAGTGCTAATGAGATCTGTGGCATTGGCTTACCTATATTATACGTAGGCTATGAGGTGCTCAGGGAGATTAGCCAGGAGAGTCTCTTAACTTGAGAAAGGACCACCATTAAACCTGTGTTTAGAAACTTCCAGAGTGGGCATCTCATAATTTCCCTTAAATGAGCTATTGCAGGGAATAGCAAACCTGCCATGTGTGGTGGTTTTGGAGGTGATGGGGTGCCACTGCATTGTAAAGATGGCTAGAAGGAGTAGGTGGCTTCTGTCAGCAATAAATTCAGCAAGGTGATCTCCATATCCTTTGAAATGACACATAGGTAGTTATGAACTGTGAGGTCAGCCCTGCCCCCCTCCTGCGGCTCCTGGGCCGTGGGCTGGGATAGACCAGTCTCTAAAGGATTTTCACTGTATCTCTTTGGTTTGCTATACTAGAGTAGTATTTGTAGTTTTTCTTCAAATCTGTTCCATTTTGCTAAGCTCAATACTCCTTTCCTGTCTCTTTGTCCCCAACAGGGGTTCAACAACTTTGACTTGGAGATGTGTTGATGTGACTGTCAGCTCTACCGTGGACCAGACAAACGAGTTAGGAAAAGCTAGTCCTCCATGTTTGCCCATTCCCTTATCTGTAGAAGTAGCAATGGTAACAATGGCTACTTTAGACATCACTCAGAGAATTAAATGAGAAGCTGAAGTGGTTGGCACTCGATAATGGGCAGGCAGTGATTAAAATATTACACATAGATGTTTATCATAGCTGTTTCCCACTATAGACCTTCATTTCCTTTCAGATGGACCAGACGACTTAATCTGCCAGTTGCTCAGTTTCCCCACAGTTAGATGAGAATGACAATCCTGTGATGCTTATGCTAATTGTCAATTTGATGACTTTTTTAATCACCTAGAGACACATCTCGGCTGTATATCTGAGGGCGTTTCCAGGCAACTTTGCTGAAGCTCACACTAAATGTGCATCTCCCAACCCATGGGCTAGATCTGGAACTGAAGAATAAGGAGAAGGCAGCTGCTGGGCCTGTGTTCTGGCCACTACACTCCCAGCAGCTCTCATGTAACTAATGCTGTGCCTCAGCCAGAGCTGCATACGGAGCATCTGGATACCAAGCATTGGAGGCTGAATAGTACTTACCTTTCAGGAAGCTTAAAGGTCACAGGAGTACAGACTTCCTCCATCTTAAAAGGATAGTTATTTCCATAAAGAATCTTGCAGGTTAGTCGCATTAGTTAAAACTGTAACTCTCAGAGCAGGAGAGATGTCTCAGTGCTTAAGAACAACTGGAATTCTTGAAGAACTTGGTTCAGCACCATGATGTGGTTTACAAATATCTGTAAGTTGGGATCCGATGCTCTCTTCTGACTTATTCAGATTCCTGGCATGCACATAGTACATATACACATGGGCAGGAAAACCACACAGACAGACGTACATTTTTAAAATGACAAATGGGGAAAGTCTAGGCATAGTGGGTCCAAACTTTAATCCTAGAACTTGGGAAGCAGAAGCAGGGGAATGGTATGGCAGAATAGAATATTCAAAAGCCACGTGAAAGATCAAAATATGCTACATATGAGTTGTGGATTCCAAGGAGAGGAAATCCATTTCTGAAATTCCTGTTAGAAGTTGTTTTTGTTTTTGGAGACAAGGTCTCTGTAGCCTGGTCTGGCCTGAAACCTGCAAGCCTGGCTTTATTTTATTTTTTTTTTTTTGAAACAGGGTTTCTGTGTGTAGGTGCTTATATAATTCAGGATAGTACCAGAATTATGAGCAACATGAACACTCAATAAATAACACAATAAAGTGTTGTTCCTCTGGTAAGAAAATGGTGGACAAGCTAAAATCTTCCTTGTTGAACAACAACCAGGAAGTTTCTAAGCTATCTTAATTTCTATTTTATTTCCTTGGTTAACCGATTACTAAACTTAAGGTTATTTTAAAATCTTACTTGGGGTGAATCCTTAGTGATTGTCTGGTGAGGCTCAAATAAAGATTTGGTTGATTTATTTATTATTTATGGTATGTTTTATAAAATATAATAAAAACACAATAAAAGCATTATACAGCAAACCAACAGCCAACATCAAACTTAATAGTGGAAAACTTGAAGCAATCCCACTAAAATCAGGGACTCGACAAGGCTGCCCACTCTCCCCCTACCTATTCAACATAGTACTGGAAGTCCTGTCTGGAGCAATTAGACAGCAAAAGGAAATCAAAGGGATACAAATTGGAAAGGAAGAAGTAAAAACATCACTATTTGCAGATGACATGATAGTGTACTTAAGCGACCCCGTAAATTCCACCTGAGAACTCCTACAGTTGATAAACAAGTTCAGCAAAGTGGCTGGATATAAATTAACTCAAACAAATCAGTAGCTTCCCTCTACTCAAAGGACAAACATGTGGAGAAAGAAATTAGGGAAAAGGTACCCTTCACAATAGGCACAAAAAATATGAAATACCTTGGTGTGACTCTAACTTAGGAAGTGAAGGACCTGTACGACAAGAACTTCAAATCTCTAAAGAAGGAAATCGAGGAAGATCTCAGAAAATGGAAAGATCTCCCATGCTCATGGATTGGAAGGATCAACATTGTAAAAATGGCCATCTTACCAAAAGCAATCTACAGGTTCAATGCAATCCCCATCGAAATACCAACCCAATTCTTCATTGAGTTGGAAAGAACAATGTTTAATTTCATCTGGAATAACAAAAGACCTAGAATAGTGAAATCCATCCTCAACAACAAGAAAACATCTGTGGGAATCACTATCCCCAGCTTCAAGCTATATTACAAGGCAAATGTGCTAAAAACTGCATGGTACTGGTACAGAAATAGGCATGAGGATCAATGGAATAGAATAGAAGATCCAGAAATGAGCCCTCACATATATGGTCACCTGATTTTTGACAAAGGAGCTGTAAACATTCAATGGAAAAAGGACAGCCTATTCAACAAATGGTGCTGGTCCAAGTGGCACTCAGCATGCAAAAGAATGAAAATAGACCCTTTCTTATCTCCTTGTACAAAGCTCAAGTGTAAGTGGATCAAAGATCTCCACATTAAACCAGATACACTGAAACTATTAGATGAGAAAGTAGGGAAAACCTTAGAACACATAGGTACAGGAGAAAATTTCCTGAACAAAACACCAGTGACTTGTGCTCTAAGGGCAAAGATTGACAAATGGGGCTTAATGAGATTGCAAAGTTTTTGTAAGGCTAAGGACACTGTCAAGAAAACAAAATGGCAGCCAACAGAGTGGGAGAAGATCTTTACCAACACCACATCAGATAGAGGCCTAATATCCAAGATATATAAAGAACTCAAGAAGCTAGACACCAGAGAATCAAACAACCCTATTAAAAAATGGGGTACAGAGTTAGTTAAACAAAAGTTCTCAATTGAGGAATATCGAATGGCTGAGAAGCATCTAAGGAAGTGTTCAACATCATTAGCCATCAGGGAAATGCAAATCAAAACAACCCTGAGATTCCACCTCACACCAGTCAGATTGGCCAAGATCAAAAATTCAGATGACAGCAGATGCTGGCACAGATGTGGAGAAAGAGGAACACTTCTCCACTGTTGGTGGGGTTGTAAACTGGTACAACCACTCTGGAAATCAGTCTGGAGATACCTCAGAAAATTGGACATAGTACTACCTGAAGACCCAGCTATTTCACTTCTGGGCATTTACCCCAGAGACGCTCCAACATACAACAAAGATACATGCACCACAATGTTCAGAGCAGCCCCATTTATAATAACCAGAAGCTGGAAAGAACCCAGATGTCCTTCAGTAGATGAATGGATACAAAAATTGTGGTACATTTACACAATGGAGTACTACTCAGCTATCAGAAACAATGACCTAACGAAATTCTTAAGAAAATAGTGGCATCTAGAGAATATCATCCTGAGTGAAATAACCCAGTCACAAAAGAACAGACATAATATGCAGTCACTGATAATTGGATACTAACCCCAGAAATCTTTGAACACCCCAGAAACAACTCACAGACTGTGTCAAGTTCAAGAAAAAAAGAAAAAACCATTATATTTACTCCTTACACACCAAAAAACTTTGACTAATTCCAGGTTACATCTTGTTTTACATGTACTTTATGCTCATTGTAACTAGTAAGATCTTAATGCACACTATCAAACCTTATTTTTAAAAAAGCCAAGCAATGACAAAAATGTAATCGTATACCTTTATGCAAAAATGCTTAAAATTTGTACATTTATCTTTTTTAAAATAAAGTTTTTCAATAAATAAAATAAAATAAAATAATTGGGCTGGATATGGTAAGAGTTATTTGTGAATATAAAATGTAGATGACATGAGTTAAAGTATATTAATAATTATACCCAATGTGTGATGAAGTTTAAAGTAATAGTATAAATGTAACCTTGGGACAATTGACCCTGTTGGCCACTTTAGTTTCCTGAAGGAATGAAGTGAAGGTATGTATAAGTACAAAAATTCTTCTACTCTTAGCAAGATTAAATGTTTAAAACTAATGTTATTTTCAACTAACTCAGAAGAAATCCTGTGATGTTATCATCAAAAGTGTGCACAAAATTCTATCTATCTAGAAGGATAATAAGGCCCCTTCTCGGTCCTATCCTGTATCTTATTCTATATGGATGCAATTGTTTCAGGGAATCAGCTCTCTTAAGGATAAAGTCATCTCAGCAGGTATGGCAGTTTGAAAGAGAACAGCTCTCACGGACTCATTTGTTTAAATGCTTAGTCACACAGAGAGTGGAATTGTTTGGGAAGGATCAGCAGGTGTGGCCTTGTAGAAGGGGGTGTGTCATTTTGGGTAGCTTTTGAGGTTTCCAAAGCCCACACCAGTCTCTGTCTCCCTCTGCCTGCTGCCTGTGGGTCAGGATGTAAAGTTCTCAGTTACTTTTCCAAGGCCACGCCTGCCTGCTGCTCTCTTCCTACCATGATAATCATGGGCCAGCTGTCTGGAACTGTAAGCAAGGCTTCCAAATTAAATGCTTTCTTTTATAGGAGTTTCTTTGGTTATGGTGCCTCTTCACATAACTAAGAAGTAGACATAACCAAGTTTTGTTCTTCAGTATTTCTACATGCTGAAAACCCTATGCTTTCTACAGAAAACTTTCCTCACAAAACCACAAATGCCAGTTAACTCTCATAAATAATGCTCAGTGCTGGCAGTTGTTAATTTTCAGATAGGATCACCTTAGGTTAAATTACACAGTCCACCAAAACAATCACACCCCCATTTTACAAAAGAAGAAATTGAACATCAGTGATATTAGGAAATAAATCTCAAGGCACTGTTCCTAAAAGTGATTCATGATCCATTCTTGATTCAAATAGTGCTAATTTAGGAGTTGTAAGCACTTCATGAATTCTGTTTTATTTTTTATATAAGTCAGTCTGTGATAGATATCTGCATCTATAGGCAGTTCCATTGTACAGAACAGATAAGGCTCTGCACATAATTCAGCCAGGAAGGTCCATGGTATTTTCATTTTTAAACCCCTTCTTTAATTTACTCTTTTCTTTGCATTTTGTAGAAGACTACCTTGAGGTATTTCTCTGTTGACTTTCTGCTTGTGCTGGAAGATGACACTTTAGAAGTTAATAATCAACCTCAAACAAAATAGAAGTGCATTCTATCAACATCTGTATCACATAGACTAGAAATGGAACATGTAATAATCTGGGCAGAAAGAATTGCTCATCTAACCACACAGGGAGAAGAGTGGGAGCCCAGCCTCAGAATACAGACTCTAAGGATCCTCCTCACCCACATTCTATGCATTCTGCCTCTACTTCCCTGGACTCCTCCATGTAGCAGAGGCGACCTGCAGGACTTAGCTGAAGGATGTCTCCTATCTCCACACATTCGAGTCCAAAGGATTCAAGGAAGCAGTCAGACTAGCTTACCTGACAGTTTCAGGTCTCTACGGGGGGTGGGAGTCCCATGAGTAACGGGGAAACACTAAGAGTTGGGGAAAGACCAGTTTCCACAATAAGTGCATTGATAGTCACGAGGAAAAGTAGATGCCAGGCAGACAGAACAAATGTAGAACAGATGCTTTAATTCTGTTTTGAACTTAGAAATTGATGGCTTAGGCTGTCTTAGAGCTAAAGATCAGGAAGCTAGGGATTTGGCTCAATTATGGTGCTGGCCTACCATGTATAGGCTTCTGTGTTCATAATGAAAAGGTTCAATGATTGACAGCAGCAAAATAGAGTTTATACATCCATCTGCCATGTCTTCATGTCGCTCTTAGCTACTGGGAAGGATCTTCCCTGACCCAGTTTTAAAGGCTACTTATTTTTCCTTATCCTTCTCACTAATAACTATTGGGCTTTCTTTATAACGAATTTTTATGTCTGAAAACATGGAAGGACCAATAGCCTAAAGTGAAATAGTTCAAGAAATCATGGTGTCTTTTGAGTACTATTTGTTATCTCTAGCAAACTGATAGAATTTAAAATTATTTTACCCCAGCCTCCTCTATATAACTGAGGGAGCAGAGACTCAGGGAAGGCAAGGGACTGCATTCACAGGTCTTCTGACTGTGCTGCTGACCTGATCAAGAGAGCTAAAGAGAAGATGGGTTTGCTTGCAATATGGAGAATTTCACAAAAACAAAAAGACAAAAGTCAAAGCACAGCCTTCAGAATATGGAGGAAGTAGGAGCTTCTGTCTTAAACTAGGGTTCGTAAACATCTTGAGGCTGGCTCCCCTTCCAAAGGAAAAGCTGTGGTTTGCATCAAAAATGTTTCCTGAGGGTTCACATGCTGCAGGTTGGGTTGTGCTGGGAGGCATGGAGTTTTATCCTCAGCAGTTCTCAACCTTATGGGAGTCAAATAACCTTTTCAGAAGCATCATGTAAGTATCAGAAAACACATAATTTACATTATGATTCATAGCAGTAGCAAAGTTATAGTTATGAAGTAGCAATGAAAATAATTTTATGCTGGGGTGGGAGTCACCACAACATGAGGAACTGTATTAAAGGGTCGCAGCATCAGGAAGGATGAGAGCCACTGCTTTAGGGCATGGGGCACCGTTCACATTTGAAGAATATATTGGAACCCTCCCACCCCCACTCATGTTTTCTCTCCTTTCCTCTCCCTTTTTCTTGATCTCTCACTCTCTCATTCCCACTCTCTCCTTCTCTCCCCTCCCCTCACTGTGAATGACTGAGTGCAAATATCCTTTTTTTTCTTTTCTATTACGATCTGCTTCTCATCGGGTCTAAAATCACAAGGCCAAGTGACCATGGACAATCCTCCGAACCCACAAGCTAAATAAGTCTTTCATTTAAGTGATTTCTCAGATACATTTTATCTCAGTGCCTATTACCATAAATATGTTCAGATTTTAACTCCTAACCATAAATATCCTGAAAGGCAAGAGAAAAACCAGTGTGACCAGACCCAGTAACCACCACAAGCAGATTCAGACATAATACAGCAATCAGAAGATCAAATTTGAAACAGTTGTGACTAATATGTTAAAGAATCTAGAGGAGGAAAACAAACAGCACATGAGCAGAGACAGGCCATGAAGTGCCCAAAAGGAAATGATGCAAATAGAAAACACGAGCAAAACAATGAGGTCGGCCTTCGGCAGATTCATCTCAGACAACACGGCCAAGAACTGGGATGGGGGGCTGGAAAATCAGTCACTTGGAAACTTTATAAATTAAAGGGAAACACCAAAATAAATAAATAAATAAATAAGTGTCAAGGTAGAATAGAACATTCGAGAACCATGGGAAATATCAAAATATCCTACACACAAGTTGTGGATTCCTAAAATACAGAAAAAGAAAAAAGAAAAGAATTTTAAAAATTGAAAGAATAATGTTTTAGAATGAGCCAAGATTGATGACAAAGATCAAGCCACAGTGGATCCAGGAGCTAAACAAGATGAACTTAGGAGACTAAACAAGATACAAATCAAATAAACAAAAGCAAAAGCCGAAAATTTCCACCTGCAGCCATACACATTCAAACTGTAGAAACCCACTCCTAAAGGAACAGAGTTGGTGCTCAAGTGGAAACCACGCCTCTGCCTGCGCATCCATTTCTTTTCTGCAACGTTTTAGACTTGACTCAGTCATGACTGATTTTTCATGTAGGCCATCAAAATCCCAGCGAGCTGCAATTTAATACTTTAGATTTTTGGTTCCAGATTTTCAATTCTTAATAGAAATTTGACTGGCTTGCTCAGTTCTGGGAGGCGACAGAGTTACTGAGGAAGAGACTGAACAGAGGTGGCTCAGAACCAGGGTCCCCGTAGTCTAAGTTGGGTGTGGAAGACACAAAGTAAAGTGTGGTGTAGTTCCTGTTTATTAATGAGGAACCTTTGCAGGGCTCTGCTTCCTGAGGTCTGTGAGTAGATACAGCAGTGGTGTTTGCTCTCACCCTGAATAAACCCGTTGGAAGGCAGAGGTGATTTGTTTAAGGCTGATCCTTCTTCTATTATTTTCACTCATTTTTCCATAGGACTGTGGAGTGGTGTGTACATCAAAGTGTCCCCCATGGACTCATGTTTGATCACTTGGTCCCCTGCTGATGGCGCTGCTGGGGAACATAAAGGAACCTTTAGGAGGTTGAACCTTGGTAAGGGAAGTCTTTACTGGGGGCAGACTTTGAGGTTTTATAGTCTAGCCCTACTTCTGTGTTCTCTCTGGGTCCTGTGTAAAGATGCAATGTGATCAGCTAGCTTCCTGCACCTGCCAACATGCCTTCCCTGACTGTCTCCACATCCTCCAAGCCATATCCCCCAATTATATCCCCCCTGCTACACACCCCCACATCCTCCTCACCATGACAGACTTTATTCCTCTGGAACCCTAAGCCAAAGCAAACTGTCTTCTCTATAAGTTCATTTGTTTTGGCAGAATATTTTAACATAGCAGCAGAAAAGAAACCAACACACATGAATTCAAAATAATTTGTTAAAGTAAATGTATTGTCTAGTAACCAGTTTTCACACACACACACACACACACACACACACACACCCCACATTCCCAACAATTTCCAAGTATACAACTACATATTGTTAACAATATACAGACTGTTATGTCATGGTGTATTAGTTGGGGGTTGGGGTCTTATTGCTGTGAAGAGACAGCAAGACCAAAGCAACTCTTAGAAGGGGCAACATTTAACTGAGGCTGGCTTGCAGTTTCAGAGGTTCAGTCCATTATTGTCATGGTGGTAGACATGGAAGAAGAGTCCAAGCAGACATGGTACTGGAAGAGCTGAGAGTTCTACATCTTGACGATGGCAGCCAATAGGAGGCTCTCAAAGGCCGTCTCTACAGTGACACACTCCCGCAAACAAGGGCATAGCTATTCCAACTAGGCCACATCTCCTAAGAGTGTTGCTCCCGTGGGCCAAGCACATTCAAACCACCACACACAGGTTTCCAGAACTACCCTGAGCTTGCATGATTCATTAGTGTGGTTTGAATGTGTCCTCAGACAACTTGTGCTAGAAATTTAATTACCATTGTAACAGTACATGTGATGCTCTTCAACTTACAATCAGATGATATCCAAATAAAAATCATAATGAACTGAAAATGTTAAGTATTCTCGTCAACGAAGTTACTAAAACAATACCTAATGTAATTAACAGCAGAAAATGTTTCTTTAAGCTTCTTGTTTGGAGGTTCAGAGGCATGGTGCCCCTATCTGCCTGGGGCTGGCAAAGGCAGAAGACAGTCTTGGAAGCATATGTTGGAGCAGTCAAATTTCAAGGCAGGGAGCAAAATGAGAGACTGGGTCCCACATCATCTATCAAGTGTACGGCCCAATGAACTAAGGTATCACCTCTTATGTGACCCACAGCATTTCCCAATACCACCACCCTGGTCATTGGGCCGTTACATCAGACCTTCAGGGATACTCATCCAAACCACAGCAGGAAGTCAGATGCTTTTGACACCACCAAGAACCACAGCTTAGCCTGACCTACCTTTTATGTGCTCAGTATTAACATTATTAACAGAGCCACCTCACACCTCAACACTGCTTACAACAGCCACGGTACACAACCAGTATGTGAGGTGTGCACACTGTGGAATTTTACTGAGCCATAAATGCATAAAAGCATCTTTTTCAGAGAAATAGATGGAGCTGTGTATCTTCAAGTTGAGCCAGTCTCACAAACACAAGCACACACATCTCTCACTTGTGGGAACCTGAGGTGGGGAAAAAAAAGATGGAGTAAAGGGGGACTGTGAGAAGGGGAAGGGGGAAAAGGTGGTGGGTGGGGGACGTGGAAGACAGTGGGCATGAGTGAGTGTGCCCAAAGTGCATTGTATGCACATATGAAACTGTTCTGACAGCCCCATTACTTTACACGGATAATATGTGGTAATAGAAAACAGAAAACACAGTGACACTGAATCTGAATGTGTGAGCTACTGACTCAGGTCAAACTGTGGATTCACTCCACAGCCTGCTAGATGTTGAGCATCTCTGTGTAAGTGAACTCACCATGAATGGAGCCCCTGCTAGATCACGTTCCTCACAGAAACAAAGCTGGGGTTTGACCCCAGCCCTGCAATGCTGAATGAATGAATGAATGAATGAATGAATGAATGAACGAATGAATGATTGAATGTTTTAATGCGAGTGTTTAATCTGTAAGGATCCTAAAGGATCTCAAGCTCACTCTTTGCTCATTTTTAAAATCCATCTTCCCAGGGACTGGTATATGGCATCGATTTGCTTGGTCTGACTTCTGTATTGAGGAGTCTTCACTAAGAACTTCCTTTGGGGGCTGGTGATGTGGCTCAGCAGGTTAAGGTGCTTGCTGTGCAAGCCTGGTGACCCGAGTTCCATTCCTAGGACTCATCTAATGCAAAGCCCATAGCAAAGCATTTTAAAGTCCCATAGTTTGGGGCAGTGATGGAGAGCTCAACCTGGTGGGCTGACCAGCTCAGCTGTCATTCAGCCCAGCCAGGGCTCTGAGTAGGTCCACCCCATCTCATCTGTGTGAAAGGGCTGGTCCTGCAGATCTGAAGCTGCAGAATCTGCATGACACAGGGCAACAACAGGACGTCTGAGAGGATCCTGCATCGATAATGTAGCAGAGTCGGAGGCCTGGAACCAGACCAAAGACTCATGGCAATGGACTGTTGCTAATGAAGAACTGTGAACAAAAAGGTGCACTGTGGGACACTGTGACATTCCACAGCCACTACAGCTAGATGTCGATGTCTTGCTTATTTGTTTATCTTTATTCTCTTTTGGCTATTATGAATAATGCTGCAGTTGTGAATTTATGTGGGATGTACACGTCCTTCTGTGAAATCCTACCTTCAGTTATTTTGGCTATATTCCCAGAAGTGGGATTGCTGGATTGTTTGGCGGTTTCAACTTTAAGCTCTTTTGAGGAACCTCTATCCTTGTACTATGTAGCAAACAGACAATTTCGACTCTCTAACAATACCCCCAGACTCCAATGTACACATTGCAAATAGACAACTGCTTTCTGTTTTCAAGATGGCTCTTCTACAAGGTATAAGATACTATTTCATTACAAGTTATTGGTGTTTGTTTTCAGACAGGTCTTTCTACATAATCCTGGCTGTCTTGGAACTCACTGTGTGGACCAGGCCAGTCTTGAACTCACAAAGATCCACCTGTCTCTACCTCCCAAGTGCTGGGATTAAAGATGTGCAGCACTACCCAGGGCTCATTAGAGGTTTGATTGACACTTCCCTGACCACTAGTGAGCTGTAAACTCTCCTGTTTATTGCTGTCTGAGCATCTTTAGTAATGTGTCTATTCAAGTCCGAACCACTGGCTTATTTCTTTCTTATTAAAGAGTTGTGCATGTTCTTTATTATCTCAGATACTAACCCAGATTGGCAGAGAGTGTGAGCAGGAACTTGCGTATTGTTCATGGTCTTTATAAAGTCACCAGCCTCCTTCTTCCTAGAAGGGGCATTTCTGGTTAGAGATGTGCCAGACATGAGACATCTCTACACCAAGAATCCAAGACATCACTACCTTTCAGAAAGAAGATGTATTTGAGACTAGAGAGATGCTGCTCCTGCAGAGGGCCTAGATTTGGTCCCAAGCACCCACTTCGAGAAGCTTACAAGTACCTATTATGCCAGCTTCAGAGGGATTCAGTCACCCCACAACACACACACACACACACACACACACACACACGCACGCACGCAGACCAAGCAAATCGATGCCATATACCAGTCCCTGGGAAGATGGATTTTAAAAATGAGCAAAGAGTGAGCTTGAGATCCTTTAGGATCTTTACAGATTAGAAACTCGAATTAAAACATTCAATCATTCATTCGTTCATTCATTCATTCATTCATTCAGCATTGCAGGGCTGGGGTCAAACCCCAGCTTTGTTTCTGTGAGGAACCTGATCTAGCAGGGGCTCCATTCATGGTGAGTTCACTTACACAGAGACGCTCAACATCTAGCAGGCTGTGGAGTGAATCCACAGTTTGACCTGAGTCAGTAGCTCACACATTCAGATTCAGTGTCACTGTGTTTTCTGTTTTCTATTACCACATATTATCCGTGTAAAGTAATGGGGCTGTCAGAACAGTTTCATATGTGCATACAATGCACTTTGGGCACACTCACTCATGCCCACTGTCTTCCTCGTCCCCCACCCACCACCTTTTCCCCCTTCCCCTTCTCACAGTCCCCCTTTACTCCATCTTTTTTTTCCCACCTCAGGTTCCCACAAGTGAGAGATGTGTGTGCTTGTGTTTGTGAGACTGGCTCAACTTGAAGATACACAGCTCCATCTATTTCTCTGAAAAAGATGCTTTTATGCATTTATGGCTCAGTAAAATTCCACAGTGTGCACACCTCACATACTGGTTGTGTACCGTGGCTGTTGTAAGCAGTGTTGAGGTGTGAGGTGGCTTTGGTTTCTTTGAGTATTGGTAAGTCTTAATTCTTTTCTTTTTTCTTTTCTTTCTTTCTTTTCTTTTTCTTTTTTTTTTTTTTTTTTTTTTTTTTTTTTTTTTTTTTTTTTTTTTTTGAGAAACCTCGGTACTGACTTCCATACAATTTGTACAAATTAAACTCCCAACAATTTGTAAGGCCTTCTTCCCTCATCCTTGCCAACGTTTTATTTTCTTGTTAGTAGCCAACTAAGGTAAGATAGAATCCCAATCTTTCTTAACCTGCATTTCCCTAACGACTAAAAACACCAAACATTTTTTCTATGTATTTTTGGCTTTTTGTATTTCTTCAGCTGATTTGTATGTTTATTAACTGGGTGATCTGCTCCTCTAGTGATTTAATCTTGTGAGTTCTTCATGTGTTCTGGCTGCTAAGCCCCTTTTGAATGGGAAGCTGGTAAAGGTTCCTGCTTCTGTGGCTCTTCCCTCTGCTGCTGCACTGGGCGGTTTCAGTTTGATGTGATCATCTGTGAATCCTTTCTACCATTTCCTGGGGGACAGAAACCCTGTTTTAGTGGCCCTGGGGATGCCTGAGTCTTGGGATGAGTGCTGTCACCAGGACCTCTCAGTTTAAGACCCTCCAGTCCTACCCTGAGGCCTTTGGTCCATTTTTCTGAAGAGACCCAGTCTTGTTTTGTCTGTGCGCCGATGCCCAGTTCCCAGCGCCCTCACAAAAGGCCGTTTTCTTTCCAACGAGTGCCGTTCTTCTCTTGTCAAAACCAGATGGCCGGAGCTGAAAGACTTTATTTCTGAGTCTCTCGAGCCAGACCTCCAGTCCGTGTCACCACTTCGGGTGGTTATAATTGCTAAAATGATATCATGATCATTTCTAGGAAGAACAAAAATGAATTATAGAGAACAAGCTAGAGACAATAAAGTGACTTACAGGGTGATTTATTTGGAAGGATCTTAGTTTATTCCATATTTGTTTATAGACTGCCTTGTAATTTGAGAGGAAAATCTGAAAGCATTTTCTACAAATCTCCTTTTACAGTCTAGTTTACTATCCCATTTCAGAACAATGCATATTGCTAGCAGAATTGTCCAAGCAAAACCACCATTTTTGTTCCAATAAACAAAGGCTCAAGGGCATACACAGCTGGCGGCTCCTTGACCCCACACGGCTGGCACGAGCTTCGTGGCCCATTCCTCTCTCTTGCCTTTCACATCATCTCTCTGTCTTGTTGTCGCCTCTGGATTTCTCTAAGAGGCCTTTCCCCAAGAGGAACAACAGCTTGGACTGCAGTCTGTGACTTTCCTGGAGCAAAGGTCCTGATGGCCCAGATTTCAACATTTTGAGAAAGTCATTAAATTCACCTGTTATACAGTCTTTGCCAATAACCTCAGAGAAACACTTCAGGCAGTGTGACAGTCTCAGAACTTTCAAAAGTCCTAAAATCCTGTCTCCAGAACATTGTCTCATACATTGCATCATAACTGATACCTCCGTGCACAGGTCCTAGAGATAGTTAATTGGGTAAGAGTTCAAACTGCTCTTGGAGAGGACCTGAGTTCGGTTCCCAGCAGATTTGTGTTAGGCAGATCACAATCACTTCTACCTCCAGTTCTCAGGGCTCCAGTGCCCTCTTCTGGCCCCCATGAGCAACTGCACACACGTAGCTTACATATATGAGCACACACAAATACTGCAAAAATATTTTTTAAATGTGTATTTCCGGGTTTGCTTTGGACTTAGTTTCTGAAGTCAGGGATGGCAGTTTCTTGTTGAATGAAGCATGCCAGCACTGCTGTGATCATCTGAGGCAGGGTTATGAGGAGCTGCATTGGTGACTTGGCCAAAATAAAGGACAAACACAAAAATTCAGTGTCATTTTGATTTGCCAAGGAATTGTTAGTGAATGTGTCAACTTGACCCAGCTAGAGTTATCAGAGTGGAGGAAAGCTCAATACAGAAAAGTCATCCATGAGATGCAGCTGTAAGGCATTTTCTCAATTAGTGGTCAATGGGAGAGGGCCCAATGTGGGTGGTGCCATCTCTGGGATTCTTTAAGAAAGCATGCTGAGCATGCTATGCAGAATAAGCTAGTAAGCAGCAGCCTCCATGGCCTCTGTATTGGGTCCTGCTTCCAGGTTCCTGTCTGACTTCCTTTGTTGATATACAGCGATGTGGAAGTGTGATGGTTTGTATATGCTTGGCCTAGGGAGTGGCACTATTTAGAGGTGTGGCCTTGTTGGAGTAGGTGTGTCACTGTGGGTATGGGCTTAAGACCCTCACCCTAGCTGCCTGGAAGTCAGTATTCTACTAGCGGCTTTCAGATGAAGATGTAGAACTCTCAGCTCCTCCTGCACCATGGACGCCGCCATGCTCCCACCTTGATAATGGACTGAATCTCTGGACCTGTAAGCCAGCCTCAATTAGATGTTGTCCTTTATAAGACTTGCCTTGGTCATGGTGTCTGTTCACAGCAGTAAAACCCTGACTGAGACGGGAAGTGTAACCCAAATAAACCCTTTCCTCCAGAAGGCAGACATCAACCATGTACACAGCAGTTATAGAGGAAGGACTCCTGAATTCTGTGATTTCTCAGCCTCTGAGTTCTCCATGACATAACCACCTCCTTCATTCTTAACCCTGGGAGTTCTCCGCAATGCTCAGGACCTGGCCTTTTAATAATAAGCCTCCAAGCTGATGACATCAGAACCTGAGGTTGTGTCTGGCGCTGCTTGTTATTTTAACAGCCCAGAATGACTGTCCTGTCACTAGCTGTGACCCACAGAAACTGTTCACTAACCTGTTGTTGACGTCACGCATACCTAATGGTACTTCACCGGCCTCCAGAGCCTAGGTCCTCAGGAAGCATCTTTCATCTCCAGCTTCTACCGCCTAAGCCACCATCCTTAAGATGCACCATATTATGTCAGTACCAATAGGCAAACAATTTTGCCTAGTGCCTTCTTGCCATAATTACCAAGCAGTATTTTTCTTCGATCAAGGCTCAAAGTTTTATAGTGAAAATCCGTGCGGTTGGAGCGGTCAAACGCCTTGTGGAACTTTGTGATCTGTTGCCTGGCAACTGGACCTAAAGCTGCCCGTCTTCTGTGAGCTGTCAAGCTTCTGAAGCTCGGTGCGCTCAGTCAAGTTTCCTGCTACTAGAAGGGAACAAACGCCGTTGCTCTGTCCACACACGGCCATGTCGCATTTCTTGTACTTGGCCCCGGAAGTCCTGCTTCCCTTTAGCCCTCTCTCTTCTACCGAGTTCGAGCTGATCCGAAGCAAGGCCCGAGAACTGTGGCGGGACGAGACGCAGTGGTCCGCTTCTTCGGTGACAACCTACTCAGGGAGTTACCGGGAGAAGCAGCTGGATGAGGCCGCCTGCAACCGGCTGGCCCGGAGAGTAGGCCAGCCACAGTCTGAACACAAACCGTAAGATTCCTTTGTCGCTCTTCAGGCCGGTGCTGTTAGGAAAGGGTATTGTAGAGCTCGGGCCACTTCAAAGATGTTAAGACATCTGCTTCTCTGTGTATATGTCGCCTCCAGTTCAGCTACAACCCGAATTGGTATATAACAATGTATATAAAACTCCAAGTGTTTAAGTAATGTAGATATTGTTTGTTTGTGAGCCTGTTTCTTATTACGTTGGTTTATTGTGTGTGTTTGGTCACATGGCCAGAGGACAACTAACAGAATCAGTTCTCTGATGAGTTCCTGGAACCAAACTCTTGTCTTTGGGTTTGTTCTCTTCAGAGCCATCTTCTCCCCACCCGCAGCCCCTTAGGCAGGGTACCCTGTTATCCCGGACTGGCCTGAAACTCATTCTGAAGCCCAGGGCAACCCAAAACGCTGGGTCCTCTCCCACCTCCTTAGCACAGGACACACAGACATAAACCGACAAGCCCAGCTTCGTGTGTGGCTCTGGGATCCACCCCGGAACTTCCTTAATGCGAGGCAAGCATCTACCAACATCCCTGGGCCTAAAATGTCTTCCTCTTTGTGGGAAGCTGGCAAAGCAGCCATCACTGCATATCAGGACTTACGGGTGCCTACAAGAGCTCAGGCCCTAAGATATTTCTAAGGGATTCCTGGGAAGCCAGGCCCTGCGATAGGCCCACGTAAATATTAAACAATGGCAAGCGGGGTTGGTCATTTGTTTTTAAAAATATATTTAATAGACTTTAAAATGCATACATGTGTGGTGAAAATGCACATGATGCGAACTTTGTTTCTCATGCTCTGCTGTTCCATCAGATGCTAAGAAGCCACAGTGAGAGGGAGGAAGGGCAGACCGAGTTCAGTTGCAGAGTACCGACTACATGCACTAATATTTTTGTTTTTAATCTTTTTCTTTACTAATTTTAGTCCAGAGGAGAAATGCCTTCTTAACATTCCAAGCAAAAGCTGTTTGATTAAAAATGTGAAATTGTAGAGAGGCATTTTTTAATGGCCCTATGAGATCGTCCGTGTTAAGGTTTTATAGGCGTGGATGCTCAGCTTGCTCACAGGAACGTGGGGCGTCATGGGCATTAGAATAAAAACGGAAGCGTTCATTTTAAACACATCAAGGCAGGAAAGTACTGCTGTACATAGAACACGACAGTTTTCAATCATGTTGTGTTTGCCCCGTGTCTGCAATGACATCTTGAGCCTCACAACATGTGTTCCCAACTTTGCCACCATCTACTGTCATCTGACAGGGAGGTCTCAACTGAGGAAAACCTAGGTCAGATTGTGGGCGTGTGTGTGAGGAATTGCCTTTATTATTGATTGATGTTGGAATGCTCATCCATTGTGAACAATACCATCCCCAAGTAGGCCATCCTGGGCTATAAAAGAAAGCTAAGCATGAGCCTGTGAGTGAGTCGGCCAGCGAGCCAGCAGGTGACAGTCCTCCACGGTCATGCTCCAGGTCCCTGCTTAGTTCGCAGCCCTAACTTTCCTTAGTGACCAGTGGACTGTGACCAGCAGTCAGTGTAAGATGGGAAAAACCCTTTCCTCTCTTAAGCTGCTTTGGGCAGAGTATTTCATCTCAGCAAGGGATGAAATTAGCATCCCGAAGGAGATGATGCTTGGGGGAAGCCCCAACCATTCCATTCTGAAGCAGCTTTAATTCATAAAATTTGTAATGTACACAAAACCTCCACCTGTGCCGAGGGGACCAAGATGGGTGGTAAGGAGCCTGCAATGATACAAGTAATGCAAAGGTTAGGATCAACCCTAACTGTCTGCCAAGACAACCTTGTGGTATAACAACGATTTGCTGTTTTGTTTTGCAGTGGTGGCATTAAAAGCTCACTCCCATTAGACAGATGCTGAGCTACAGCCCCTTTAAAGTCTTGAAGCTGTACATTCGTTAATCAAATATTTATTTAGATCCTACTATGCTTAAGGTCTTAAATTAGATACAGTGAACCTAAGAACAGATGATCCTTCAGAGTCATTAGATGAGGGAAAAGCCATCAGGAAACATGAAGCTCTGGTGTGTAGAAGGGACAAATATGGATTGATCCTCTAAGCAAAGCTGGTGACAGTGTCTCACAAAACAAAACAGTTTTATTTCATCATCCCCAAAACACACTTAGGTATTTTCTTAGGAGCAGAAAAACATAGTATACATCCACACAAAACCAACACAGAACCTTTATGATACTTTTCCTTGTAACTAACAAAAACTGAGAGGAACCAATAGGAAATAGACAAACTCTGCTACATCCATACAATGATTCAATGATTGAAGAAGAGGAAGAGGAGAAGGAGAGAAATGACACATCGGGCTATGAAAAGCTATGGATGAGTCGTACATTCATATCTATAACCTCAAGAAGTATGAAGTTACATGTTGTATATTGCAAACAGTGTTTCCGGAGGATGGCCAAGAGTTAGACAGATTAAAGCCACAGATGTTTCAGGTCTGTGAACTTGTGTGTAATGCCATAATGGTGAACAGGAGACATTTAATGTTTGTCAGAGCACATAGCACTCCATAACACAAGTAAACTTTATGCAAATGAAGAAGACAGTTAGGAGTTTGGGAAGGCTGAGAGTAGAATAAAGAACTTGAAAAACAATCTGAATATATTTGAGATGAGCTCACAGGGCATGTGACTGAAGACCGATCTCAGCAACTGTGGAAGCTGGAAGGGACTGTGGAGATGAAAGAGCTGCAGAAGAACTGTCTCTGGCGGAGTCCTTTCCCACTGGCTCTGGGCAGCAGTTCCGAAGCCACCATACATACAAGCCGGAATCCAAGAGGAAAGGGGTGGCTCTTATTGGAGTCGGGGAGGAAACAGTAGCAAGTAGAGTCTAGAAATGCCTCTGATCAAAATTGGAGCCCTGCGTAGTGTCGTATACTTAGAGATAATGATATGTAGAAATAGTTGAATGTGTGATGTGTCTCTGCACACGGGCTAGTGTACATGTGCTTTTCCTTTGGGAGGAAGTAGATTCTTCTCAGCTCATGTCAGGGTAGTGTTACACAAAGGCCTCCACGCAATGCTCTGCAAGAGCCTGAGTTCCGTCCCTGCTAAGTTTCCTCCAGTACAAAAGAAGAGTTACACAGAGACACACTGATCCTTAGACTCAGGTGATGGACACAGTAGTCATGGAGCACGTAGCAGTGGAAACTTAAAATGCCAAGGAATGAAGCAGAGCTGGTGGGACATATCGAGGGAAGCCGGAAGTTACTGAGGCAAAATAAACCCAATGTACCAAATAAATATCCACAGTCTATACTCAACATATGACTGAATAAATACACTAGTGGGGAAAGGACCTCATTCCCACACAGAAGAGTGTCGTGTTATTTGTCTGACTGTCTCTAACAAGATGGGGTGACTATTCAAGTGTGAGATGAGTGAATGTCGAAAATGGGAAACTTTACAAACAGGAAACCTGGCAGGCATGACGCCATTATTTGAACCAGCCAACCAAGGTTAATGTCAGCAGTGACAAGCTGCACTGTACTGTATTGATGTGCACAAGGCTGGCAGCCAGCTTACGACCTTTGTACCCAAAACACATTGTCTTCCTGAGATTGTGAAGAGAACACGTCATTCAAAAGCATCCCACAGACCAGCTAACCAGCAGTTCTCACTGTTGCTCTTCCTTCTTCAGGACCACGACACAGAGAGATGGCTGCTGAACGCATTCTGAAGGGGACCCTGAAACAGGAATGGCATTAAGGAAAACTCAGTAAATGCATCTATATGAGATATAGACGCTAGGCAATTGTGTGTCAGCACTGGCTCATCGGCATCACGAATAAGCTACATGGACATAAGTCATGACCGTATCTGGGTGCGGGGGTGTGTCCTAGTCAGGGTTTCTATTCCTGCACAAAGCATCACGACCAAGAAGCAAGCTGGGGAGGAAAGGGTTTATTCAGCTTACACTTCCACACTGCTGTTCATCACCAAAGGAAGTCAGGACTGGAACCCAAGCAGGTCAGGAAGCAGGAGCTGATGCAGAGGCCATGGAGGGATGTTACTTACTGGCTTGCTTCCTCTGGCTTGCTCAGCTGCTTTCTTATAGAACCCAGGTCTACCAGCCCAGGGATGGCTCCACCCACAATGGGCTGGGCCCTCTTCCCTTGATCACTTGGTGAGAAAATGCCTTACAGCTGGATCTCATGGAGGCCTTTCCTCAACTGAGGCTCCTTTCTCTGTGATAACTCTGGCTTGTGTCAAGTTGACGCAAAACCAGCCAATAGAGGGTATATGGCATCTCCTTGCATTATCATTACAGTATCATTGCTAATCTAAAGCTAATCTAATGCTGGGTATAGTGAAGTACAGGGGTAATCCTAGACCTGGGTAGACAGAGGCTATCCTGGGCTACATAGCAGTTCAAAGTCAACCTGGATGAAGAGCAACAAGTAAATAAATAAATGCACGCATAAAAATGTGTTCTAAACTTAACTTTAAAAAAAGGAAACAGAAGACAGGTGGATTGGCAGGTGACAGACAAAGCTTCATTGGCAGAGATTACAATCATCAGGGAAGAAAATCAAAGCATCAACAGCAAAAGACATGCAAAATTCCTGGAGGTAAAAGAGCAGGAGACAGTGGTCCTAGGCTGAGCAAAGAGCCCCTTACACAGTTGCTACGACTCTCTGGCCATGCAGGGAGACTGATACTGAGTCTAAAACTTTAACACCACTTATGTTAGCAGCCCCCTCAAAATTAAAACTGTGAATAAATTTTTTTCACAATATTTATAAGGCCCACCTAAGGAAAACTAAGAATTTGATGCAAGAAACCATAGTATAGCTAACCAAATATGTTCCGTGTTCATGGTTAAAAAGAGTTAATAGCATCAACTTAATAAGGGTCTTGTTCTTTCCTGATCCTGTGATAAAAGGCCCTGACAAATGGAACATAAAGGAGAAATGGCTCATTAGCCCACGTTAAGGCCCACCAGTATGGAATATCAGGGCAGGAGGCATTCGAAGCAGCTTGGCACAGCCACCGTTCAGAGCAGAGAGAGAATAAAAGCATTCTTGCTTTCTAGTGCTCAGTCTTCTTCCTGTATTTACACAGTCCAGGATCCCAAGCCTAGGGAGTGTCACGCCTACAGTGTACAGCTAGCACAGGATCCCAAGCCTAGGGAGTGTAACGCCTACAGTGTGCAGCTAGCACAGGATCCCAAGCCTAGGGAGTGTAACGCCTACAGTGTACAGCTAGAACAGTAAAGGTAATTCCCCACAGCCATGCCTAGGGGCAAGCAGATTTAGACAGCCCCTCATTAAGGTTCTCTTCCCGACGATTCTAGATTATGTCTCATTGGACAGAACTAACCAGCACAGTGTGTGAGTTCAATGCAATCCCAGTTAAAATCCCAGCATTTATTTTGAGAGCACCCAAAAATGGAGTCCAACATTTATAGAGGCAAATCAACAAGAACAACTAACATATGCTGTAAAGGAATATAGTGGAGGACTAATATTACTTGTCTGTGAGATCTGCTCTAGCAGAACGTGCATAGTACATGATGCAGGTGAAAGACCAGGTAAATAGATGTTTGGGGCAGAACAAAGCCCAGAAACAAATGCATATAAAGTACTGTTTGTTTATCTTTGGTAAGAAGCAAAAAAAAAGAAATATTAAGGATGGATAGAACAGATGAACAGATGTGTGGGGTTAAGAGATCTAGACATAGACAAAAACTCAAACTGGTCAATGCTCTGAGTGTAAAATGCAAAACCCTAAAAACTTCCAGGTTATTAAAGTCTAGATGGCCTTGTGATTTGGAGGGAATAAAATGAAACTGTTGGTGAAACTGGACTTCATTACAAATTTTAAATTACTTTTTAAATTTTTTGAGATTATAATATAGTTCCTTCCTTCTGAAGCCTCCCATATACCCCCTCCTTCTTCTCTTCCAAGTTCATAACCTCTTTTTATTAGTTGTTGTTTTACACACACACACACCTTAAATTCCTACATACTATTTGCTTGATATATACTTATATATATTCAGGGCTGACCGTTTGGCATAGGATAATCAATTGCCATGCTCTTCCCTGGGTAAGATCTCCCCACTCTCAGCCTTCCTCTTTGTGTGTGTGTGTGTGTGTGTGTGTGTGTAGAACTGAAGCATCCTGGGCTTCTCCCCTGACCTCCCTCATCTGGTTCAGATTAGCAAATCTATTGTCCTTTGTTCAGCTCCTGCTCACCTGTCCCTTTGATGAGACTTATGGGTGTGGCTTCTGACATTCCTAGGAGACACAATCCAGCAGCAAATCTCTGTTTCTTTGGCACTTACACTCTTTCTGTCCTCTCATCTTGACCTTAGGTGTAGGAGTTGTAGTGTAGATATATCCATTGAGACTGTGGTCCACAGCTCTGCATTTTGGTTAATTGTACTTTTCTGTAATTCAAAGAGACGTTTCCTTGATGTGGGTGAGGACTATACTTACCCGTTGACTAAGGACAAACGGAGTGTAGTTACAGATTCTGCTTTTAATAAAGCGGTGGCTGTAGGCTCTCTTCCAAGATCCATGACTTCACTCGTCCTGAGAAGTTGGCTAGGATTTCAGTACCAGGCATGATTTACCTCTTTTGCAGTGAGTCTTAGGTCCAATGAAAGAGTTGCTGGTTACTGACAAGGTATGTGTGCACTAACCCTTGGGGTTATCATGACAGGCTGGTTCTTGGTCATTAAAAATTCTCTAAAGAACACAATATCAAGAGAATGAGAAAAGAAGCCACAAACAGGTAGAAATAGTTGGAAAAAGATCTATTCTGGTAGGTCTTCTGGTTGATAGATCCAAGACTCTGGAAAAACTCTTAAAGTATAGTGACAATATTAATTTTACAGTGCATCAAAGGCTGACAGATACCTTGCCAAAGAAGATACACACATTTTATGTTATCAAGGAAATACAATTAAAATGACAATGAAATTCCACTACATACCCTTAGAATAATCAACATCTGGGCTGGAGAAATGGCTCACAGGTTAATAGCAGTTGGGGTACAATCATGAGAACCAGAGTTCCAATCCTAGAACCTATTAGCAACTGTATGCATACATGTGTATGTATGTATGTATGTACACATACATCATGCTTGTATGTTTGCTGGCTCCCAGTCTAGCTGAGAAAGTGCAGGCTCTAGATTCAGAGAGAGAGAGTCTGCCTCAAATAAATAGGAGAGCAATAGAGGAGGGGGCCCTCTTCTGACTCGAGTGTGCACAAACAGGCATGAACACTCACTCACACACGCACACACACACACACACACACACACACACACAAGCTCATACACAATAATGGTGGCAAGAGCATGGAGCAGCCGGGACTGTCCTTGTGAAAATACAAAGCAGCTTGCCCGCCTGGAAGATGGTTGGCAGTGACAGAAAACCAAACTGTATTGCTTCTGTGGCCGTTAGCAGTCGTACCCTTTGGTATTAATCCAAAGAATCGGAACGATATGTCTATACAAAAAACACACAAATTTCCAACCACCAAAACCTGAAGGGAACTGTGTTGTGTTTCTGCAGGTCCGTAGTAAGCGGTGGTGCACATGTATGACGTAATATTACTCAGTGGTGACAGCAGTGATGAGAAGGCACAAAGACATGTATGTGTTACTGAGTGAAGGCACTCTGCACGCATGACTAACTGATTGTTGGAAAAACAAGACAAGACTACGGGGTCCGTAAACGTATCGGTGAATCCCACAGGTTGCTGAAATCGGGGGTATAAGGGGCTGGAGCACAGACAGTGAAAATATTCTATGTGATAGTGTGATGAAGAATGCAAACATTGTACAGTGGACCAAACATGGAGTGTTCACATCGCTATGGACTGTGGGTATCTCCCCAGCATCCGCTAACAAACGTGCGGCTCTAGCGAGGAATGTGGGTTATGGCAGGAACTGTGTGTGTGTCATAGAGGAGTTGCCTTGGGGTAATTTCCTGGTGCTGTGTTTAAGTGCTCTGACTAAGGCAACTTGAGAGAGAGAGGGTTTTACTTGAGATCTGGGGGGGGTCCTTCTGGGAAAGAGGACCCCCCTCTCCCATCTTTCTCACCCACAGCCGATTCTGTTCACTCCTGTCAACTCTTATCCACTCCATGTCTCCTATTACTCCCATGCCCCCACCACTACCCCCCAACCGCTCCCACTCCCCACTACTCCCACCCACCCGATGCTCCCACCTCCCCATTCTCCCCCCTCACTCTCACCCCTCCCACTCCCACTCACCCCTCACTTCCACACTGCTAATACCCCCCACTGCTCCCACTCACCGAAATGCTCCCACCCCCCACATTCCTACCCACTCTGACACTCCCACCCACTCTGACACTCCCACCCACCCAACACTCCCATTCACACCCATCACCCTACACACCTTATTAGTTCCTGTCCAGTTCTGTTCAGCAAATTATACACTACTGTTGGAAAACACAGAACTTCTAAGAGAGAGAGAGAGAGATAAGCCATTTTCATAGACTGGGAGACTCAATATCTCAAAACTGTCGTTTCCCCCAGTTTATGAATCCCATGCTATTCTAATAGCCTCTTTTTCTTAGAACTTGACAAGGTGATTCTAATGCTTATATGAAAACAAAAAGTGTTGTGATACAGCCAAGATATTCTTAGCAAGGAACCGGATATGAGGACCTGTTCTACAGATAGAAAACTTCACTGTAGCTTAGGAAGAGCAGTTAAACCTTGGACAGTAGCGTGACACAAAGCTAGGTCAACAAACAGCGCCAACGGAGTGGAGGAAAAGAGCAGAGAGACGGCCCAGCAGCTCAGAGCATGTACTGCTCTTGGGGAGACCTGGGTTCCATTCCTAACACCTGAACTGAAACCACAGGAAATGTCACATTGTCTTCTGTGTGACCCAGCACTGCATGCATACATGCAAACCCACACTGGGACATGCAGACACAGAACTACAATAAGGTAGAACTCAGCAAAGGAGTACAGAATAAAGGACAGAAACAACGCTATGCCTTTAATCAGCGCTCCATTTATACAAGAGGTGTCAGAGAAAGGCTGTGCTTCCAGCTCTAGCTAGTGAGCTGAAGTCATGTTAGCCGTGAAATATTTGGTGCTAAAGTGGAGGCTACCTTGATGGCAAAGAGAGATCTTTATTGTTATTATTATTATTTATTATTATTGTTATTATTATTATTAGGGGTGTGTGTGTGTGTGTGTGTGTGTGTGTGTGTGTGTGATGGTCCAGGAGGTGAGGCATGTGTGTGGAGGTCAGAAGACAACTTTGTGGAGTCAGGTCTTTCTTCCATGTTTACATGGATTCCAGAAACCTCCTCAGCTCCTGCTGAGCCACTCGCCTTGGAAAAAATTACTTAAACAGACACAAAAATCGCTGACCCCAAGGAAAATGTTAGATAAACTGGATTCTTTAAAATTATGTTCTGTTCAACTAAAACAGACCAGCTAGCATATACAAGACAAGCTAGCAAAAGCATGACATTTTAACTCAGAACCCCACAAACCGAGGGTTGCCCATAAGTGGCTGGCAGGAAAGCACAGTGGTGCAGATTCTTGCAAACGCAGCTCTGCCTTATCTAGCATCGGTGCTGTTCTATGACTTAGCTTCCCTCCCAAGCATCTGCTCTATGAAATGCATTTCCACTTGTATGACAAGAGACATGTATAAATCTATTCCTAGCAACATTCTTCATAACAGGCAAAAAAAAAAAAAAAAAAAAAAAAAAAAAAAAAAAAAGAAAGAAAGAAAGAAAGAAAGAAAGAAAAGACAGGAAAACAAACAAATGAAAAAAACCCTAAAAAATCCTAAACACAGGAAAAATACAGAATAAATTCTACAGTTGCCTCTGTGTCCTCAGACTGTTTCTAGGGACCCCCGAAGGTGCCAAAACTTGAGGATGCCCAAATTCCCTCTCCTATCCAGCTAATATTCTACTGTGAAGAGACACTGTGACCACAGAGACTCTTATAAAGAAAAGCATTTGGTTGGAGCTGGCTTACAGAGGTTTGGTCCATTATCAGTGTGGTGGCACGCAGACAAACTTGGTGCCGGATGTGAGAGCTCTACCTCTTTAGATCCACAGGCAACAGGAAAAAGAGAGAGCCACTAGGCCTCCAACAAGATCGCACCTCCTAATGGTGCCACTCCCTAGCAAGCAAACATGCAAACCTATGAGCCTTCGGAGACCATTCCTACTCAAACCACCACATTCCACTCCCTGGTCCTCACAGGCTTGAAGTCATACCATAATGCAAAAATGCATTCAGTCCAATTTCAAAAGTTCCCGTAACAGTCTCAGAATGGTTTAAAAGTCCAAAGTTCAAAGACTCTTCTGAGACTCATGGTGGTCTCTTAAATGTAGCCCCCGTAAAATCAAAATTGAAAACCAGATCACATACTTGTAACATGCAATGGCACAGGATATACATACATGACCATTCCAAAAAGGAAGAAGATAAGCACAGGGAGGAAACTGGATCAAAGCAAGACGGAAAAGCAGCTGGGCAAACTCCAGCTTGTCATCTCCACATCTGATGTCAAAGCGCTGTTCAGATCTCCAACTCCTTTCGGCTTTCCTGCCCGCCACACTTCTTTCTCTTGGGCTGTTTGCAGCCCCTTTCAGCAGGTGTCTCACAGTTCCAGCATCTCCAACATCTTGCGGTCTCCACAGCAACCCAAGCTTCACCTTCATAGCTTAGTGCAAAGGCCTCTCTAGGTTTCACACAGGGACACTCCTGATATCTGCTTGGGCTTGGTGGCTCTGCTTAGCTGTAAGGGGCGATTCCACGGCCCTTTTCCTCTGTACTTGTCTGGGAAGCTGCCAAGTTCTGCTGCTTGCTGGGGCTGGAACATGGCCCTGTTCGATTACATCTTCACCAGCTTCCTGTCTTCCGTGGTTTCCTTCACTGCTAAGATGTTCTTTAGTTCCTTTTCACAAGTCAGAAGCTTAGCTGGTGGGTCCTGTACTGAGGGCACCTCTTCCTTTGTCTCTAGTCTGTTCATGTCCTGGGTGCAGGACTTGACTCCATTATACTTCCTGGTGCCCCCTTTCTCCTCAAACTGCACATTTGTGTTTTTCCTTCCTCCGCTTGCTCCTTTTCATTCTAGACATGCAGGAAAAAATGACATATCCTATATTTCCAATGACATAATTTAAAATTTCTTATGTGTATGAGTGTTTTGTCCTCACATATGTGTGTGTTACCTGTATATTCAGAGGTCATAGAGGCACTGACTCACAGGTGATTGATTATGAGCTGCCATGTGGGTACTAGGAATCGAACTTGAGTCCCTCCAGTGCTCTAATTACTGAGCCATATCTTGGTCCCTTTTATTTATTACATAATAAAATGTAATATTTTAAAACTAACCAAACCACAGTATTTGGTAATGTTTTAAATATATATGAAGCAAAGGTGGTATAGTATAAAAAGGGGTGATTCCTACAAAGGCCATAATACTTTCTCCCTCTTTGTGTCAGGATCATAAACCCCAAACCTACTGAGAGAAAAATCAGTGGGTGCTGAGCTCAGAACGCAAATTAAAAGAAGCAGTAGCCTGTGATGATTCTGTTGCTCTGGGAGGGGCAGTAGGAGAAAGACTCAGGTGGGCTCCCAGCCCGTCTGAGGGGGAGTGGCTTGCCTGTGATGCAAATGCCGGCACAGTAGAAGCATTTCAGGATTCTATGTCAGTTTCAGTCCCGCTGTGTCTTCCTCACCTTAGCTCCAGGTGCCCAGGGTTCTAACCCCCTCCCTCCTTAATCAAAGGACCTTCAGCTTGTTAGCGTGAAATTGTGCAGGCTGTCTTTGCGTTCCAGGCAGAATGCCCCCTCATTCCTAAAGAGCCTCAGCTTGCTGATAAGGAATGTCATATCTGAGTGCAGGGAAACTGAGTTACAGATGCGTTTCACAGGATAGACACAGCATCTGCGAGTCCCCACATCACCCCACTGCCATTACATTTTATTTGAAAACCAATGTAATTACTGTAATCTTTCTTATCCCATGCATAGTACTTATCTTATTTTGAAAGCAACTCCCTGGAGAAACACTCATAAATCCTGCTGAAGTAATTATGAACTTAATGTTTGAGCTTTGCAGGCAGAGATGAGAATGTTCCCCTTTTATGACAAATCAGAGCGCAAACGAATCCCTAAAGGCTGTGCAGAATTTCAGCTTGGGTTGATTTAATGGGACTGTGGGTGAGGGCAGGAGTACAGCGAGAGGAGAAAAGTGGCAGAGCCTTGAAGACCCAAAGGGAAATCAAATCTTTAGGCTCCGTGTGATTGGTCAGCCCACAGGTGTGTGACCTGTCTCTCCCTCTGGGTCTCTTTAGGACACCACTGCCAGACAGCCCTGTCTACGACACTCCACCCGGCCAGGCTGTTTCCCAGGAGGCCGAAGATGGCAAAGGTCAGTCGGTGATCAGCTCCTCCACGGGCAGCCCTCCAGGCCCTTCTCCTCTACTTAACGGAGGTAGCCTAGTGAATGCAATCTGGGAACACTAGGTTATGCAACGGGATGCTCTGATAAGTGTTCACATTAAAAAGTGATTATTGTGTGAATGCTAATCAATTGTTTCACATAACTGCGTGTTGGGTATGTGTTTGTGTTAGGTGTGTGTACAGTAAGTATGTGTCCCTGTGTGTGTGTGTGTGTGGTATTTATATGTGTATGGTGTGTGTTTTGTGAATTTGTGTGTGGGGTACACATATGTATTTGATCGTATATGTGTGAGCTCGTGTGCATATGTGTATGGTGTACACATGTGTGTTCGGTATCTGCACAGCCAGCATACATGCAAACCCCTGGCATCTCCTTGGCAATGCACTTTTTACCTGTGGGGCACACGTAGGGGCTGGCTATGAGGAATGGTGAGCTTGAGAATTCTGAGGTTTCTGTGGGTCAGCTGAGGTGCTCTGCAAGTGACAGTCCCTGGCAGCTCCTGAGTAGGCCTACAGGAGAAACTCCTGAAGCAGGAAGTAGGAGCCAGGATTCTTTGCTGAGCTTTAGGCCCTGGCTGGTTTGAGTTCTTGCCTCTGTTCCTTACCTTCGACCTGCCTCAGCACCAGGGTTCTGACCACCCCAGAATTCTGAGTAGATTCGGGAAGAATTAAGACTTTTGGTGGCCATCTAGCATGGTAAGAGAAGCCAGAGGCTCACTCATTGCTCTCTCCTACCCCATGAGAAAAGGCTAGGCTGAGATCTCTCTTGGCATTGAGCTGCACTGCCTTGGCTGTAACACCGGGCAAGCCAAATGGTTCGCTCTGGATCTTCAATCCATCGCTGTTGAGTTGTTGATCAGTGTGATGTGCTGAAGTTTCCCTGTGGGTGTTTCGGCGCCCACAAAGATGTTGTCATCTCGCTTTTACATCAAACTCTGCTCCAGTGTGAGAAGAACCCCATCCAACCATCCTTCTGCATCTTTCTCCTCTTCTTCCAGGATCCCAGGTGTGCCCCCATGTGGCTTCCACTTGCTAAAAAGGCAAGATCCCTCTCAGAAGGGAGTAACCGTGTTCTACTCAAGATATACTGCTCATAAAAGAGACAGTTACTCTGAGTTTTCCCTTCTCCCATATTAGTTCTAGACTGTGCCTTCCAGCAGAGCCTGGTGCTTATGGATAAAATTCTGAGCTCTGCTTATACGCCATGCTCAGGTAAGACACCAAGGACTCATCTGCTGTCGGTCCTGGTGCCAGTATCTGCCTCCCTACTTTAGCCACTTAACACTAGATGTTCCATAACACATTAAGTAGTTACATTAAATACAGTATAGTAAATATGTTAATACATTAAGTAGTTTAATAATACATTAAAACCCCACCTGCAGCTTTTCTACTCAACTGAAGAATGCCTTCCTTTATATAAAGGCCAAAATGATGTTGTGTTGGGCTGTCTGTCCACCTGGTGTTTCCCTTGGCATCCTAGAGCCCTTCCAGTCTAAGGGGTAAGGAAGACACGCCCATTCTTTCATCCCTTGGTCCTGGAAGGGACATTCCCTCCTCACACTCAGTGTGAGACCAGAGCTCAGACTTGGATTCTCCAGCTGCTCAGTCACATCCTGGCAACAGCTGCACCCTGGAGAAGGTGGCGGCTGCCTGTCCTGCCACCAAGTCTGACTTTGAGGAAGAAACAAAGAGATTGTTGTGAATAAATCTCTCAGAGCTGAGTCTCTAAAGGGTTAATAGAAAGATTCTCATAATCACAAATGATATTTGAGCCCACCATAGCATATCTGGTATTCTGCCCACTTGATGAGCTATTTAAAGTTGTAATGAGCTAATGGGGGGGGGGGGTTCTGGGTGGGGAGAGAGTCTCTGGGCAGCCTTGTGGGTGTTTGAAAACTGATAGAGGTAAAGAATTTTCGCTGTTTTCATTGGAAGGTGCTGCTGCTCTCTTTTCCTAATAAAACTTGAATTTATGAGAAGACTTTGAGATGGAGTTTCCATGTTGCTCTACGGTTTGTTGATAGGAAAGATAGCCATTTACATTGTGGTTAAAATCAGGCAAGATCTTGTTCCCTTTGCTTTAAAGAAAAAACAAAACAGTTAAAGCATACTATGCAGCTCAAAGACAGGTCCAAACTCACATCAGTGAGTTTAGGAGTTTGCTCACATTGTTTACAGCAAGGGTTCTCGACCTGGGGCGGGGCAGCCCTTCCACAGGGTCACCTAAGACCATCTACTTATCAGGTATTTTCATTACAGTTCATAACAGTAGCAAATCTACAGTTATGAAGTACCAACAAGGGTAATTTTATGGCTGGGATCACTACAACAGGAGGAACTGCATTTAAGAGTCACAACGTTGGGAGGGCTGAGAGCCACTTTATAGGAAGGCAAGCTGCCACTGCCTCTCGCCTGAGCACTTCAAATCCCGTTCTAGTCATGTGGCTGTTGGTGGCCTCTAGAGCGCCAGTTAAGCCCAGTGATGACCTGTGGTCCGATGGCTGTTGTACAGGACCATAGGTAGATGGGTGGCGTTCCAAGAGGAGCTGATCTGAGCAGCAATAATCAACCAGTACTAGCTTACAGTTTTTGTTTTCTATCTCCCATCTCTTTCTCTAGATCTTATATGGCCCAAATTGACCTCCAACTATGTAACTAAATCCTCCTGTTTCTATTTCATGGCTGGGAGAATAGGCATGAGCCATTATACCAACTTCATGAATTGCTGGGGATCTGAGCGTGCGAGGCAAGCACTCTATCAAACAAGCTACATTGCCAGCCCAAAGTAACTGCATGCTCTCTCTCTGTTTCTGCCTCTCACTGCCCCCTCTCTCTGTCTCTGTCTCTGTCTGTCTCTCCCTCTGTGCGTGTGTGTATGTCTAGATGGTGTGTACATGTATTCCCGTGAATGTGCACATGTGTGCATACACATGTGGAATTCATAGGTTAATGTTAAGTATTCTTCTTAGTCACTTTCTACCTTTTTTTTTTTTTTTTTTTTTTTTTTTGAGCCACGGTCTCTCACTGTACTTAAAGCTCACTGAGAGAGGAAGACCAGCTGACTAGTTCTCCTCAGTGGTAGGATTACACTACTGTGCCTGTACTGGCTGGTTTTGTGTCAACTTGACACAGCTGGCGTTATCACAGAGAAAGGAGCCTCAGTTGAGGAAATGCCTCGATGAGATCCAGCTGTAAGGCATTTTCTCAACTAGTGATCAAGGGGGGAGGGCCCAGCCCATTGTGGGTGGAGCCATGCCTAGCCCAGCCCATTGTGGGTGGAGCCATCCCTGGGCTGGTAGACCTGGGTTCTATAAGAAAGCAAGCTGAGCAAGCCAAGGGAAGCAAGCCAGTAAGTAACATCCCTCCATGGCCTCTGCATCAGCTCCTGCTTCCTGACCTGCTTGAGTTCCAGTCCTGACTTCCTTTGGTAATGAACAGCAATGTGGAAGTGTAAACTGAATAAACGCTTTCCTCCTCATGATGTTTTGTGCAGGAATAGAAACCCTGACTAAGACAAATTGTTACCATGATAGTAGGGTATTTTTGTGACAATCTGATCATGTTTTAGGGAGGACTATGGAAGGGCTTTGGAACTTTGAGCCAGAAGAACCATTAGGTAGTAAGAGCTCTGTGGGATGTTCTGTAAGAGCTTGGAAGATAATGTTGAGAACAGTGCAGAAGATGGAGGCCTGTCTTGTGAAATTTCAGAGGGAAGATTAAAGACTCTTATCAGGGGTGTTGTTATTTTGATTGTGAAGATTCTGTGGTTTTGGTTAGCTGGGGCTGAAGAATCTGCTGTGATTAAAAAAATACCAGAACTACTAAAGCAACATCTTTGCATTACTGGGACTATTGATGCTGTTCAGCGGGAGCTAAGAAATTAGTGGTGTTTAAGAAGAGACCAGCATAACTGAGGTGGAATATTTTGGGAAGTGTTTTCTGAGAGCACAAAGAGGCTGTGTTTCAGAGATAGCCAAGGTTGTACTTCATGCTGTGGCTGGACTTGGTAATGTGTAAGAGTCAGCCAGGTAGTACTGGTTTTGAAGGCATGAAGGGGTCATGAAGAGCAGCTGAGGCTCGGCACTGTGAGAGGCCATGGAAGACCATTGGTGAAGGTGCAGCCTCAGTTGCACTGAATGCCCCAGGACTGAAGGGGTCATGCAAAGGAGTTGAGGCTTGGCACCATGAAAAGAGTCTATGAGAAGCTATTAGTTAAGCCTAGTTTTAGCAGAAGACAGCAGTGATTTGGAGATGCCAATACTGTGAGATGACCACCAAGAACAGCAGCGGCAGTGGAGAACAGGCAGCTGGAGCCTAGGAGACAAGGCGTGTGCTACAAAGGGCAGAGCTGGAGAAGTGACCCAAGCCCTTGGAGAAGCCCAGAAGTTTGTAAGTCGATCCCAGACATTGGATAGTTAGAGTTTGATTTTGCTTTTGATTGTGACTGTGCCCTGATATTTTTCCCTCTTGAAGGAAGAAAGTATTTTAGTGGAACCCACAGTTAAGAGACTGAATTTTAGAAAGACTCTGATTTTTAAAAGAGATTGGAAATTTTAAAGGGATTGAAATTGTAATATGTAAAAATTTGTAAAGACTCTAGGACTTTTAAGGTTATTTAGATCTTGGGTTAGTGTTTGTGTGTCAAGTTGGCAAGGTGTCAGTTGTACTGGCTGGTTTTGTGTCAAGTTGACACAAGATGGAGTTATCATAGAGAAAGGAGCCTCAGTGGAGGAAATGCCTTCATGAAATCCAGCCGTAAGGCATTCTCTCTATTAGTGATCAAGGGGGAGGGCCCAGCCCATTGTGGGTGGAGCCATCCCTGGGCTGGTAGACCTGGGTTCTATAAGAAAGCAGGCTGAGCAAGCCAGGGGAAGCAAGCCAGTAAGTAACATCCCTCCATGGCCTCTGCATCAGCTCCTGCTTCCTAACCTGCTTGAGTTCCAGTCCTGACTTCCTTTGGTGATGAACAGCAATGTGGAAGTGTAAGCTGAATAAATTCTTTCCTCCCCAACTTGCTTCTTGGTCATGATGTTTGTGCAGGAATAGAAACTCTGACTAAGACAGTACCAAACTAATTTTTTTTTTAAATTTCACACATATGAATTTTTGCATGTATGTTTGTGCACCATGTGTATGCAGTGCCTGGTGAAGCCAGAAGGCGGCACTGGGACTGGAGGTACAGATATTTGTAAACCACCATGTGGGTGTTGGGTCTTGAACTTGGGTCCTCTAGAAGACCAGTCAGTGCTGCTAACCACTGAGTCACTCTTCAGCCCACTAGACCCAAACTCTGTGGATTATGGAGAGCTCCACTTTAATCCTTGTGCGTACTCAGCAGGCACTTTATCACTTGGGTTCTGTTAGCAGCCCCTGAGATGTTCTTGATGTGATTGGTAATTTCCGTCGAAGGAGGTTCTCATATGCTCTCATCAGACCTTGCCAAGACTTCCATCCTTTTCTCTGTCTGCACTGAGGTGCTTTCCTCTCACATTAACATTAATTTTCTTCCCAGTATTTGATTCAAGTGTGGCTTTTCTGATGGAGATCCCTGGGCAGAGCATATGGTATCTTGTACTTAGTGGCTTTTGATTCTAAGAACAAAATAGTAGCCAATAAAAAACAGTTATCTGAAACCCAGTAAACAACCAATCATCTTTCTACTTAGTCTCTGCTATAATGGATTATATTATGTTATGTCTTATCAAATAGTGTCTGTCCAACTGTCTGTCTGTCCATGACAACTCTGTAGTAGGCTGCATAGACAAGGTAAACTAGTCTCTATCCCATGTTTGCTGTTTCCGATGTAGCATGCACCAGGAGGGGGCTTAGAAGTATGAACACACTCAACCCAGGCAGTAAGATGAGCTGGGACAGTTCATCAGCATAGAATGCAATCCCAGTCTCTGAACAGCTACCTAGAACTGCTCTTACCGTAAACAGTCTTTTACAAGGGTAAGAATGTCTAGGATCTTGCTGGGGCTAGATGCCCCAGAGTGGAGTGGTATATAAGGGGGGGCTCTTCTCTGAGGAGAAAGGGTGGGGGCAATGGGGGTAAGGATTTGTAAGAGTGGAACTTGGAAGAGAGGAGGCTGTGATTGGGATGTAAAGTGAATTTTAAAAATAATTATTAAAAAAAGAATGGTTAGGAGAATATTGACACAAATCAATTAATAGACGGAAGAGGTGGCTTAGCAGTTAAGAGAACTGGCTGCTCTCCTAGAAGACTTGGGTTTGATTCCCAGCACCTACGTGGTGACTCACAACCATTTGCAACTCCAGTTCCCTTGGTCCAAAATCCAATTCTGATCTCTCTGGGCACCAGATGTGTAAGGGTTACACATATGCAGACAAAATGCCTATGCACAGAGAATTTAAAAATGAAGAAGGGATCAGTAATGTTTGGGGGAGGAAGGCATGATATGTCATGTGATTTCCACGTGTATGCCATTTATAATAAACCTCATTTCTTCTCTTTGAATCCCATTTTAATCCTTCTGTGACATATTCTTACTGAAAACAACCTCAGAAAACAGCAAGAATTAACAATAACAACTTGTAAGTCATGTCTTGCCTGCCCAACCCATTTCCCAGAGGAAGATACTAATGCATGAGCAGATGACATTGCTTTGTTTCCTGTCAAACTCGGGTTAAACCGTACTTCCTCACTGAAGCCTGAAGGGCCCCAGTGTCAGCTCATATTTCCCCTTCATTTTATTCAGTGTCTTCCAGCTATATTGTATTCACTTGAAAATGTGCTAATACCACGCCAGCTTTTGCCTCAGGACCCTCACCCACTATTTTTTCAGGGACACAATTGTCTGAACTCGGCCTTCTCTCTTTCTGTTTGCTTACCTTCCTGTATCTAAAACATAAGCTTCCTGCAGCCAACAACTTGTATTATATGTCATGAATCTTCAGTGTCTTGCACAGAAGAAAACAGAATCCCTGTGTTAGTCAGTTTTGATTATCATTGTGATTGGATTGACAGATGCCTAGGAGCTCAGGCGAAGATGCTGCTGGGTGTGTTTGTAAAGACTTTTCCAGTCAGAGCATAGATGAGGCAGAAATGCCTACCCTGATATAGTCAGCACCACATTCAAGCTGAAGGGTTGGAGGAATAAAATGAGGAAGCCCTCTGGCTGAGGTTTTCTCTCACTTCTGTTTCCTGACGGCCACATAGTGACCAGCTTTGCTTCTCCATATCTTGCTGCGTGTTCTTCTGTCCCACCGGGAGCCCAGAGCAATGGAGTGCTGAAATGGGAGCCCAATAAACCGTCCCCTGGGTTGATTTTCTCAGGTGTTTAGTCTTATGATACACTCTACAATTGTCCACCAGTGGTTATTGTTGGCTCTTTAACTCTCTCTCTCTTCTCTCTCTCTCTCTCTCTCTCTCTCTCTCTCTCTCTCTCTCTCTCTCTCTCTCAATTTCTTCTGTTTGTCTTATTTATTCATTTTTAATTTACTGTTCTTACATATGTTGCATCCAGAGGGCAGTTTCCCTTCCCTCCTCCCCCCCCCAGTCCCTGCCCCTCCTCATCCACTTCCCTCACAGTTCCTGCCCCCCCCACTCCCCTCCCATTTCTCTTCAGACAAGGGCAGGCCTCCATGGATGCCACCCAAACATGGCATATCACACTGCAGCAAAGTTAGGCGCCACCTCTCATATCAATGCTGGACAAAGCAACACAGTGATGCTTTCTTATGAAGCCAATACTTATTTGTGATTTTCTTCCCAACGGAAATTCATAAATTCCATTTCAAAACGAGAATCTATTTGGTAGAGGCAACCTTCTACAGTTATGTGTTTCAGATGACAGCCTCCACCCCTCACGTTGCAGCCACCAGAGTGGTAACACTGAAGACTGAGCAGCACACCCACAGCACTGCTTATGCAGTGACAGTTCTAGGTTCCTAATGGACTGAAGCCCGGCAGAACCCAAATATGCAACATATGTACCTACGGTCTGAATAAAAAGTTGGTACTAAAACTGGGGTAGTTGCTCTGGAGAACTCGGCAATATTTTGTTGTTTGGGGAATGTGGAAGACTTTGGAACTTGGGACTAGAAAATGTACCGAATGCTGTAAGCAGTGTCTAATGGGAGCTTAAAGAGTAGTACCGAGAGCAAGGTGAATAGAAAGACCCAACACATGAAGCTTCAGAGGGGAACAAGGACTATTAACAGTGCTACAGAGGCCATTATACGGCAGATAAGCTGACCGCATTCTGCCAGTGTTCTAAAAACTTGCCTGAAGCTAAAATCAACCCTAGCCGACTGATTTCTAGGGTGGAGGAAGTTTCAAGGCAGCATAACGAAGTCTATGGAGTGGCTGTTACTGATTCTCTCCTACAGATCTACGATAAAAAGGAGCAAAAATCTGGCAGAAAAAAAATGAAAATGTGCAATTTGGAGGTAAAAGAACACTCCAGAAGCTTGATGTCATAGCAAAGTCAAGCACAAAAGAGGCTATGATTGTTAAGCAGCACTTAAAGAAAAGCTCCATCTTAGCCTCAGAATGACAGCAAGGGTGTCCTCGGGACAAAAATCTGTGAAAGGAAAAGCCAAACTACGTGCGTTTGGGGGAATAGTCCTAGAAGCAAACACATATAAAATCTGATGCTAATACTGTTCACACGGGGAAGATCCCATTCCAAGCTCAGCTCATAGCCTAAGGAAAGAGCCATCCACGTGATATTTGGTGTGGGAGACAAGAAAGATGGAAGATTGCAAAGGTTATGAATTCTTTCTGTGAAGTCTTAGAGAGACCCTGAGGTCAGGGTCAGAGTGGCTCAGAGGGGAGGCCCCCAGGGGCCATGATGTGCAGGTGTAAACGTGAAGTGTGGGTGTTGGTGGACATGGCACGATGCTCGAGATGCCAGATTCGAGATGTCTGCTAAAAAGTGCACAGAGGGAGAAGAACTAGAGGGGGCAGAGATATGTCACAGGCAGAGAAGCTAGCGAGCCAGAGGGAAGAGGCATCTGAGTCCTGTGAAACTGAAGCCCTATATGTTGAGTTATTTATTTATTGGTCTTGCTTTGGTCCAGTCTTTCCTCACTATGCCCCGACTCCTCCCTGTTGGAATGAGAATGTATATTCTGCCCCATTGTATGGTGGAAGTATGCAAACTGCTTTTTATTTAACCAGGCGGGGCACCATTAAGATATTGCCTTGAGTTTCAAAAGACACCTTGCACTTTTAACAGTGTTGAGATTGCTGAAGATGGTGGGGAGTTTTGAAGTTTAGTAAATGCATTTTGTGTTATGCGATGCCAATGAGCGCATGGGGACCAGACAGCCCAATGTGATGGTTTGAATGAGAAATTTTTTCCACAGGCTCACCTACATATCAGCATAATTGGTCTGCAGTTTGGGGGACCAACTATTTGGAGGTTGTTGAGCCTATAGGAGGAGCAGTCTTGCTGAAAGAAGTATGTCACCAGGGGATGTGAGGCCTCACCGCACCTCCTACTTCCGGCTTCCTGTGTATGTGTGACAATGTATCCAGCCGCCATCCCCTGCCCTCACAGGATACTCCTACCATTGTGGACTCTCCCTCTGGAACCACAAACCAAAATGAACTTTCTTCCCTAAGACGCTTTGGATATAGTATTTTTATTACAGCAACAGAAAAGTAACTAATTCACCAGACAGATTAAATGAGAAACATTCACGTTTATAGTAGTAAAGTGGTGGTAAGGGTGATGCGGCCTGAGAAAGAAAGGGAGCAGGTAGATTGCTGATTCCGTGAGGGCGGCTGGGGCCCAAGCTGTAGGAAAGACCTTTTATTTCTCATCATGGGCATCTTGTGGCTCCTGAGTGCTATTGTTTTTACTGTCAATAAGCCTTGATCTGTGTCTTAGTCAGGGTTTTTTATTCCTGCACAAACATCATGACCAAGAAGCAAGTTGGGGAGGAAAGGGTTTATTCAGCTTATACTTCCATATCGCTGTTCATCACCAAAGGAAGTCAGGACAGGAATGCAAGCAGGTCAGGAAGCAGGAGCTGATGCAGAGGCCATGGAGGGATGTCACTTACTGGCTTGCCCTGGCTTGCTCAGCCTGCTTTATTGTAGAACCCAGGTCTACCAGCCCAGGGATGGCTCCACCCACAATGGGCTGGGCTAGGCATGGCTCCACCCACAATGGGCTGGGCCCTTCCCCCTTGATCACTAGTTGAGAAAATGCCTTACAGCTGGATCTCATGGAGACATTTCTTCAACTGAGGCTCCTTTCTCTATGATAACTCTGACTTATGTCAAATTGACACAAAACCAGCCAGTACAGTATGTTTGCTTATACTGTTACTGGCCATTTCCAGAGCTTTTCTTCCAAAGGTTGGGGCACCCAGGTGAAGGTTGCAGCTGATGAGCTAGGTATCCCCAAAGAGAAAGACTTTGGACATAAGTTTTCTAGTTGGGTCTCGCAGACAGTGCTCTTGCCCTGCAGAGGTATCTGGGCAATACTCCCTCTCAAGGCCTCCTTCTGTCCTGACATCTAGGAAGTGGCCAGGAGAATGGCTTTCATAACCCTTGGCTCTACACAGGGACAGCATAGGAGGAAAGCTGAAATCTGTCCACCAATCATACGAAGGAGACCTGGCTCCTCCTCTTCATGATGGCAACACAATCATCAACCTTCAATGTGTCATTTCTGCCCATGGGCCACTCTTCTCTCACCATATACCCACTGAGAGTGGGCCTGCCCTTCCTCCAACCATCTTCCCTGCACCATTATCTGGCAGTCAGAGCTCAGCATTTCTCATCTGATACAAGCCCTTCCTTACAGGTCCGTTGGGGTGAGGGGAGAAAGAGTTTCCTACTAAGCTTTGCAGGGGAGCCTGAACTGCTTCTCCTGGGGCCTTCCTCGTATGCTTGTCAGCACTAACAAAGACAAGCTGTACTGTGGGGTTTGGAAGCAGGCTGGGGTGCTTACAGCCCTCTCTTCTCCTAACACTGCCTCACCCTGGGCCTCATCCCTCTGTGAACTTGACAGCCACAACTGACTCAGGCATGCAAGGCAGAGAACAAACGACTTGAACTGGCCTCAGGGTCTCCATGTGGACTTGGGGTGTGATCCGAGCAGATCACAGGGAGTTTGTAACACTAGGAAGTCATTGTTTTCTGGTTCATTTGCATGCTTTGTTGTGAGAAAAGCCTACATTTCTTTTAAACTCCAGAGAAAGAGGGGAAAAAGCATAGCACTGGTCACCAATAAATCTGGGCAGAATAATGGGCTCTTGGCTCAGAATATAGGTCCCTACAGTGTTGACAATGACAGCCATGGTAGACCCTTGCCAGCACGCCCTGAAGAATCCTAGGAAGGGACTCCTGACTCACAGACTGGCAGTGTCCCTTCCAGGGGTTGGGAATTCTGTTCATCTGTTTTGATTTCTCTGGTTTAAATTAAGAAACGGACTAATAAGTAGTTAAATGTGTGTTTGCCGGAAAATATTCAAGCGTAGGACAACGGTTTCCAAATCGCCACAGAGCCCAGACACAAGAGAGCCTTGGCAGCCCAGCCTGTTATTAAGAAGGTCACAAGATGCCATCTGTGACTGTGTACACTTTCGTGTTGAAGCGTAACACAGCCTAGGGGTGGCTGCCATTGATTTTGCCGTGAGTGTGAAGCTGACATTCTCTTGTGGATGCAGCATTGATCTGGGTGAGCTATGTGACCAGACTGGAGGTCTTCCCCAGATAGGGGCTGGAGACAAGAAAAGTAAAACACTGCTCTTGGGTCTGTCTTTAATTATAGCTCAAAACATTCTGGAAATGTTCATGCGTGGCTTTCCTAATTTTTTGTGGCTGAAGTTAGCCACCTTTAAAGAACGGCAGTAACTCTCTTGTAATTGCTAAGGCAGATACATTAATCTGTTATTCACAATGTAATAAAAAAGTTGAAAGAATATGACAATCAATTTTAGAACTCTCTGATGAACTTTATACCAGCTTACATTTTGCTTTATCAGATTTTCTAAAAATCTATATAATGTTTTTATTACACTTTATTTAGTGGGAGGAACATGTGCTGTGGTGCGCATGTTAAGGTCAGAGGTCAGCTTTCAGCTCCTTCTCCTGCATTGTGGGTCTCAGATCCAACTCAGGCTCTCAGGCTCATCAGAGTGCCTTGGTCAGCTGTTCTCACTGCCTGTTGCCAATATGCCTGTGGCTCTCTATATGCCTGTGGCTCTCTGTATGCCTGTGGCTCTCTGTATGCCTGATGCCAATATGCCTGTGGCTCTCTGTATGCCTGTGGCTCTCTGTATGCCTGTGGCTCTCTGTATGCCTGTGGCTCTCTATATGCCTGTGGCTCTCTATATGCCTGTTGCCAATATGCCTGTGGCTCTCTATATGCCTGTGGCTCTCTGTATGCCTGATGCCAATATGCCTGTGGCTCTCTGTATGCCTGTGGCTCTCTGTATGCCTGATGCCAATATGCCTGTGGCTCTCTGTATGCCTGTGGCTCTCTATATGCCTGTGGCTCTCTGTATGCCTGTGGCTCTCTGTATGCCTGTGGCTCTCTGTATGCCTGTGGCTCTCTGTATGCCTGTGGCTCTCTATATGCCTGTGGCTCTCTATATGCCTGTGGCTCTCTGTGTGCCTGTGGCTCTCTGTGTGCCTGTGGCTCTCTGTGTGCCTGTGGCTCTCTATATGCCTGTGGCTCTCTATGTGTCTGTGGCTCTCTATATGCCTGATGCCAATATGCCTGTGGCTCTCTATATGCCTGTGGCTCTCTGTATGCCTGTGGCTCTCTGTGTGCCTGTGGCTCTCTGTGTGCCTGTGGCTCTCTGTGTGCCTGTGGCTCTCTGTATGCCTGTGGCTCTCTGTATGTCTGTGGCTCTCTGTATGCCTGTGGCTCTCTGTGTGCCTGTGGCTCTCTGTGTGCCTGTGGCTCTCTGTGTGCCTGTGGCTCTCTGTATGCCTGTGGTTGGTGGTTGTATACCTCAGTATGCTGACTGAAAACCACTCAAATGCATGGTGAAGTGGGTCAGTGCTGAGCGTGGAAACTATAAGTCACCCCTGAACATCTCAGAAGGTTCAGTGCAGTCTTGATATATCAGCATAGTCCCATGTGCCTTCTGATTCTATGAGGAGGAAATGACAGTGCAGTGTCCCAAGCTTTGCTGTCAATTTAAATGTCAGCCACAATTTTCCGTCTTATTAATCTGTTGGTCAGGGGCTGGAGAGATGGCTCAGTGGTTAAGAGCACTGGCTGCTCTTCCAGAGGTCCTGAGTTCAATTCCCAGCAACCACATAGTGGCTCACAACCATCTGTAATGGGATCTGACGCCCTCTTCTGGTGTGTCTGATGACAGTGTACTCACAAACATGAAATAAAAATCTGTTGGTCAAGGGCTGATGGGAAACAAAGGCTGCTTGCGTAGTGTGGGAGTCATTATATAACTTAAAAGGCATTTCATCCTGACACTGCTCTTTTTCTGCACTCAGGCAGACTCCCTGGTCTGACAGTCCCCTCCCGGGACAGCCCACTGAACATCAAGTACAAAGTGGTAAGTTCTAATTCTTCCTAAGGATCTCTGAAGAATGCGTGTACGATATTGAATACTGTACATTATTCATAAAAAGGCAAACAAAGGGGATGGGTTCTGAAAATGAGTATTCATCAAGTGGTTACTTCTGGGTATTTATGTATCTTCCTATCAGTGGATACACAGGTAGCCGAGGTTACCTACTGTCGGTAACTGGCCAGCTTAAGGCTTTATGACCAACCTCACTTTGTCTCTTTTCCATGGGTGGCAATTATCACACATAAGCTTGCTTCTGATTACAAATTCCCAAGCAATGAAGAGACTCTGTGAACTTTGGAAGATTGAGACTATGCAAGTTTGAGACTGTTCTGAGACTATGGGAACTTTTGAAGCTGGACTGAGCAAGCCTATGGGAGACAAGGAATAGACTGTGGTGGTTTGAATAGGTTTGGTTCCCATAGACTCATGTGTTTTGAATGCTTGGCCCATAGGGAGTAGCACTATTAGGTTGTGTGGTCTTATTGGAGTAGATATGGCCTTGGAGTAGGTGTGGCTTTATTAGAAGAAGTGTGTAGTGATCGCCTATCTCGCCGGCAAGGAAGACACACCACAACAGGATCCTTCTACAGGCGTTTATTGCGGGTTTGATTGCAGTTTTGAAAAACCCTGAGCCCAGAAATCAACCCTCCTTATATATGCTTAGGAGGAATGTGTCGCTACCTGATTGGTGCATTCTGTGTGCCCTAATTAGCATACTTGGCACTAGAAAATGAGTCAGCATGAGTCAGCAAAACAGGCATATGTGCATGTGCACTTAGGTTGTTTATCTCAAAACTGGCCAACCTCCCTTTGGGCTGGGCGCCATCTTGTAATGGCGAATGCGGTGGCTTCCCACAGAAGTGTGTCACGGTTGGGGAGGGCTTTGAGACCCTCTCCTAGCACTATGTCTGTCTGTATGCTGCTGTGCTTTCTGCTATGGACTGAACCTCTGAGCCTGTCAGCCTGCCCCAATTAAATGTTTGCCTGACTTGCCTTAGTCATGGTGTCTCTTTATAGCAATGGAAACCTAACTAAGGCAGAAGTTGGTACCAGAAACTGAGGTTTTACTGTGATAGGCCTATCATTTTTTGTTTGTTTGTTTTGTTTTTTGTTTTTGTTTTTTGGTTTGTTGTTGTTTTGAGGATTGTGGATTTGGGGACTTTGAATTTGGAAGGCCATGGAGTGCTTTAAGTGGGACTTAATGGCCATCCTAGTAGGAATGTTAAAGATGTTGGTGCTGAGGGTGATTTAACTCTGGAGATCATCCTGAAGTTGATTGGGTAAAGATTGTTGCTGCTTTTTGTCCTTGTTCAAAGAGTCTGCCTGAAACTAAGATGTGAGTTGCATTGATACAGTCTCAAGAAAGTCTAGTGTAGACTTTGTCCTTCAGATTGCTCTCATGAATAGCATTTTTATCAAGCATAGCAAACTTAGAAAGGAAAAATACAAGATGTAGGTTCAAAGAATAAATGGGCACTAGGAAGTAGGATGAAGCTAAATCCTGTGTTCAAGGGTATTAAATGAAATGAAGGGACTGGTGACCTTAGGGCAAGGTTCCAAGCTAAATTTAAGCGTTTGCAGTTGTGTGAGGAAGAGTTATATGATGTTAGGCATTATTATGACCTGTTGTTATTTTCGTTTGACATAAGGAGGCATGATTATGTGTCAAGTTGACAAGGAATACATTGTTGATGGATATTCTCAGTTTTCAACTTGATTAAGATCTATAATGAAAGCATGGGTCCAAGCATGATGCTACTCATCCAGGAGACAGAAGCAAGCAGATCTCCGAGTTCAAGGCTAACCTTGTACAGAGCTAGTTCCAGGTAAAGAAAAGTGTTCAGGCCTGGTGGTGGCACACACCTCTAATCCCAGAGTTCCAGAGACTGAACCATGCAGATCTATTAGCTCAAGGTCAATCTACAGAGCAAGTCCCAGGATTTAGGCAGTGGGGGAGTTGGAAAATAGAAAGCTGTGATAATGTAATAGAACAAGGGGGCCATGTGCCAAACCCAGCAAGCAGTAGAACTTAGAAGCTTCAACCATAGGGCTCTGGCTTTAGAGACAAAAGTAGAAGGGACTACTGTGTCAATTAATGATGGTTAGTTAGAGCTAATAAATTAGTGGTGATTAAGAAGAGGCCAGCATCACTGAAGTGAAATCTCCTGGAAAGTGTTTTCTGAGAGTACAAAGAAGCCGTGTTTAAAGATAGCCAAAGTTGTACCTCATGGTGCAGTTGAACTTAGTAATGTGTAAGAGTAACCCAGGTGGCACTGGTTTTGAAGACATGACAAGGTCATGGAAAGCAGCTGAGATTTGGCACTGTTAAAGGCCAGGGAAGGCCATTGGTGAAGGTGAAGCCTCAGTTGCAGTTGATGGTTCAGAACTACAACTTTGGACTCATGCAAAGAAGTTGAGGCTTGGCACCATGAGAAGCTATTGTTGAAGCCTACTTGCAGTAGAAGACTCCAGCAAATTAAAATGACAACACCGTGGGATGAACACCAAGAGCAGCAGCAGCAGTGGAGTGGAGTCAACTAGACCCTGGAGAACAACAGAGGGCAGAGCTGGAGAAGGGACCCCAAGCCCTTTAGAGGAGCCCAGAAGATCATGTGTGTATCCCAGATATTGGAACAAGAAGCTGTAATGTTGACGTTGACTTGGAAACCCCAAGATGTTTAAGATGCCAGAGCTGTGGGATACCTGCTGAGGAAAGCTGCTAACAGGGAGTGGAACCAGCCAAAGAGCTTTGTGCTGCAGTCAACAAAGATGAAAGTAGTTGGAGATCTGAAGAGTACTTTGATATTAGACATAAAGTTTGGTTTGACCAGTTGGTTTTTGGCCTTGCTTTGGCCCAGTGTTTCCTCATTATGACATTTTGGAATGTTAATGTGTATCCTGTGATATTGGAGGTGTGTGATCTGACTTTTGACAGTTAAGTGGTTAAATGAATCTCAGGCAGAGACTTTAAACTTTGGAATTCCAACATTGTTGAGATTTTACAGACTATGGGAACTTTTGAAGTTGAACTAAATGTATTTTTCATTATGCTATAGTTAGTATGTCCCCATAGACTCATGAGTTTGAACAAGCCTATGAGAGTGTAGGAGTGGAATGTGGTGGTTTGAATATTCTTGGCTCAGGGAGTGGTACTATTAGGAGGCGTGGCCTTGTTGGAGGGAGTGTGTCACTGTGGGGGTGGGCTTTAAAACCCTCTTCCTAGCTGCCTGGAAGCCAGTATTTTTTGGTTGCCTTCAGATCAAGATGCAGAACTCCTAGCTCTTTCTTCAGCACCATGCCTGTTTGGATGCTGCCAAGCTTCCTGCCTTGATGATAACTGATTGAACTTTTGAACCTGAAAGCCAGCCCCAATTATATATTTGCCATTATAAGAGTTGCCTTGGTCAAGGTGTCTCTTCACAGCAATAAAACCCTAAGACAATGGGAAATTTTTTCTCTGAGGTAACCAAAATTACATTTTAGTTAACACTTCTTATGAAAATCAATATGCTTGTATATACATATCATATGTCTGTACATACGTGTATGCCAGTATGTTGTCCAGATTATACTGGATCTTACCCTCTTTAACCTGTCTTCTTTTTTTAAATCAATTTTTATGGGTGTCTTTCATTGTTAACAAACATAACCACTTGTTATTTTAGCTAATGGACACGCCCCTCCCTCCTACTTGTTACATCACAACTTAAAAATATTCCATTTCTACAAGCATTAGCATTTAGCATTTTTTTCTTTTTTCTTATTGTTTTTATTTGGCAGATATTTCAGGGTTTTATATTTATAATTATTATAAACTGTTATAACTGTAAGTTGAAAATGCATTTATGCCATGGGAAACTAAGGTGTTAGTGCATTTCCGGAAGTGAAATTCTTGAGTTGAAAATTAAGCACAGCTTAATCTTTTTCACAGCTAAGTCCCTTCCTCTGGAATAGCCTCGGTGCTTATTTTCCTGTATTCTTAGACCAGGTTTAATGGCACATGCTGTGATTCCAGCACTCAAGAGAATCCAAGTCAGGAGGGTCACAAGTTCAAGGCTAACCTGGGGTACATAGTGTTTTATAACCTTAATGTTTTGATAGAGATACTTGCACTTTCTTTAATTTGCTTTGATATTGTACCTCATGCTTAATAGTTTTGTGGGTGTTTTATTAAGAGTAGTTGATTCTCATCTGTACAAGTCATACTTTTAAAGACCAACAGACAGCAAACCAAACCATTGCTGCTATGGGAGAGGTAAAGTCTGGTTTCTCTATGCTTCTAGTCAATGCTTTTGTCAACTCATCAACCTGTAACTTTTGATTTTTGTTTTTATTTTTAAAATAAAAGATGAATTATAAAACACAAAGAAAAAATCAACACAGTAATTTTTACAGGCATGTTACTGTTCAAAGGCTCGTTATTTAATACATGTAAGTTTATTAGCATTGCCCCTGAGCCGGTGGCACTAGCGTAAAGCTGAATTAGTACAGCTCCTTTCCCTGTGAGGCAGTGGCCTTCGTGTGCTATGGGCCCTACTCAGCATGATGGTCAGGACTATTTTAAATGGCACAATCTCTAAGGAAAAATACAAAAAACAGAAAATGGAGTTCAAAGAAGGCCACAGAAAGGACAGTTGATTGCCCACGAGAGAACATCAAGGCTGTGGGGGCTGAGCTCCACCTTGGCACACGTGCACACAGCAGGTGACTCCATTTCCCCCCATTCTGTGCTGCTGCTTAGTGGCCTCACAAGGGCTGTGTTAGCCTCAGGGTTACACACAGATTTAACAAGCAGGTGAAGCCATAAGTATGGAATCCATGAGTAATGAAATGTATTGCTGTTGCCCATGTTTCTGTTGCAATAGGATTTTTTAAAGGAATTTTTATAAACTATTTATATATTAGAATTCGATTTCTTTGCTCAGCTTTAGCATAAGCATGTCTCCAGTTTTGTATTTTCATTTTACTGTTATTGCCTAGTAGAGAAGATTCTGTTCAAAGTACCAAAATGTTATTTGAATAACGATAAGAAAACAAGTGATAAAGAAATTCTGTTACTTGTTTATTCTTGTAAGACAGTTTTGTTGTTGAATGTGTGTATGGTGAAGTGTATACAGGGGCACATGTGTGTATGGCAGTACAGGTGTACATGTGTGTATGGTATAGAAGTGTGTTTAGGTGTACATGTGTGTATAATATAGAAGTGTGTTCAGGTTCACATATGTGTATAGTATAAGAGTGTGTACAGGTACACGTGTGTGTGTGTGTGTGTGTGTGTGTGTGTGTGTGTGTGTAGAGGCCAGAGATTGACATCGGCATTTTCTCTATTCTTTTTCACCTTATTGTTGCTCACCAAACTCAGAGCTCACTGATTGGCTAGTGAACTCTAAGGTTGCCTGTATCTGTTCCCCTCCCTTACTCTGCCCCCTCTTCAGCACCATGATTATAGACAACTCTCCATGGTTTTGTTGTTGATGATGCTGGCGGTGGTAGTGGTGGCGCTGGCATTTTGTGTTTTTACAGTTTTAATGTGAGTGCTGTGGAGCTGAGCTCAGAGCGCTTCCCACAGACCTATCTTCTCAGCCAGTTGTGGGCTGTGGAGCTGAGCTCAGAGCGCTTCCCACAGACCTATCTTCTCAGCCGGTTGTGGGCTGTGGAGCTGAGCTCAGAGCGCTTCCCACAGACCTATCTTCTCAGCCAGTTGTGGGCTGTTGTTTGTTCTGAGACAGCACTGCTATGCAGCCCAGGCTGGTCTCAAGCTCAGGATCTTCCCGTCTCAGTCTCCCCACTGCTGAGATCTTAGCTCTGTATCTGTCTTGCTTGTTATTAATTCCCAATTCTCTCTTCTCCAGGCACATCAGATTTTGGGTTCTCAAGCCCCTCGTCCAACATTTCTAACTTACAGAAGGCTCTGGATATCCCCCGGTAAGTTGCTGTTCCTATCTGTTACAGTGAATATTAAAAAACACAAATAAAAAAGGTTTATCTCTTTTCTGGCCCTGAGGTCTCACTCCTCAGGCCCGAACCTGATACAAAGCAGCGCCCCGTCTGAGCCTCCACAGCCCAACTTGTCCGTGCAACTCCCTTCCCTGGCGGTTTTCTACCGTCTGTTCTCTGCCTCCATCCCAGGGTGTTTCTCTACCCCAAAATCCCACATAAACACAACTTTACAGCCCGATATCTTTTTATACAAGTTTATATATTAAACTCTCAATCCACAGTCCCTCCACACAACAAGATTACATCAAATAGACAAAGATACAAACTGCCCTTCTATATGAGATATTAGACCTATAAAATCCTTAATGTTCATAGCTATTTAACGCCAATTGATATCACCTGGGTCTAGCTGGTCCTTGGGAATGCCACAACCTCTCCTTGTCCTCTGACCTCCTCCTCAGCCCTCTCTGCCCTCTCCACCTCCCTCAACCCACCCAGTTACAGGCTTTCCTTTATCTTACTAATTAAAATGGGAAGGTTCAGTTGGAGTCTTGAAACTAGGCTGCCCTTCTTGAGGAAGTTGAATTAATATTAAAATACAAACAGCTTCAGGACAATCTACACCTATCTACTTGAAGTCTTTATTTTGACTGTTCCTCCTTCTGCTGTTTTCCTGATTTCCCAGGGTCAGAGGCCATTTAATAAAGCCCTCTGCCAACACCCACATTGCCCTTCATTAGTCTTAGCAGCAGAGAAAGTAGGATCAGCTATGACAGGGGTTTGCCTTTCAGCTGCTCTGAGAACAAGCATTGTGGGGAAGGCTGCTGATACAGTTGGGGGAGACTGAGGGAGAATTTGGAACACCTGACTTGAAAAGTGCTTCAGAATGTCAGTGAATCTCAAGCGAAGACTTGGACCACTTTAAACCATAGCATTCAGGAGGCAGAAGCCAGCTTGTCTCTGTGAGTTTAAGGCACGCCTGGTCTATGTAACCAGTTCCGGGGCAGCCAGGGCTACACAGTCAGTATCTCAAAGAGAGAGAGAGAGAGAGAGATGGAGGGAGGGAGGGAGGTGCATAGTATGAGACTAATACCTGTAACCCTGGCGTTTGAGAGGCTGAAGCATGGAGCCTCAACTTAGTTCAACTAAGGCTATGTGAAACTCTGTCTCAAAAACAAACAAACAAATAAATAAAATAAAACCACCATCAAAACAAGAGAGAAAGGGAGAGAGAGAGAGAGAGAGAGAGAGAGAGAGAGAGAGAGAAGAAGAAGAAGAAGAAGAAGAAGAAGAAGAAGAAGAAGAAGAAGAAGAAGAAGAAGAAAAGGAAGGAAAGAAAGAGGAAGGAAGGAAAGAAGGAAGAAAAAAGGAAAGAAGGAAGAAGCACAGACTGCTGGGGTGCAGCTCATATGCAAGGTGTTGGGTTCAGCCCTCCAGAGAAGAAACGCCAATTGGCTCCTTCTTATCTGTAGTGACCTCACCCTGTCTAAAGTTGTGTCATCTTCTTCACTCTAGATTTGCGGCCCAAAAAGCCAGGCTTCGAGCTCCTTGTGAGTTACAGGAACAGAGGGAGGAACCTGCTGAAGCAAGTGAGAAACTTGTCCCATTTGCTATTGAGTAAAGTCTGGGCCTGGTGTACCTGCAGGGTGCTCCCGCTGAGGTGTAGGGGCGCTGAGCAGCTGTGTAAAAACAGCCCTTCCTTTATGATCTGCCGAAAGGCTATGAGGGGCCTCTGAACGCTCCAGGTGTAGACCTATCCTGTCCCCTGTTTAAGAAACAGGCTTCAGACAGGCTCTGGGGATGGCAACTCCAGTCATGGGGTCAGGGAGCTCTTGGGATCTGCCTATTGTGATAGACAGATGCATTAAGTTCTCAGATTATCCTGCCTTGCTGGGGACCTACCCTGGGTGCCAAGTGCCCCAGTGTCTATTGTCCCCACTCTCCCTTATATGGCCTCGCCTGACCAGGACTCTTTCTGGCCTGGTCAGACCTTCTCAAATCCCAGTACTTTTAAACAGGGTGTTAAAACAAGGTCTCCTTTCTGCCTTAGAATTCTGGCAGGAGGGGCCTGGCCTTGAAAGCACAGGCAACCTGAGGTCAACCCCCAGTTAAAAGCTGTCTTCGGTGGCACCCCCTTGGGAATCCTTGTGCTGAGGAAGCAGAGGCAGGGGAAGAGAGCCCTGAGGCTCATTGGCCACCCAGCCTCACCTGCTGTGCAAGCACCAGGCCAGTGAGGGACCTTGTCTTACTGGATGAGGTAGATGGCATCTGGTGATGAACTGGTTTTCTGACCTCTGCAAGCACATGCTTACATCTTTACACAAGGCAAGGAATACAAGCACATACACACATAGGCATGCAAACACTCAGAGACAGGTACACACACAGTCATGTGCACACAATATGAACATACAGTCACACACAGGAGAACATGCTACCCCAATCAAACACACATACATGAATACATGTGCACACACACATGAACATGCACATACAAGAACACATGCAGAGGAACACACACAGGCACACACATACTTGCAGACATACCATACACAGAGGCATGCATATACACATGAGTACACATATACATGAGCACAGATACACACACACACACACACACACACACACACACACACACACACACACACACACACGGGCTCTCACTCAAAAATTCTCTGGCAGGGAGCCTTGGACAATAAGTTAAAAGAAAAGGAAAACTGTTTCTTCTATGTGCCCTACTAACTTAATATTATAAAATAAAACAATATTTTTTCACTATTCCACAATTTTTATTAGAGCCTCTCTTTAGGTTGAATTTAAACAACTCAGCTTTATGCTAAGTAATTGAATGTATGATGTTATGAGTTTGGTATGTTAGTTACATGTGTTAGGGAGAAAAAATAACTTGGTCAGTAATTTTTTTTAATGTTATTCAAGTAGCACCCAAGATTGTCACAAGAATACCAATTACACATATGTCGATTTGTAAAGGCTGGTCTGGGGCATCAAAGGACCCTGGCAAATTTAGCTAACAGGGCAGGGCTTTCCTTGGGTTCCAGACAGCTAGGCCTATTTTAATGGCAGCCTTCCAGAATGAAGCTCTGCTTTAGCATCTAGTGCCTGTGCACTGAAGGCAGCACTGGGGGGAAAGATGCTGGGGACAGAGAAGCTGGGGCTCTGTTGAAAGTTCCTGTGCTTTCAGTCAGGGACCTGCTTCTCTGCTGGGGGAGGGGGACTCACTTCTGGGAAAGGAAGATGATTTCCTGAAAGTGTGTTGGTCGAAGCTTCCTCCTGGGAGTTGTCTGAGGGAATGATTAACTACAATGAAATAATTTGTTCTTGCTGCGTGGAGCTGCTCTGGTGTCCATCAGTGTCAGAGCTGTTCTGAGAGACACTCCCTCTCCTGACCCCTCCCCTAAGTCCAGTTTCATACATGGTTTTTGTGCTGTACCGTATGTACTAGCAGTCCCAAACCATTCCCCATCTCCTCCTCTTTCCCAGTCACAGTCAATAAATATAGGGGAGTTATCTGAGCAATGTTGAGGCAGAATCCTGACCAAAACTAAACCATGGCTTTTATAAGTAAAGCAAAGTTTCATATTTTCGTTTTTCATATGTTCAGGCATATATATACACTGTGTGTACACCTGATTCCCTCCCAGGCAGAAGGCTCCAGTCCCCTGGAACTGTAGTTACAGATAGATATGAGTCCCTGTGTGGGTGCTGGGAATCGAACCTGGGTCTTCTGGAAGAGCAGCTGTCCCTCCATTCCCCACATTTAAAATATTTTGAAAGAAGTACTTATATTTTAGGGGAAGATGTGAAAGCTACAAGTTTCAGAATTGTCTATCTCCTGCCAGGTTGCCAAGATTCTTACATTTAAAAACACTTGCTTGGTGACTGACTCGCCTGGAAACTGTCCTTGAATTCTTCCTGTTCTTGGGACCCGACCTGAAGCGCAGAGAGTTCACACCCAGGGCTGCCTGACTAGCTGGAAGTAGGAAAGGTGGTGTCAGGGCTGTAGACAAGAGTCCGAGTCTTCAGCGGTTCTTAGACTCCTTGCCTTTCTAAATCTGTCCCGATATTGATCTGTCCTTCCTGACAGAGGTGCACTATACGAAAGAGAAAGGGTCTAGTTAACTTTTTTTTAAGATGAAAGAAAATGCAAAAGCGATGCCAGCCCCTACTCATGAATGATGTCTGGGTTGAAAGGGACAATTTAATTCCCATTTCTGCGGCAACAGTGACCTTTGTGGGTGAGTGAGTGCTGACAATGGACCATTTCCCCTCCACCTTTAGCGACAATGGCATTATGAAAGCAAGTTGGGCTCCTCGGAGGACTCAGAGAAGGATCGATTCTCCTCCAATACCAGTGGAAGCTCAAGGCGGAAATTCAAGTGATTTCAAGAAAAAAGCCACAGACCTGGGGCCCTACTTTCTGTGTTAACCCATTGAGACAGGAGTTCCAAGGAGGCCTTGGTGGGAGCCCCTCGTTCCTCTCTCTCTCTCTCTCTCTCTCTCTCTCTCTCTCTCTCTCTCTCTCTCTCTCTCTCTCTCTGTGTGTGTGTGTGTGTGTGTGTGTGTGTGTGTGTGTGTGTGTGTGTGTTGATGGGGAAGGGCGTTTTCCACAAACATGATTAATGTTTCTTTACAGTAAGTGCCCAGGCTCACATTCTGCTGTAAGAACCTCACAGATGATAACCTGACCTCCACCTTGGTGGGCTCCAGAGTTATGAGCCTGTCTTCTACCTCGGAGAACGACTTTCCTGTTCCCCTGAGCTGTGACCCAGAAGAGAAGGCCCTCCTCCGTACGCAGGCAGGGTTTCCCTCCACTCAGGGAAAACTGGCTTCGCTGCGGGCTCCTCCTCCCATGGGCCAGCGCTTCCCTCTTCCTGCTGAGTCTGCCCCGGCGGGGTCCCCACACAGCCCTGTGGTTACCCTACCGGAAAGCCGCCAAGGGACCTGGCAAAGAAAGAGTGAGGCCACGGAATAGTCCCCTCCCACTGGCAGCCATTCCTCTGCCACCCGGTGCTTCAGTGTGATCCAGCCTGTACCCCAACGCAAGGCTCCTGTGGAACAGAAAATACAAACGTCGCACCCCAATCCCCTAGCTGCGCCCCCCACGACCCAGCCCCAGGTTGGGCTAAGTACGTGTGCTGGGAGCCATCTGGTCTGCTTCCCGGGAACCCTTCATGTGGTTTCCATTAAACTCGCCAGAACCGTGCATGGAAAATGCAGCCCTGAGCCACTGCGGAGCCTCCAACAGTCTGCCCTGCACAAGCAGAGCTAAGGGGCCTCTGGGCAAACTCCTGGGCTGGCACCCAAGGACCATGCCCCAGTGACTGCGCAAGGCCACTCCTAAGAATGCAAGGCTTTTTTAGTGTCCCCGTGTTCAGTTTTGCCACATACAAACTAGAGTTTGTAAGAATTCTGTTTCCATTCTAAAAAGCAATGTCAACAGCTTTCCAGACAAATTAACAGAAATAACCTGGGCACAGAAACCCAGTGTGACCAGCCACATTGGGAAGGCTGAGTCTGCCTTCTATGCAACAGACTGCCTTCTTCCCTGACTCCCCCTACCCACACAGGAAAAAAAAAAAAAAAAAAAAAAAAAAAAAAAAAGCGAGCTTATGGAAAACTACTGACTCACACAGTGAATTAGGGTTTATACTACAAGATAGAGACAGGCTGATTTGAGCAATCATAATGTGCTGTATTTGGAAATCGCCTTTGGGTTTATCAAAGATTAATCCGTTTATTGAGACTGGAAAAAGGAGGGGCTTGAGAAGGGGTGTCGGGAACCAGCTGCAGTCACTTGCAAGCAGTGGAGGGACTCTGGTCAAAAGGAAATAGCTTACTGCATCCCATGTCCTCCAGGGTCTTCCTTTCCTTCTCTTTACCACCAGCCCGTTTCCCTTCCTCCCCTTTTTTCTTTGCTTTTTTCCCCATTCTCTTCCCATCCCCACTCCAGCCTGGTGATTTTATTTGGGATTTTTAAAATGAAACCAGGTGTTCCATAAAACAAAGGCAAAGTAGTAATAAGGAAAGACATCGAAGGCCTAAGGAATGTGCTGAGTTTTATGACTCAGGCTGTCCTGGCAAAGAAGTAGGAGAGACATGAATGGTGGGTGGCACCGAACACAGACCATACATGGCAGCCCTGGCTGCCCGTGATAGGGTGGTCAAGGCAGCCTGTGACTCACTCTGTAAACCGGATCATTGCTGGGGGGGGGGGGGGGAGGCTTTTCTGGCTGGAGCCAAAGGATCAGCAACTTTTCCCTGAGGGGGCAGAACCACATGATGGGGCCGGGGCTACCCTGAGGCAAAATGCCACTCTTCTCCAGGAAGAGGCAGGCGTAGCAGACTCTGCCAAGTGCACTGGTGTCTTTAGGTGATGAACAACTTTCAGGCTTTAAAGCGACAAAAAACTGTGTGTGCGCGCACACATGTGTGCGTGTGTGTGTGTGTGTGTGTGTGTGTGTGTGCGTGTGTGTGTGTGTGTGTGTGTGTGTGTGTGTTAGGGGAGTGGCTTGGGAGTTCTTAGTCTCCAGGATAGCTGAAGTGCCTTGGATGGATAGGGACAAGGTGTAAGGCTGCTCCAGGGAGCAGAAAGTGGAAAAGTTTGCCAATGACGAACAGGGTGGGGTTCTGGGTGCCATTCCTAAGCAGAGAGGGGCAACTAGCTCAAGGGATAGGATGGGCATGAACACCCAGGGAGACCAGGGGCAGACGTCCACACATTCTGAGAATTCCTTTTAAATGAGCGCAGTGGTGGAGGGAGGTGCGCAGTTTTCCCTGTTACTAAGAGACAGGCTAAGAGTGCATAGAAGGTCTCCCAGCAGGTGGCAGTGGGGCCTGAGAGTGGGTGACAAGGGTCAGCCTGGGCTCTCTTCATTACCTTTGTGTGAGTAGAACCAACTGGACTGAGTCCCTTCTGGTGTCCCTCACCCCAGAGAAGGCTGTCATGTTTTGAGTGAGAATGAACTCTGACTGACATAAATGAGGTTTCCACAAGTAGAAGCCCCGCGAACTGGAGGCTTGCTTGCCTTCTCCTCTCTCCCATTCTGTGAAATAGCCACCAAGCTCTGCTAACTATTCCATGTCAGGGAACTCTCTGCTTAACTTGGTCATCAAAGGTGACCTACCTGGAAAAACTACAGTCTAAGAATGATGACTTCATAAATATTTATAGTGTGAGCAGGCCTCGTTCCAGTCCTGTTGGAGAACGGGCCCATTCAGCTGTCTTTAAGATGTGACACTTGGATGAATGACATCTGTCATTCAGATCAGCCCCGCACTCCATCCCTCTGAAGCATGTTTACGGAGTGATTATGCCTCTGAATATTGTCTATATTTAGGTCTCCTGTCTTCTCAGCCCCCCAAGCCCCAAAGAGGAAAAAAGCCAAGTTACTGATAAAAGGTAGACTTGAATCGTAACGACAAGGCACAGCCCTTGGACATGTACTACAGGAGCAATGGAAGAACTGAGAGAGAATTAAGATGGAGAAGCCAGTTGCTAGTACAGTTCCTCCATTAGCTGGTTTGCTGGGTCTGCTGTCACAGGCGAGAGCTCTCAGCTGGGCCTCAAGGGCATTGACAGGTGGGTGGCGAAAGTAGGTAGGTGGTAGGGAATTACCTGTTCCAGGGGCTCCCTCTCTGCCCCAGATCGAGCAGGCACACGCTTAGTTCCAGAGTTCTGAGGGCAAGATTTGGTGAGGACTGTGTGACCTCAGTTGAGACAAAACCTGTAGTATAATTAGAGGCCTTCCCACTTGGCCACACCTGGACCTGGATTAGGGGTAGCATCTGTCCACCAACTGGGTGGAGATATGGGACCCCCAGTCTATGGCTAAAAGTGCTCTGGCCTAAGCATTTCCTGCCAGACACAGGCCTGCATTAGGGCCAGTGTTTGCCTCCTGTCGGCCTGGTCAACTATTGTTTATCCTGGGAAGGACCAGGTCTTGGCACAGGGGCATGAAGCACTGCCAGAGTTTTATTTTTAGAGACAGGAAAATGTCTGCTTTTTGGCAGCTGTTCTTTTTCTGGCACGCACGAGGGATGGTGTAAAAGGCTCAAGTGAGAGATTCCAAGCCTTAAATTCATGGCATATGACATAGGCATTTGCACTGTGAGTTTCTCAACAGAAACTTGTTACAGCCTGAGGTCTTCCATACATAGCTCCTGGGTAGAGCAGACACAGCTCTGCCACACCTGTAGGGACAGTCCTCAGGACAACATCACAGACATCCACACCTGGGGGGGGCAGTCCTCAGGACATCACAGACATCCACACCTGGGGTGGGGAGACAGTCCTTAGGACAACAGCACAGACATCCACACCTGGGGGGGGACAGTCCTCAGGACATCACAGACATCCACACCTGGGGGGGGGGGACAGTTTTCAGGACAACATCACAGACATCCACACCTGGGGTGGGGAGACAGTCCTCAGGACCACATCACAGACATCCACACCTAGGGAGACAGTCCTCAGGACATCACAGACATCCACACGAGGGGGCAGTCCTCAGGACATCACAGACATCCACACCTAGGGGGACAGTCCTCAGGACATCACAGACATCCACACCTGGGGGGACAGTCCTCAGGACATCACAGACATTCACACCTGGGGGGAGACAGTCCTCAGGACAACATCACAGACATCCACACCTGGGGGGAGACAGTCCTCAGGACATCACAGACATCCACACCTGGGGGGGCAGTCCTCAGGACCACCGACTTCACGCACATCCACAGTCATTTTTGAGCATATCAGATAGTCTTAAAATATTTTTATACTGATTTTTACCTTTGCCAATCAATCCAGAATCTATCCCAATTGTTGGGAGAAAAGCATCTATATTCTACAGCTGGCTTCCTCCAGACTCACTGGCACTGTCATGGTGGCTGCTAGAGGGCAGACAATTTCCACCAAGAAGCATATGGTCAGAGCCAGGGACTGCATTTTTAAGTCTTAATGGGGGAAAATTTTCTCCAAATATGGTTTCCCCCTTAAAACACATTTTTTGTGGGTTTTGTCATTCCAGCTACGGACAATCTATCTGAGAGCATAAGTAGAAATGACATATTGTACAAAGCAAAAGCAGAAAGAAATAAAAAGAAAATGAAATTGTATTTTCTTACCTTCTTTTCTCCCCAGCCTTTGGGAAAATATTGTTTTCTAATTATAAGAATAAAATGAAAATATGAGCCTTCCCTGCTCTTACAGCTCACCATGCAGGAAAGTCATCCTTCTTGCTGGAGTAAACGCTCTGTTCTCTGTAGGACAGTGGATAATTGAGTCATTTGAATGCTTTTTTCTGAGTATTGCTACCCTGTGTCTGGTTGTTTTCTGGAAGTTTCTATGGTTAATAAATAGTCTCTTGCTGATCAGAGTCCCACTGTTTGTGAAGAGTCTCTCTGAATCCTGCTATACCTTGATGGACTGTGTCTGTCACTTGGTGCTCTGGAGTTTCACGAGAATGATGTGAGCTGTTGGTTTTGGAAACTTATTTCTCTTGTGACTAACAGGTTCTTTCAGTTGAGGGAGTGGGCTTGTCTTTGGTGTAGATGTTGGATGAGAAGGAAGGAACCAGAGAGTTACATGGAACTATGTCATAAAGTACCTAGCGGAGGGGAGGGTGGAGGACCTGGGTGTAGGAAAGCATTTCAAGTAGTTGTAGAAAAAAGGAGAAAAATAAGCCTTGGGAAGGAATTTTGTTAGTTTAATAAAAATAAAAAACCTAAACCTAAAGATGTTTAATTTTTACACATTTATGTGGATGTGTGTTTGCCCACAATGATCAGAAGGGACTCAGAAGGGAATCCTTCGGCATGGGAGTTACAAGGAGTTGCGGGCCACCATGATGTGGGTACTGGGGACAGATCTCTATCATCTGCAAGAGCATCCGGTGTTCTTACCCACTGAGCTGTCTCTAGCCCTCCGCCAACTTAAAATAAACAAATCTTTGAATGCACATTAAAACTTCCTCTTCCCTTACGTGTTTCATGAAGGACAGAGATGTAAACTGGTTGTGTAATGTTTCATGTAATACTATATATGATGTATAATGTATCTGTGAGTCGGTTGTTTTATGGTTTAGTATTGAGACTGATCTCCAAGACTGGGTTAATGTGAATATTATAATTGCTACTAGTTTTACTATTAAGCGAATCTCTTTCTCTCATGATTTGTCTCTCATTTTTAGTATCCAAGCTACTTTCTTTTGAGTCTCACTCTATAACCCAGGCTTTTCAGAAGCTCTTGATCCACAGCCTTCTGAGTACTGGGGTGAGAGGTATACACTAGTAGGTCTTTCGAGTACAATGAAGAAACGAAACTGGATGTTCTAAGGTCCCACTGTAGCATGGTTAGTATTTAGTGCTGTTTAGTGCGGTCCTGCCTGGATGACTTTATATACAGTGGTAGAGCTTGTGTGCGTGCATGTGTGTGTGTGTGTGTGTGTGTGTGTGTGTGTGTGTGTGGCCCGCATGTGCTCTAGTCTTTATGGGCCAAAGCAGAAATAAAATCTTTAGGTCTGAACAGGCTGTCAATCAAGGTCAAGCTCTGATGACCTCCTACTCTTCTACACTGAGGAATTTGTTTAATAGATCTAGGTCACTGTTGGCTGTTTATTAAAAAAACTATTTTATTGGATTCCTATATCTACCACCCTTCCAGCCCTTATTCCACCCTAATCCCATCTTACTCCCCCAACAACAGGTAGAAGAGAAAGAAGCTTAGAGTGGAAAGTGGGTATAGACCTCTTTGGGCTGCTTCTGCTGATTAGGGGCAGTGAGTACCCAATCTTCAGCAGTCCAGCAACCCCGAAATCCAGCAAACCAGCAGCAGGAACCAGCAGGAACCAGCAGAAACCAGCAGAAACCAGCAGGAACCAGCAGGAACCAGCAGGAACCAGCAACAAGGGGAGCAACACCCAACACAGGCCCCCTGCGATTCTCAAATTTAAACCTTCTCCAGAGTTCTAAGAATTAAACTGTTGGCAGTTGGGAAAGGTCACGTCTCTGCTAGTGCACGAGACAATCATAGTCACCTGCTTCGGAGCAGCCTCTTACCCCACACTGGGTAATGAAACAGAAACATATCCACATAACATAGCTAGGTTTTTTAAAGAAACCGAATTCTGATGGCAGGTTCCTCCATTGCAAAGGATGCGTGGGTGACACCACAAGGGTCCTTTGGGAAAGTGAACCGTGGACCTAGTGTTCAGCTGACGACAGATCTCAGCCAGTGGAACCAGAAGCTCAATCAAGGAAGCTCAGCAGTCCAAAGACACTGGCGGTGTCAGGTGAACATGGGTCGCTTGGATCTTCAGGGGCTGAGGCCACCACGTCAAACCTCTCTCAGCATCGCCTTTCTGCAGTCTAAGGATTCTACCCCTTACACCGGGAGACATGCCTTCCCACTCGTTGCTTGATTCTGAAAAAAAAAATGTGACATGAGGTTTTTCATATTTTTAGCTTTTTAATTATGTGTGGGTGATTGACACGGGAGCCGTGGTGCTTCTGTGAGGTCAGAGGACAACATGTCGGAGTCGTTCTCCCTTCTACCATACGAGGTTCTGGAACTGAACTAAGGTGGTCATGCTTGGCAGAAAGTCCTCTTACTTCGCTGAACCACCTTGGCTGGCCTAGGTATGAGGGTTGTTTTTTTTTTTTTTTTTTTTTTTTTTTTTTCCGCTTTTTATTGATTCTTTGTGAATTTCACATCACACACCCCAATCCTACTCTTTTTCCCTTCCCTACCTATCTGCTCTCCACCCTTGCAACCTCCCCCGCCAAAGAAAATATAAACAAACGGTCTTGCCACGAACACTGCAGTGTGTCAGTGTGTCACCGTGTGTCAGTGTGCACACTACACTCATTTGCTCAAACAGCTTTACTTGCAAATGTTCCTTGTAGTGACTCATTGTTTTGGCTCGAGGCCTCTGGCTTCTGCTACACCTGTATACTGGATCCTCAGATACCTGTTGTTGCCCCGGAGACCCTGCAGCTGTGCATCTGCAGGACCCGTCCCTTCACAGGCTCTGGCAGTTCATAGATGGAGTAGGTGTTGGGTGGGCCAACTCAAAGCCTGGATCTGGGCCTGCATGGTAACTGAATTGGTCAGCCCTCCAGCTCCTCCCCGCTCCTGTCACTGGGGCAAGCTCTCTAACACTGCCCCGGTGAGGAGAGGGCATAGCCCATCCAAGTGCCAAGCCAGAGGGGAAGAGGCGCGTTTTCCTGTTCTCACATCCTTGGGACCAGCTCTATTGTGTTTCCCAGGCAACGTGTGGGGCCACTCTTCAAGTGCTATAGCCAGTGAGTGACAAGGGACGCAGGAGCAACCAGGGGCTGGGGCCACCTCTTCTCCTGCTACTGCTTGGCCGGCCAGCTCTCCCCTGATGAACCTTCACCATCCCCTGGCCAGGTGAGGAGAGGGATGGTTCTCTCCAGGGCCTTAGCCGGTGAGGCATGCAAAGCCCAGGCGGTAGCTCTTACCTGAGATCTGCATATGGACTTTGATGGTAATGCAGGCTACAGACATCTACACAGAGCCCTGGTGCTACGGGGCCATGGACTCAGACATGGCGGTCAGTGGCAGCACAGACCAGGACTTGACCATGGCCTCAGGGCACTGTGTGGGCTGCCCACAGCAGGCTGCTCCTCTTCGCTCTCCAGTCTCCTGTCTCTGTTCATAATACTCACTGTACTGCTTTTCCTGCCACAGTGTAGAGGCGTCTCCATCCTCACCATGACAGCCTCCGGTGTTTTGTGCCCACCTTGGCAGTGTGGCATAGGCGGGCCTTCCTGTGAGGGTTTTAAAGGTGTATTTTACAGACAAGAGCCAAGCATTTTCTTGATGATCATAGGATGTTATTTTCTATTCTTTACTAGATTTTTGCTAATTGTAGCTGCTCATACTGGATTCTGATATGTCCCTTCTCTTTTGAGACAAGCTTGGCTTCCATATCACTACGTGGCCAAAGATAGCTATGAATTACTAGTGTCCTACGTCTACCTTCTTCGTGCTGAGATTATAGGTCTGCTCTGCTCCGCCCACTTCATGCAGTGTGGAGGACTGACTACCTCTGGGGTTAGGTGCCCAAAGACTTTTTTTTTTAAGAGAGGTAGATTCTGAAACAATAACCACTCTGTGTGTCAAAATTTTAAGTTTTCATAAATTTGCATTTAGAAAAGCACTTTCACCCCTAGAATATTGGTGACAAGCATCTATCCAATACCATTCCTGTGACGTGTTTCCTTCAGGCTCCTGAAAGTGTGACTTGCTCTGAATTTGCTACTTTGAGGTGACACACATACACTCAGCCTCTCTAAGCATGGTCTCCGAGGCTGTGCCAGATGGTCCCTGCAGAATAAATGTGTTCCACATGATAATGTTTATATTTGTGTTTCTGACATGAATCAATGCTCCTCTTGTGATATTTAATAAAAACCAGATTATTTCATTTCTGTCTTACAAAACACAGTACCTTCCCATTCTGTCTGGAGAAGGTTATTTTCCCCTTTTGGTGAGGTGGCAGCCAGTGCGGGCTCTCTGTAAGATGAAGCCCTTTCTCCTCAGCCACAGCGGCACATAACCAAGAATGGTTTGAGATTCATCTCTCTCCATGAAGGCTGCATTAGCCTCAGCGAGTCTGGCAAGGGGCCAGGGAGCCAACATGGACGTCCTTTTAGCTCTCAGACTTCCTTCTAGCTAATATTCTGGACGCAGAAGCTGTGTCTGGACCCTGACGGTATTCTTCCTGTTTGCATAAAACGATCACATTCCCAGTGAGGCCTCCACTTCTCCAGCCTGGAATTCTTATCACTGTAGCCATGGTGGGAGGGGCTTCCTCTCCTTTGGTCTCTGTTTTGTCTTTCTCTGGACTTTAGCATGTAGAAGGAATTGTACTGAGCTCTAGTCGGGCAGCCTGCTCTGTTTCTTGAGATGTCTTCGGCTAATGAACACTGTCCTGGAAAACAGTAAGTGCAGGGCTGGTTCAGAAAAGGGTTCCTGCCCTCCAAAGATGAGTTTAGTCCAAAGAGATGTGAAAATTTGGTGTAGAGCATGGCCGGAGATTCTAAAGCCAGCTGTTGACTCTTGGAAGGAGTTCAAGGTAGGGAGTAGGGAATGGTTAGAAGGGTTGGGGGAGGCTGGGATTTGAGGAAGAGCTAGCTAGGCATGAAGCTGGCTTCTCTCGCCATCAACTTAATGCAGGGCTGAGTTTTCTAAACAATGCCTTCTAACCTCCAGCTTATTCTTTAAATGACATGGCACCTACGTAGGTCACCAAGGTGTGTGGTCACTGTAAAGAGCACAGGACTCAACTTCCCAGTTGTCATCCTTCTGCAGAGTGGCTCAGAACTCTCTCTGTCCTCGAGTATGGCTTTTCTGGTTGTTTCTTCTACTTCTCACCTGGGGTTGGCATCTTCCGAGGCTCTGGCTTAGAGTCCTTTGTTGTCATGGCAGCGGCTACAGTAGTGTTGTCCATTTTACTGCTTTCAAATATCATCTTTGAATCTATAGGCCTGATTGTGAACTTATTTATAAGCACTGGAGTAAATTTGTTTTCTAGAATGTCCCAGAGAGAGAAGAATCTATTGCGATATAACCTAATGAAGATGCAGAGGACCTCTGGGATGCTAAGAGTAAAAACACTTCCCTGGAGGAACAGCTTGATGGTTAAGAGCACTGGCTGCTCTTGCTGAGGACTCAGGTTCAAGCTCCTGACAGCTCACAACCTATAACAATCTATAACTCCAGTTACAGTGACCCAACCCTTTCTTCTGACTTTTGCAGGCACCAGGCACACACGTGGTACACATACATACATGCAGACAAAAACCGCATGCACATAAAATAAAATGCATCTAAAAAAAATGACAACCTTAAAGAGTGGGAAAGACTTGGGTAAAGTTAAGTAGATAGCAAGTAAAATAATTAGGTCTCTGTAGTGGATTTTCTAGAGAGAATATCTTATGTATTGTATGGATACATTGCTTGTCAGTTAAAAAAGCCTATGGCCAATAGGAAAGGGAAGAGCAGAAGGTGGGATATCTGGGAGGCAGAAGGAAATCTGGGACAGAGCCAGGCACATGTGGGAGATGTATCCAGGAAGATGCGATGATGCAGACACATGGTACCTGAGCACAGGTAACATGGCAGAATGTAGATCAGAATAAATGGGATGATTAAGTTCTCTACTCAGAGAGAGTAACATGGCCACAGTATTTGTAAATACACTTTGAGTCTGAGTGTTATTTCTGGGAAGATGGGGCTGGGAAAAAAGAACTAGACATAACTTCTACAGACTTGCTGTCCAAAGAGAGAGAGGAGGAAAAGGGGAGGAGAGATATGAGGGGCAAAGGGAATCAAGTTTCGTGCCTTGGAGGATGGGCACACCCTTATTGGAGTGAAGGAATCCATGCCTGGTTGAAGTATTCTCAGCATCTTGTTATCTACACTGTAGAGGGGTTTCAGTAGAAAGGGAATAAAGTTCATTCCCCTTTACAGGGGAATCGAAGCCCCTCACCAGCTGGCTTTGTTTTGGTCTCATTGTAGTTTTCCCAGTACAACAGACTCCACAAGGCAGTTTTCACCTTGCCTTGGCTCAAGCTGTTCTTTCAATCTGGAACATTCTTCCTTCATTTCCTGCTCAGGAAAGTTCTCTTTGCTGTCCAGTTTTCTTTTACTCAATCCCGAGGGCCTCCTCTCTGCCATGAACATGCACACTTCTGTGTCATGGAGAGTCTCTGTCGGGATGGGACCCACCACTACCAGCATTCACTGCTTCATCATTACCCACCCCTGAGTGTCACAGCCCAAACGTCTTGTCCCTGCCCTTTAGAATGTACAACACAGACTCGCACATGTACATAGATAAGAATTCATTGCTATTCAATCTTTTCTAAGCATTTTTTTTTGTGTGTCTTTTTCTTGGTATTAGACTGTAGTTCTTCAAAAATGCACATCTTTAACCAGTTGGCAATTCTTTAAGTTAGGAAATGTATCTGAACAATCTCCATTTTTTTTTCTGGGTTGCCAGCACACAAGTTTACATATATTTGTTGTTTATGAAATAACAAAGAGTGGAGAAAGGAACAGGAGAGAAGTGGTTGTTAGGGTAGATTTGGCCTCGTTTTGGAATTTGGTCAACTGGGATGGAAAGTTTGAATTCTATACATAGAATTCTCTAACTCAAGATCACACATGTGCATATTTAGCCTCTCATGCACAGGCAGACAAGCCAAACTGTTAAGTCCTTCATCAGCAGGGAATTATCATTCTGCTTGTTGAAGAAGACATGGTCTCCTTAAGTAACAGAGACTCCTGAATATTTATCTGTGCCACTGTATAACCATTGTCTGGTGCCCATAGAGACGGGGCCTTGATGGATAGTGACCCACTACTCTGCCCGGCTGTTTCCTTGTAGGGAAGATGGAAATGGGGAGTGTCTTGTGATTAATGAGATTTCTTTGACCCTTAATTCTTCTTTTCATACGTTAGTCTCTTTCATCAAGCTTTTATTTTCACAAGCACAGGAAAAAACGGAAAAAAGGAACCCACTACTGTCTTCTCGTATGAGACCTGGAACAGCAGAATGGCTTACTTTCCTTTTGGATCAGACATGCTAATTTATGTTTCTATCCAACGCCCTGCAGATCCTCTATGCATTCTTTATGTACATGTTCCATGATGTCTACTTGAGCATCCTTCAGGCCATGTTTCTCCAGTTCCCCTATGGTAAGAGGACTGATAATTATAAATGAGGTATTTGAAGTTTTGATTAGCTGTTTTCTGTGAAAATAGAGAGTGTCTGCCTAACCCAGATCTTTTGAGGGAATTATATACTCAGAGATAAATGACCTGTGAGGATAATATTTTCCTTCTAACCTGTGGTTTTCCCTCCGGATTGCATTGCAGAACTCCCTTCACAGGACGCTGGGACCAGTGAGAGCCACCATTGGTGCCTTAGCTTGAGCTTGATGCTAGTCCCAGGCGACTGTGAGTGTCTTCCCCTGAGTCCTTGTCAGGCTCCCTCAGGCTGCTCAAGCAAGAAGCTGATTATATCCTTGACAAGTAGTTTTTCTAAAGGAATCCTCTAGGAAATTCTCATCTATGGAACAAATAAATAATAGACCCCAGAATAAGAGTCCTAGATCAGTGGTAAAGCCCTTGCCTACCTCTTGGGAGGCCTTAAATTCCCCTGTAAGCACTGCGAGACAGACAGAAAGACAAACAAACCAAAAATCAAGCAAGCAAGTACACAAAATCCCATATGAAAAAGGTTTAGCATCACGGCCCCACACTGCCCTGGTCTGCTGACAGCTCCATCATGAGTGCGAAGGGGAGGAGCTCAGAGGTGACACAGCGTGGTGAGGAGCCAACTTTGTCTAAGATACTATGAGCACGCAGGACAAAGACAATGATGCTGTTGGCCATCTCTAGTTCTCCACTCTACAACCTTATTGCAGCCTTTGCTATAGCAACCAAAGGTAGCAAGGCATAGCTGACTATGCCTTTCTTTCAGTCTATGGCTGTCCCTAGAGGCCCACTCAGCCATCCCTTGCCATAGGTAAACATATAAGCAAAACGAGTGAATATTCTGTTGTTACTACAGACCCTTTCTTCTCTGTCCTTTGGGCTGACAACTCTTAGAACCCTATGAGAGTCACCAGAAGACTGTATCCCAGGTGTCTACAAGAATGATTGGCTGCACAGACCCCTTGAGATAGTAAGCTTTCTCTAAGAGCTTTTCTTCTTCTTCTTCTTTTAAACAGACTTAATTCATTTATTTTGTCTTTTATAAAAACCCTTAGGTGGTAGGTAGCCACAGCTGGAGCCTGGGTCCTCTGAACAGAGACTCTGGTGTGGGTTTTCACAAGATGATCAGTGAATTCCTGATAAGAAGACTTGGTGAACACAGTTTCTTTCCAGAGGTCAGGGGTCAGGTAACTGTAGGTCTTGGAGATGGCATCAAAGGTGGCCTTGGCAAAGTTACAGGTCTGTGATCTTGTGTTCCCACAGAAGGTGGACACAAAGATCCCCAGAAGCTCAGGAGCTGGCTAGATTGGCGTAATCAATGAATAAGAGACCTCATCTCAAAACAGAAACCAGTGTCCTTGGTGGTCTTCTGACTACACACCCCCCCATGCAAAAGAGGTTAAACTAATTGCTTAGCTGTGCTCTAAGACCCCTCCTCAACCATAGTTGCTTTCTCAGATTGCATATAATAAAACAGGATTCCAGTTCTTTCTAAACAAGGCCATCCTGGCGGTGAAAAGGACTAAAAATATTTCCCTACCCACACCAGAGTTTGAGGTGCCTGACACTGTTCTCTTTGGATCATGTTTGACTGCCTGAGTCACTTAAACAACGTAACCAACCTGTACTTATCTGGCTAAAGAAGTTAGATGAAAGATAAGCAGGGATGTCAAGACCCTGCCGTCCCTGCCTTCTTCCCTATAACTCTGTCCCCCTTCCCTTCCCACCACCCTGCTGCTCTAGCTCCTTCTGGTGACTCATGGGACAGCTGAGCTCTCTACCAAAAGTGCTCATGTGCTTTGTGCAAAGAATGTCTTAGCAAGTGTCATGAAGTTATTTTAATTTCTTTAAGTTAACTTAATTGATGAATTGTTAAATACTATGACTTTCCCACTTGCTCAAGACTCTCAGTTTACAAACTGCAGGTACACTAGGAAAACTAGCCCCTAAGCACATCCTGTGTTGTTCACAGGGAAGTGACATCCCATGTGTTCACAGGGAAGTGATACCAGAATGTGTGCATTCACTAGAATCAGTCTCTTAGGCTCTTTTCAAACCACCCCAGAAAGATGTGTTTCTTCAGAGCCAAAGGAATTCTAGAAAAATATCAGCCATCATCTGGCTTCTGTCTTTAACTATGTTTATTACAACTGCAAATCTTAAAGATCCATAGTTATTCCAATAAGTGCTGTATACAACCAGGAAGCCATTCATCTCCTTACAGTTCACTGCAAAGCAGAATATCTGCTAGAATGTTCTTCGTGCAATGAATCTGTCCAGATATTTGCTATTATCCACCTGCTTACTTACTAGCCTGCTACTTAGCTGTCTCTCTCTGGATCTACTAGTTATCTATCAATCTAGATATATTTATTATCCCTTCTCTAGATCTACCCACATGTTGATCTGTCTCTATTACCTATCTGTAATCTAGCTTTATACAACTATATTTTCTGGGTTCTGATTTTTTAAGAAAAGCTCTTAGACTTCTTTTTCTTCAGGAAAACACCAAATGGCGGATGACGCCGGTGTAGCGGGAGGGCCCGGAGGACTGGGGGGGGGGGGGTTGCTAGGGGGGAGCAGGCTTAGGAGACGGTGGCGGTGGCGGCTTCCATGGAGGATTCAGCAGAGGTCTTAAGGGCCGTGGTCGAGGCCCCGGGGCTCGTGGAGGTAAAGCTGAAGACAAGGAGTGGATCCCGTCACCAAGCTGGGCCGCCTGGTTAAGGACATGAAGATCAAGTCTTTGGAAGGAGATTTACTTGTTCTCCCTGCCCATTAAGGAGTCTGAGATTATGGACTTTTTCCTGGGTGCATCTCTAAAGGATGAGGTTCTGAAAATCATGCCAGTGCAGAAGCAGACCCGGGCTGGCCAGCGGCCCAGGTTCAAGGCTTTCGTCGCTATCAGGGACTACAATGGTCACGTTGATCTTGGTGTTAAGTGCTCCAAGGAGGTTGCCACTGCCATTCGAGGGGCCATCATCCTGGCCAAGCTTTCCATCGTCCCTGTGAGGAGAGGCTACTGGGAGAACAAGATTGGCAAGCCCCACACTGTCCCATGAAAGGTGACAGGCCACTGTGGCTCTGTGTTGGTGCGTCTCATCCCTGCCCCCAGAGGCACTGGCATTGTCTCTGCTCTTGTGCCCAAGAAGCTTCTGATGATGGCCGGTGTAGATGACTGCTACACTTCAGCCAGAGGCTGCACTGCCACATCCACTTTATGTTCAGAGAACTCAGTCCCAGGTCCTCACACTTGTCTGGCAAACACTTTAGCCAAGAACCAAAACCACAGCTTCAACTTCCTTTTCTAAGATGGTTAATAAGTATGTAATACTTGCATGTGTTTTTCTAAGATGGTTAATAAGTATGTAATACTTGCATGTGTTTTTCTAAGATGGTTAATAAGTATGTAATACTTGCATGTGTTTTTCTAAGATGGTTAATAAGTATGTAATACTTGCATGTGTTGGCCGAGCCAGGTTTCAGCTCTGCAGCATCGTCTCTCCTTGTTGGAAGTCATATAGAACCAGATCGTTCCTGCTAAACAGCATGGAACCCCATTCTAAATCAAGGGATTAATTTTGAAATGTGAATTAAAGTAGAATCTATTATTCCATTGAAAACTGAGAACCAATTAATCCACAATCATTTCAGAAAAGAATTCCTAGGGGACAGGACCATTGGGTTTCCTTGTCCTGTACTTTCTAAAAACACAAGCACCTGATATTCAGTTTGCAAATCCAGCTCTATGGGTTAGGAATGGAAGACCTATTACTTCAAAAAGAAGTAGCTGAGGTCTTGGTGGATAATGTGTGATCACTAAGGCTGTGAACAGAGGAGGCATGGGCTTCCTTAGTGACAGATCGCATGGGCTTCCTTAGTGGCAGGTCACATGGGCTTCATTAGTGGCAGGTCACATGGGCTTCATTAGTGGCAGGTCACATATCCTTAGTCCCGGCCCATTTGTCAACTTGGCTAATTGTGATGCTTCACAAAATGAAGCCCACTTTTGAGGAGGCCTCTTCTATTTTGAGGGAACTTAATACAGTTGTTAGGAAGTGTCTGAAATGTTTACAGCTGATTTTTCTTTGAGAGGATCTGCACTTCTGTCGGTACTATGCCTTTACTTTGGGATTTTACTCACAGGTTCTGAGAAGCCCTTGGGAAAAGTTTAGTTTGACAGTGTCTGCTGGAAGCATAGCCTCTGTCCTCAGTAGCCACCCTCTTCTGTGTGACAGGCTCTGCCTGGATGTCCCGCCCTTCCTCACCATGGACCGAGGGGCCCAACGAAGTGTCCCTTTCCCTTCCAACTGATCCCATCATCCACCTATGCTCAGAACTGTGGCAGATACTCATCAAGCCTAAGCAATACTCACACCAACCTGCCCCGATCCGTCTCCCAGTAACCAGGGCCTCTGATGAATGGTCACGTACACTTTAGTAGGCATGAAGCAAGCCACTGAACATAGATCTATTACACGAAGTCAGGCTTATTCCTTTCATAACATACCTATGTAGCTATGCTTGACTATCAGAAGACCGGCTGGCTGGGAGGCCAATGCATAAGTGACCTTCTGTCCTGAACACTATTCTCAGACCATTTCTTAAATTCACTGGAAGCCCATTTCATGGGCAATGATTTCCAAATTGTTGAGTGTTTTCTGGACATTGCAGAATGTTCTCAATTACAAGGAAGATATATGGCAACTATTGTGTCTAGGAAAAACAAAGCAAAACAAAAAATGTGCACAGCAAATGGGAAGGCACTCACACTGGGAATGCTAAGGCTGGAGCGCATTTGCTCTAATATTTTCCAGAAAGGCTGAGGCCTCCCTCAACAAACCTGGGAAGTGGGTCACTAAAAGGATGTCTGCACCTGTAAACTGTTACTGAGTAAAAATAAAGATGGGAATTGTGATTAGTTAATGATTTATTTACACAATGGCATCTTCTATGGAGTTACAATTATATTGGGTCACTTTAAATGTTAGGCTGAAGTGGCTCGATTTTTTTTTTTAAATAAGCAAAGGACATTATATTTGTAAGTGCGCAAGTTGTGACCCAGACCAAGCACTCACTCTCACCTGCTGTTTTATAGGATTTTATCAATTGCCCTGGATTCACAGGAAGGTCTCATAGATGAAACTTCCAGATGAATTAAAAAACTCATTTTTTGGTAGTCTCTCTGGTTTTCGTTTTCCACTTTTGCTCTCGGGTAATTTCTCAGGTACTTTCCCTTGATTGACAAACTGTGACTCATTCCTGGCTCTTGTGTAGCTATGCTTAGCTTGCAGAATATACTATTCCCCCTCATTCAAACCTCCTAGTTGCTGAACTTCATTAAGATAAATGGATTCATCTGGATTTTCACCCCCTTTGGCTATGAGGTCAATAAAATGATGTCAGGCAAGAGAGTAAGGATGCTGGACACTGAAATGTCCCTAAATAAACTCAGACAGCAGCCAGCTGCGCAGTCCTGCACGGTGGATTCTGCTCTCGGCTTTAACAGACATCAGCGACTTGCACGGCAGCTGTTCAAGACTCGCTCACACACTGTAGCAGGTATCACTGGCACAGGACCCTGCCCAGAGCCTGGGATACAGTGGAAAGACAACAGAAAGCTGAGTGAGTGGAGCAATGAGCCTTCACAGTTAGGCAAGGATGGCAACCAAGAAAGAAAAAGAAGCCAGAGTATAACCAACCTGTTTTCTTTTAATTAGAGTATATTATACTTCCAAACTCGATACACTAGAAATTGGCAATGCAACGTAAGATGCAGAGGAAAATACCAGTTACTGTCAAAATGACCCTGTACAGCCTTGTAATGCAAAAGCTTTTTACAATACAAATTTTCAGTAATGTACACAAACCTTGACAGTATGATCATCTGAACATAATATGAGGAGTTTAAAAAAAAAAAAGAAAGAAAAGGAAAGAAAGGATAGGAAAGTGCTCAAAACCCTACCTGCATCACTAAAGGAAAACCAAGCCAGCTCTCCTGGGAGAACGCACAGTGAGAACCCAAAGTTGCTAGGTGACTTTCTCAAAGGGTTAGTGTTTTCTTGGGAAGGAGATCTACAGAACACACCCTTCCCCGAGCATCAGCTGCAAACCAGATTCAGGGGCACATTTTTATCTAGGTGGACTCTGAAAAATGTTGTAGATTTTCTTCTTTATTAATAACAACAATAATATAAAAAGTCAAACAAACTGCAAACACACGTTTTCTCACTCAGAAAACCTTTTATAATTTACCAGAAAGATTGATGACTCTTTCCAAAGTGCTAAAAAAGTTGCCCAATTACATTAAGCATTACTAAGTCATTCAAATACAGGTTCAGTGGCAAGCAGTGGGACACACAGCATTTGAGCAGTGAACGTCCCCGTCTGCCTCCCTCAGTCTCGCTCCCACCCGAAGACCTCTTATTGCACAAGTGGCTGTAAAACCCAGGGTCCTAGTGATCAGGGACACCCATTCAGGTTCTTAACCTGCTAGTGCTTCTGTGAGTCACCTTTATGCCAACCTCTGGGGGCGGGGGTGGGGAAGGTCACTGTGACCTCCTCTCCGGGATCACTCACTGAACCTGCAGTTTTGAAAACACATTATTAGCCAAGAATGGCACATTCTCCATTAAATGGGGATAAAGACACGACTTTAAAACAAAAACAAAAGCAAATAAAAAACAACAAACCCACCCATAAACCCAGCAACCTTGGGGCATATTGTCCAGAAGTGTCTATAGTGTCTTTTACTGAGATATTGACTGGGTGAGTTGAACAGCGTGTTAAACAAGGCCGAGTAAAGGTTTCTGCTGAAGGCCTTTCTGGCCTAACTGGTTGGTCTCCCTGCTTTGTGGACATCTCTGTAGTGTAAACTTGTTTGCCAGGGCCCTAGCCTGGCTCCTTACCCTTGGCTGGATGGCAGGGGGTTGGGGGTGGGGAGCAGAGACCAGCTAGGTTTGGGAGAGGGAAGCTGAGAGGGGATGGCTTCCTGTCCCAGAGGAGGAACATCAGGGATGCTTTTACCTGGCTAAAGTAACAAAAAGAAAGGTGGGTGTTGTGGTGGGAAATACAGTGTGGGAGAACAGCATTCCTCCTGCACACCGGTTCTTCCACTGATAAATAATATAGAAACGTTCATATCCCAAACTTCCCATTTTTATACAAAGCGCGCTCCTTCCCCTCTTTCAGCGGTCGCATACTGGAAATTCGGCTGTTTTACAAATTCAAGCAGTGAACATTTATTCGGCCAAAGATTTTCTTTTCCTTTTTAAACCACCCATGACTTTTTAAAGATGAGCAAAGGGCCACTCAACTGCATCATACCTTCTCTTGACGCAATAAAGTGCTGCACAGAAACCGCCATCTTAATGACCAAAAAATAAGAGCTTTAAATAAGTATAAAGTCAGCCTCCTAGCAGGTCACATCTGCTAGGCGTTAACAAAATGGAATACGGGGTCACTAATATATGGGGGTACACTCTAGCACACAGTGGGGCACCCTGGGGCACCAGCTGAGGCACCGGACTCAACAGCACCTTTTTGTTCTGTCCTTCCTTGTACGTCAAAGAGGTCTCGGCTAAAATGTCAAACACACAGTCTACTCATCCATCCCATAAAAAGGTACATTTTCTTCCTTTTCCCCCAATGAGAAACAAAGCTAGTGCAAGGCCAGCACGCTGTGCAAAGCTGCCGTTTCTTTTTAGTCTGAGCATTTACACCCAGAATCGATCCAAACCCCTTTAATCTCCTTGGCTGCATTTATCAACCATAAACATTTCCACTCATACAATTTTTTTCCTGCAGACAACGATAACAACCGGATCAACATATCACACACACACACGTTCTGCCCTTTAAAAAGGATGCACGAGTGTGTGTGTTCGTGTGTGTATATGCACATGTGTGCATTCCATGAGAGCACACACACAGAACATCCAGGTTTTGTGATGTCAGCTGCGGACGGAGCTTTGAGGCATTTCTTAAGAGAGCTGCCACCTGACTCCATCAGCTTCCTAAGACCTGAATCCCAGGCTTTGCGTACTCTGTTGGGAATATCCCGGTGCCCTGCATCTCTCCATTCACCGAGCAGCAGGCCCTACCCCTCTGTAGCTATAGAATAGAGAAGGCAGGGGGTGGGGAGAAAGTAGTGGATAAACAATCCAGATGGGGAGTCAAGACTGTTCATCACTGTCAAAGAGGCCGGTATAAAAGAATGTGCAAGAGAAATGTCATGGCACATCACACACAGACACAGACATATACATACACACACACACACAGGCACACACATATACATACACACACATATATACATACATACACAGGCACACACATATACATACATACACAGACACATACACACACAGAAATACAGACACACACACACACACACACACACACACACCTCAAATGCATACACACTTTTTTCTTTCCCAGTCCACAAACGCCCACAAGACCCCACTCACCCAACAGAAAACCCAATGTACCAGTAGAGAAGCTTCCAAGTGCTCACTGCTATTAGGGACACTCTCTTTAGGGTTTAACATGACAAAATTGCTTTCAGAGAGAAGTACGGAGCAGGGCTGAGGTGGGCGTGACGGCTGGGGAGGCATGCCTCTGAGGGTAGACATAGGCAGCAGATCACCTCTCTGAAGACTGGATAAAGCAGCTTTTAGGTCAATGCAATAGGTATACATACAGAGCCAATGTTCTATTCCTTACTAAAGATATACAGTACACATGGTCCAGACCCCTGGGGCCTGAAGTTTTTGCAGCAACATACACCTGCTGGGGTTGTGGTTTAAGTTTTGTGGGTTTTTGTCTTTTCCTGTCTCTGTCTCTTGGTTTTTGGTACAGAACGTGGCTGTCCTCAGACAGTCTCTGCTCTTTCTCTTAGTCCAAGATAGGCAAGGAAGGAGTGTTTGGGCGAGGGGATGCTGGGAGGTGCAGTCTGAGGTCGGGGAGGGTGGAATGTGAGATCCAGGTGGTTTCTGGGATACAACATCGTTAAGGGAATAAGATGGGCAACATCTGAGTTCCGGTATTTCTCGAGATGCAGCGGGGAGCCACTGAAGGCCAAGGCCTTGAGTGCCAGGTTGGGCTCTGAGCTGCTGCCGTGGGCTGCTGACAAGGCCACGGTCTGTAGCGCCTGAGAGGCAGACATGACTGACAATGGGGACAAGAGACTCCGGCCACCCCCCACAACCAGGAGTGGGGCTCCAGGGCCAGCTGGCTCTCTGGAGGCTGGACTCAGGCCTTTCTTGTCCTCCTCAGGGCCGTCTCCATTCTGGTGCTTCTTCACATGGCGGCTGAAGACGAAAGGGTGTGTGGTCTTGAACAGGCACTCTCCGCAGCTGAAGGTCTGGCGGGGGGCGTGCTTCAGCTTCTTGTGCAGATTGAGATTGTCCTTGCGCTTGCAGCTGTAGCTGCACTGGTCACAGTGGAAGGGCCGCTCCCCGGTGTGCACGCGCACGTGCTCGATGAGCTTGTTGGCCGTCTTGGACAGGTAGCCGCACTGGTCACACTTGTAGTGGTTGCCTAGGCGATGCTCGCGGGTGTGCGTCTCCAGCTCCAGCTGGTTGGCCTTCACTGTCTGGCAGATCCGGCATTTGTACTCCATCTTGTAGTGGGTCTTGAGGTGGCATTCCATGGCAGCAGGGCGGTTGGTGGAATAAATGCAGAATGGGCACCTGCCGGGGGAAGCAGCGGAGGGGAGGGTTAGCAAGGAGGGTGCACGGGGAACCCTGCATCTCCCCTCCTGGCCAGCCTGCCCTGGGTCAGCCCTTGGGTCCCCAAGGCCTGGCCTACTCGGCCCTGCCACCTCTCAGATGGCCCTGCTTGGCTTCCCTGCCGACAGTGCAGTCCGGGTTAACAGGGAGCTCTCGGCAGTCCACTCAGCTGGTTTGGGGTTTTAGGCTGCGACAGCCGAGTCCAGTCCTCTCAAAGGAGCAGAGGATTCGAGGAGCAGATAAAGCTGGCACTCCCCTCCTGCCCCCACCCAGCCCCTAGGGCCCTCTCCACCCCCTCCCCCACTGGACATGGCGGAAGTCTGGGCTTCCTGACCTCCCCTCTAGATGGGAGCAACACAAAGAATCGACTTTTCATGCACCACACCAAGCACACGCAGAGAGGCTGAGAGGTTTAAAGAACAGCTTATAGGGAGAGCTACCTCCAGCAAACAGAGTCACAGGAGTCAGAGTCGTGCTTATTAAAGGGGTGTTAGGATGAAAAGGCCTGTGCGTGTCCCTCTGTGTGACAATGGTGTGTGTGTGTGTATCTGTGTGTACACACATGTGTGCACCAACATCATGTGGACTCTCAGAATGTTATCTCCTAAAGTACCAGTTCTTCATCAGGAATGGGAGGTGAGGACCATGGTGGGGGCCTGGGAGAAGAAAGCCCATACAACGGCCCCTCTGCTCGTGAAAAATGAGGAGGAAGGGGGACTGCTCTTAGAGCCTGAAGACATTCTTAGGACACAGTCATGTCATAGAAATACCAGTGATCCAACTGGAACATGAATTCTCTGAGGGTAGGACTTTTTTGAGGTTTATTTTGCCTTCTCTAAGGTGCTCAAAAGAGCACTCAGGACATACCGAGTCAGGTTCTGAGCATCTTTACAGGGAACTGAGGTAGATTCAAAATGGTAGGCTGGATGGATCCCAGCTCTGGCACCTGACCGGGCTCTAGGTGTATCTCTGGCTCGGGTTCTCTTTCCATCATGGATTATGCCACCACCAGCCCTGTCGAGGTCAGGGAGGCTGTGGGGAGTGGCTGGGGATGTTTACAAAAGCTGTCGGGCTTCACTTTTGGAAGCTGCTAGGTTTGAGTTTGTGGCTTATAGGATAACAGTAGCATGTGTACTCTTTCCAAAAAGAATGCAGATGCCTCAGTGGCTGCCTCAGCTTGGACTGAGCTCCTGCAAGGCAGGGCTCAGAAGGGGACTGTCCTCAGAGGGTTGGAGAGATGTTCAGCAGAGCCCAACACAGTCAGGTGCACCGTGCACTGGCTCCTCAGCACCAAGCTCGCTGTTAGCCCTTGAACCTCAGCTCACAAAAGAGTGCACAGAGATATGAAGCCCATTCCCAGGTCAAGTGTACACACAACCCCTACGCCAAGCTGGGCCTTACCTAGAGGAGTCTGACACTCACCACTGTCCTGAGCTACGGCAAAAGAAAAATAATAGTATAATCTTATTTGATCTGCATTATGAACAGGATATAGAGTACAAGCAGTCCCATCACAGAAAAGCACTTAGACATCGGCGGTCTGCCTCACGCTAAGGATGTTTCTGTGACCCTCAGCTCCTCTGCTATTTCACTGCTCGGGCAAAGCACTTGGGCTTTTCCACGCTCCCATTATTTATCTTAAAGACACTTTCTCAGGAAAAATTGATTCTCTGATATTGCAGAAGAAACAAAACAAACTCAGTTGTATAGCCAGAAGGCATCATCAATATTTTTTTTCAAAGTGTTCTTCTACTTGGTCATCCTAGAACATAAGCTATCATACAGGGGATGGCCTACCACGGTCAGGCAGTGTCAGACCCTGGGAGAGCACTGAGGTCACCCAGCAGAGGTGCAGCAGAGGTTCAGGCTTGCTCAGGGTTCCAAAAGGTGAGTGGCAAGGCCACAAGTGGCATGGGAGTGACTGAGCTACGTAGGCAATAGTACTACTCCACCCACAGAAGGCGGAGCTCTTCTTATAAAAAAATATGCACATTTCGATAAAGAGGTGGAGGGATTAGACTCAAAGTCCCCAATAAGCTCCTGCAAGGCATTTCCCTTCTGCCAGCTGAACAAATTATAAAATGATCCTTTTGTCTATGACCCGCCCACACACACCCCCCCAAGGGGGGATCCAGATGGGACTGGATCAGCAGCTGCGGCCATTCCCCAACTCTTCCCAAGGCTTGGTTTTTTGTTTGTTTTTTGAGAGGATGACCGGATCAGCCAGTCCCACCCCGCCCCCAACTTCTGCTCCAGGTCTCTCCAACGCTTACCCACTCAGGAGGCATTGTGAGTTTCAAGGATAAAAATGTTTTAAAATGAATGGCCCCTCCCTGCTTATATTAGGAAAAATAAAAGAAAAAATGTCCCCTGATTCTTTTAACTACATGGTGATTTTAGATAATAAAAAAAAATGCCTTGGCAATTGTTTTTTTCTATACCCAGCTATTCTATGCTCCTGTTTCTTTACTAGATCCACAGTGTCTTGTGACAGGGACTCTGCTTCCAGAGTCACTGGAAGATTAAATTCTGGTAGTTCTGGGACATACGTCTTCTAAGGTGGAAATGGTATTTTATTCTTCACGCATCCTTTAGCACCATGGGCAGGCTACCTGCACGGTATGCTTGGTAATAACTCATGGGCCTCACTTGTTGCAAACCCTGCTTAGGGATGATGCTCCTTGTCTAGGTTTTTTGGGAAGGCATCAGCGTATCTGCAGGAAGACAAGAAGCACTTGATGTTGCATGAACATCCTTGCCTCTTGTCTGATCAAACTACCAAGGTTCTACTTTGAGGGCTGGGTACCGATAGTACTGAAGAGCTAAACATATGTCAGGCCTCGCAGTGACAACTGTGAAATGCTCCGTACATGAGGATGCTAACCTGGCATCCATTAAACAACCCACTGCAGTAGAAGTCTGCTCTTTCAGGCTGGGCCGACACTTTGTGCTCTCCCTTGCTACAAGCCTGGGGTACTTGTGAGGTAGCTCTTCCTGCTAATGTCTGTTGACTCCCTTGAGGACAGCTGGAATCCCATTTAGCTAGAGGCAGCAGATCTACTGACTAACTCCCCTCATACTAACTCCCCCATTCCCCAAAAACCTTTATGGGGGGGATCGGGTAAGGCTGGGGGTGGGGAAGGGATGCTTAATAACAACTCAATAAAAGATTCTGTACTTGCTTTCCTTACTTGAGCCCACCGGTGGGGACAGTGTGGCATTTCTTATGCTCCAGCAGCTGTTCGGGGGTCTTCATGAACTTGTGGCACACATCACACTCAAACATCCGGGTGATGAGGTGGATTTGCAGATGGCGCTCAAACATATTCTTCGTCTTGCAGACAAAGTTGCAAAAAACGCATTCGAACCCTGAAAGGACCGAAGCTGGGTGTAGGAGTGTGTGGGGGAAGGGCGGCAGGCAGACAGGCAGGGGGTTGAATTCCCCTTCCTTCCAATCCTGCATCTTGTAACACATAGTGCTGTCTAGTCACCATCCCTAAATCACTGCGCTAAAAAAACACGGCTGAACATTCAGCTTCAGGGTCCATGCCCCTCCCCTCCCCCACCCCTTATCTGAACACAAATCAAGCCAAAGGGCTCCTTTTCAGTACCGAGCACCACACCTCAGCTCATTTTCCTCACGAAGGTTTATTCTCCATTAGGTCACCTAGAGTGGACAGGGTGAGCGGGCCATATCCACCTCTTACCTTTCTCTGGCTTTTCCTCGTTGTTCAGTGAGGGCTGGCTCCCGGGCACCACAGAGATGACCAGCAAGTTGTTCCCACCCTTGTTTTTCTGGGAGCTGTCTGAGTCATCTTTGCCATTGGCTGAATCGCTCAGAGTTGACAGTGAGGACGAGGAGGGGCTGTTTGATTCGCTGGGGGTCTTCGTATCATCTCCTGGAAAACAGAGACAAGCCGTGTCTGTTACTGAGGGAGAGTCCCTTAGGATGATGGCGGGTGAGTAAGGCTCCACCTCTGGCGCCCAACTTGTCCACACAACTCCCTTCCCTGGCTGTTTTCTACTGCCTATTCTCTGCCTCTGTCCCGGGGTGTTTCTCTACCCCTAAATCCTATATTAATACAACTCTACAGCCCGATAGCTTTTCATACAGGTTTAAATATTCAACTCTCAATTCACAAACCCTCTACACAACAAAATTATATCAAATAGACAAAGATACAAACTGCCCTTCTATATGAGATATTAGACTTATAAAATCCTTAATGTTCATAGCTATTTAATGCCAATTAATATCACCTGGGCCTAGCTGGTCCTTGGGAATCTCCATGTTGCCATGACCTTCACCTTCTGTCCTCTGAGGACCTCAGTCCTCTCCACCTCCCTCGCCCCGCCCAGTACTGGCTTTCCTTTATTTTACTAATTAAAATGGGAAGGTCCAGTTGGAGTCATGTGACTAGGCAGGCCTTCTTGGGAAGTGGAATTAACATTACAATACAAACAGCTTCAGGACAATCTACACACACATACACACACACACACACACACACACACACACACACACACACACACACACACCCTTGACTCAATCCAGTGTGTGATGCTTTAGGTGCTTGTCTCGTTGTTTTCACTCTCGGATTTTTTAGGTCTGAGGCTGTAGGTCAGGATTTGAGAGTGACTTAGAATGCATGAGGGTCTGGGTTCAGTCCACAGTGTGTGTACAACATACACACCTCACACGCTCTATTGTTATCCCTACTACGCAGAGGGGGCAAACGTGGCCCAGATGAGATGTGACCTTTGAACTAAATCTCAGTTAGCTGAGTAAGTTCACACTTATCAGCAGACACTGGACTCTCCTTCAGAGCCAGGCATAAAGAAGTTAACAAGTCATTCAAACCTAACATCATGAGACTTTAGCATCTACTAAAGTTTGAGTAAATCTGAAAGTCAGAGATTAGATCTAATATTGCTACGGAAACAGCTAGTGAATCAGAATGTATCAAACAACGATTTTTACAACACTGAACATGAGGCAATAAAGAAACTGGTCTCTGAGAGACAGGACAAAGGAGGCAAGCCCCACAATAGCTCCTTGCTCTAAGATCTGTCTTAGGTTGCAGGACAGGAAGAGGGACATAGGAGGAGACTGATGGCCTCTCCTCAGGAAGAGAGGCAGTCAAGGGTCTGCAGAGGTCACAATGGACAGACACTGCAGAACAGTGTCAACGAAGAACAGGTGCCCAGAGAACGATACCCAGAGTCCTGCAGAAGTCAGGGGGACACGGGTCAGAGCAGGGTGTGAGCACATGTCTGGAGGGGGAAAGGCCACCTGAGAACGCTGAGGACAGTCCCACAGGTCTGGCACTGCAGAGGTCTGGTGTCAGTGCTATTCCCAGAAGCAAGGTCAGAACAATACACTGTCCATGGGCATTAGGTAGGAGGCTGAGAAAGGACTTTGAAAATGGGACAATAATTAGTCCCCAGTAGATAAATACCTAGTGATCCAAAACTGCCTATCAAATCATAGAAGAAAGATGCTGAAATATCAAGGCTTGCAAGTCCTATTTCTTAAATAAAGGCCAACAATACTAACAGGAACAATAGATACATAATTGAACAGCCAGCATGGTAAAAACACACAGATCATCAGATAAGCAAAGCAACAAGAAAAACCAGCTCAAAATGAGGAGGGGAATCAACCAATCAAAGCCAGTTCAGAACAGGCGGAGTTTTACAGTTAGTAGCAGAGAACGCTGTAATTATATTTCAGATGCCCAAGAAGTTAGGCAAACACATGGAGAACATGGAGAGGGGTCCGAATCACATTTCTCCAGATGGAGGCACAAAATGAGGTCCTCACTAGAGGGTTCCACAGTAAACAGTGCTGGGTGGGTAGCTTCATGTCAACTGGACACAAGGTAAAGTCATCTGAGAGGAGGAAACTTCACATAAGAAGATGTGGCCGAAAGATGGGGCTTCAGGGAAGCCTGTAGAGCATTTCATATTAGTGATTGGTGGGGGAGGGCCCAGCCCACTGTGGGTGGGGCCATCTCTGGGCTAGTAGTCCTGAGTCCTATAAGAAAGCAGGAAGAGCAAGCCACCCTGATTACTGCCTCAGGTCCTACCTCCAGGTTCCTGCCCCACTTGAGTTCCTGCCCTGACTTCCTTTGATGATGAACAGTGATCTGGAAGTGTAAGCCCAATAAACTTCTTCCCCAACATGCTTTTTGGTCATGGTGTTTTTTATTGTAGCAACAGAAACCATAACTAGGACAATGAATAAACCTCAAGTAAAAGCTACAGGCAAGGTCTGGAATAAAGCAGAACAGAGAGCTGCCAGAGAGTCTCAGTGAGCTGGGAGCTGCTCCAGTGAGGTGCTCCAGGGGAGCTGCTCCAGTGAGGTGCTCCAGGTGGCTCTTTGTGGGACCTGATTAGTTGAAGTCCTGATTAGTTGGTCAAGGCATAACTTTTCCTTTGCTTGTTTCCTTGAAACAGGGTCTTTGTATGTAACCCTGTCTATCCTGGAACTTACTGTTTTTAACCTAGTGAGTTGCCTCAGGATTGCCTTTAACAGAACTCCACCTGCTTCTGCATCCAGAGTGCTAAAGGCATTTGCCACCATGCTCAGCTAGTCACAACCTTTTCCTTTGGTTTTTCAAGACGCAGGGTTTTTCAAGTAGCTCTGGTTGTCCTGGAACTCGCTCTGTAGACCAGACTGGCCTTGAACTCACAGAGACCCACCTGTGTCTGCCTCCCTAGTGCTACATCTCCACCTGGTAGCAGGTTTTTTTTTTTTTTTTTTTTTTTTTTTAAGATAATCAAGATGCTTCTAATTTGTGGAACAGCATAAAACCCAGAATCTGAGATACTCAATGAATGCCAAGCACAAAAAACACGGAGAGTGAAGAATGCACAGTCACCCCACCACTTGGAAACGGAGGCAGGACTGCGAGTTCGGGGTCAGTTGGGCTAGATATTGAGACTATAAAGACACCCATGTCAAGAGACTTAGAGACATCATCATTAAATTGCTTAAAATAGGCAAAGAAAGAAAAAGCAAAACCAAACCAAACCCCTAGTGTGATGTCATGGTTGTATCCCAGAACTCAGGACAGAGAGACTGAGGTCAGCCCGACCTCCATAGTGTCTAACTGTCTAAAATATAGAAAAATAGAAGAAGAGAGGAAAAAGGAAAAAAGAGAAGAGAAAATCCCCAGGAGCAGCCGTAAGTAAAGAGGCCACATTCTGTGGAACAGGCTTCCCACGGGAACGATCCTAGGAAAGACAACAGGCAACATCTTCAAAGAAATGGAAGACTGTCGGATTTCAGACAAACTAGAAAAGCAGACACTGAAAACGACAGAGGAAAGTATTATCCGCAGACTTGGACCTAAGACAAATTAAAGTAAGTCTGGACGTAGAGGAAAAGGGCAGCAGATGCCCACCGAGGCCAGCACGGCAGGAGGTGCTGGAGGCAGTGAGAGAGTGCAGGGCAAAGTCATGCCATCTTATTTTAACGTCTTTGGAAGATAATCAAAGTATTGGTGCTTAACCCCCAAAAATAGGTTTACCATCACGAGGATGGATATTGGACATGCATAAAGATTGGCTTAAATACCTTCATAGTAATTTAACTCATTAGTGCACAAAATGAGGTGCGTAGAACTGTGGCCAAGGTCAAACCTAAAAACAGTAGCAACCAGGGACCTCTCAGGGTCAAACTAGTAACTTCTAACGGGCCAGCGAACAATAGCCCATGGACTCATACTAGCTTCCTGCTCGTATAAATCGATTTTACTGAAACATGACTATTCACCTGTGTGCTAATGTCTAGGACTTTCAGAGCTGTGTCAAACTAAGAGCACAAAGGTAGGCAGGTAGGGAAGGGAGAAGGTAGATCTGGAAGGGTTTGGTGAGGTGGATATGATTAAATTGCACTGAATGAAGTTCTCCAAGGATTCATTAAATCCAATAAAAAGGACAGACATTGGAAGGCCTGAAGCATTTACCACCTGGATGGATGGAAACCGGCCTGCAGCACCTTAAAAAACACCATTATCTCTTTCCAATAGCAGCTGAGAAGCTTCTAATATATCAGACGGAAGTTTCTTTAACGTGTTTCACTTGTGGTTTCTGTCATCCCAGGTAGTCAGGGAGCTCTGTCAGCTCAGAGGGAACATGGTCAACCCTGTGCATCCTGTGATATTAGGTGTGTTTGCCTTGCTTAACTGACAATGTGAAGTTTCCATAGAAAACAGGTGATTCCAGCTAACATCTTCCTGAGGAGTGGCGAGCTGCAGGGTGGGGTGGAGACATCCAGGGACAGACTGGAGTGAAGAAGGTTTCACAGTCAGTGTTTAACAGACAGGACAAAAGAAAGGTACTGCAAAGCCAGTGGGAACTGGAGAGAGGCTGGCCTTTCCCTCCGTCAGCCATTCCAGCCAAATTTAACTTGTCTTCCATGTGGGCCTCCCTGCTCACCTACTTCCCACAGTGCTAATGTGGTTACAGTCAGACAACCGACTGTAAAAATGGCACCTTCTCACTCCACATAATGACTCTCTGTGGACCTCCAAGTCATAGCTGCTCAGCTTACTGACAAAAACGAACTTTTATTGCTGTTGGCACCAGCGAGCTAAAGTGGTCAGAGAAGCAGGGATCCGTCTCAGCCACGCACATTATCAGCCTGACTGTCAATGAGTCCCCTTCCTGGGTCCTTCCGGAGCCAGTGGTGTGATGGGCTGACCCCACACGTAGGACTGGCAGTAAGCAACATAGGCTTTCAGTTTGTAAGCACCACAAATGGGGACGGGGGAGGGCAGTCTCCCTCGAAGTCTCCCTAAATGAATCTATGATGGTGTCATTCCTACCATCCCTTCTAAGGGTACAATTACACGGAGAAGTCAAAGTGTTAACATCGGTAAATGGAATAAGTGAGCCAGACTGGCGAGAGGCTTTAAATGAAAGGCAAGCACTGGCCCAGCCTAGTTGGTTTCAAAAGAAGACGGTTGTGTGAACAGACATACCATGTGTGTCATTGTGGAGTACCCAAGAACTTACAGCAAAACACAAAGGCCTAAGGCCATGGGCCTGTCAGAGCAGCAAGGAGACAGGCAGCAGGAGATGGAGCAAAACCTGTTCTGGACTGAGGGTCTGAATCCACAGCCACATCACTGACCTTGTGCGGAACACCCATCCCCCAGCTTCCCTCTACATTGTGATTCTGAGCAAAATTCACATCAGAGGGTTACTGCTGGCTGAGGTGAGCCGTCGGAGCACAAGCCTGGGGCAGAAGAGCTTAGTGACTATGACGTGTGCGGACGATGGCCAAGACCAGGTGAGGACCAAGTGTGCAGTTCGGTGTGTCCCAACAGTGTCTACTCTCTGTGGCTGAGTCCAGGTCTATGTACCCACGAGATCGTGCCCAAGTCCATGCCACTGTGGGGTCCAGGAAAAGGGGATGGAAAAGGACAGGGATGGTTACCTGTGTGCTTGGTGCCAATGTGATTTTTTATCTCTGCTTCCTCCATGGTGACGAAGTCACAGGCCGTGCAGCAGATGGAAAACATCCACTGCTCCTTGTCCACATGGAGAGACATGTGGCTTACAAACTGAACATTGAGCTCCGTCTCAAATCCACACACATGGCAACTAAAGCACGGAAGGAAAGGGGGAGAGGAGAGTGAGACAGGCTCTGAGTATGTGCTGCTCGGTCACACGGTGCACGTGACATTAGTGTCTTGTGCATTCTATCAACAAAAAGGTACAGCATCAGGAAAATCTGCCTGCTGGGGTGCCAAAGAGATTAGGTGCTGGCATAACGTAACACTCCCACAATGCTGTAACGATGCTAAATAATCAGAGTTAATCAAAAACTACAGCTTCCAGATGCCGCACATGGCCTAACAGACTCCAGTGCTGCTAAAGTGTCGGTGGCTGTCCGAGGACGGAGCAGACGGTGCTGCACATCTCACAGGTTCCAGGAACCCCTGGGTGCGGCGAGGGGGCACACAGACTGTTTTCTGGCACTCTGGGCAAGAGGCAGGCACATCCGTGACACCTCCTAGGAGAAGCCACCCTTACAGAGCCGAACGTAGTGTGTCATAATGGGCAAGAAAGGGACAGCACACAGGGCCTTCTGAGCAACTGATCTCAGATCATTTTTCTTGCCTCCCCCGACCTGATTCTTAAACCACAAGGTGCTCAGTGGCAGAGCTGAGCGCCCTAACAGTCAACCATCCATAGAGCCCTGTTTTTTTTTTTTTTTTTTTTTTTTTTTTTTGTGCAGCCTGCCCTGCAGAACAGCTTCCAAACATCTCTCTTGCAGTTAACTCCAAGGGCTGCCTAAGCCAGGCAGCAAAGAGCATATTAAAATGAAGGAAGCACAGGCTGAGGGAAGGGCCCAGCACTCAGGCAGGCAGATGGGGAGCTTCAAAGCGAGAGATCTAAGAGACCGGGCGGGCTGCTGCAAGCTCGACCCACCTGTAGTAGTAAGGGTGTTTCTTCCCGTCACTGCCTTCAGAGGTGACAGCACTGACTAAGTCCTCGGTGTCCGTACTCACGAGCTTCACAGAGTGCACGGTCAGGTGCTGGTTCAGGTTTGCACGGCACTTAGCAGCATAGGGGCACAAATGGCATTTGTATTTTCTTTCCTCTGGGGGAGAAACCAAAACTGCTCTCAAAAAAGAAAAAAAAATTCAAGAGCTCACTTAAAGGAACCAATGAAGGTCAGTCAAATTTCCCTTCATGTGGGGGCAAAGGTCATGCCTTGACATTGTACCTAAGCATATCCCTAGCAGTTTGCTCCTGTATCAATACTCAACTCACAGAAATAAACAACAACAACAACAACAACACAAGAAGCCCTCTCTAGGCATCCAGGACAAGATCTTGAGGCTGAGGTGTGGGTTTCATGGTGTCCAAACCAAGTCTGATTCAAGGTAGGATACAGAAGCAACATCACAGCAGAGGCGGAGTGGGAGCCTGACCCAGGCCAGAGGGCAGCTCTGTGAGCCATTTCCTTCTTGAATACCTGACCCTTCATCCCTCATCATGACAAGGAGAGGTCCACAGGGATAAAGGGACACTGTGTGAGTGTGCCACTGTGGGTCACACTGCAGTTCTTCAGAACAAGGGGAATTTGCGGTGTGAGTGTGCACATGTCAACCAGCATCACTCTTCTTGAGAAGATGTGTTTGGGGTGTGAATGTTCATGAGTGTGACTTGTGTCATTCTTGGGTAGGAGCTGAGATGGAGAAAGCGAAGAAAATAAACATTGATAAAGAGGCTCCATTATTTTCCCTCAGCTTCAGGCCTGGGCTGGCCAAGGAAGAAAAACTAATGAAATTAAGGGGGGAAAATGACTTGTATAAAATAATTTAATGTGAAAATTTTCATTTTACATAAATACAATTTAAAAACCTCAATTAATTTGTAATGGGAATTGGCTCACAAAGCTGACTAAGGGTTAGGAGCACTTCCAGGGTGGTGTCCTGAATTCATCTGAGTAATCCGACAGCCCGGAGGACCCTGCTTCCTACAGATGACAGCTCAGCCTCACCATCCTGATTTATGGCCTTCACTTGAAGACAGTGTCCCGCTTTCTTCCCCAGGGGTAAAGAGCGTTATTTTATGGTGCCCTGCCCACCTGCCACTGCACTGAGAGGGGAGGGTCTGGGTTTCAGCACCAAGGTGCCACCTCCACAAATGGGGAGTGGCCCCTCTTTCTGTCATCTGTAAAGCTCCAATAACTCTGGGATTTCTTCTTCTCAGTAAGAATTTATCTGGGAGAATCTGCACAATATCTTTATTAACAATACTTCCTTCATCCGTTTTACAAATTCTCCTTTGTAGTGATTTTCTCAAGTTTTTGTCTCAGTTATTTTGGTAATTTGGCTTAGTTATCTATCAGCTTACTTCTGTACCAAAGACAAACCATGCGTCCCTTTTTCTCCAAAAATTCCCTCCCCATTTCTGAAACAGGGTCTCACTATGTAGCCCCGGCTGTCCTCACACTCAGGGATCCCCCTGCCTCTGCCTCCCAAGAGCTGGGGCTGAAGTCATGCACCACCGTGCCTGCCTCCGGTGATCCTCCGGTGTCACCTGGGATTGGCTGTGCCTTTCTTTCCCAGCTCAAAGTGTATCAGCTTCCCTTTATTGATTCAGATGAAGGTGTTTTTCACTGACTCCTTAAGGTGATACGTCCCTTCATTTTTTTCTACTCCTTTTGTGTTAACTCAAGCTGTAGCTGTCTTAGCTGTAGGTATAAACTGTTCTCATTCCTTTAGACATCCGACCCTTGTATTTTCCTCTTCTTCTTCCATTTCTTAATTGATCCCAATTAAGTAGGGAATTTTATTCATCCTTTGTTACTTGGTTACTTGAAATGCATTTAAGTATGCTTAAAGAATAAGGCTTTAAAGTCCTCGCTCTTAAAAACATGTTATCTGTTTAATATGATGAAAATTTGAGTTTAGTGGATTTAAAAAGATAAAAGGTCAAAATTAATCTTCTCCTATTAATACTCTGTCTCTGTGCTTTTATTTTTGCACAACTGTACAAAAACCCCTTAACTTTGAACTTAAATATTTTTCCTTTTTGGGGGACCAGAGTGTCCCTCCTAGGCATTCCATGCTGTGCTCAAATTAGTGATCCTCCTGCCTCAGTCTCCCAAATGCTGATATTACATGCATGTTTCAGTATATCTGGCTTACATCACATTGCTGTACTGTCAGTGTTAGGCTTAGAGAACAGTTGAGTGTATTTTCTTTGTTGTTGGAGACTGAACCCTGGCCTCACATGGGCTCCACCTCAGAGCCACACTCCAGCCTGTGTCCGTTGTCACCAGCACCAGCAGCTTCCCTGGCCTCTTTGGGCTTCACTTACTTCTGCTGATGAAGTTACTATTTGCTCTTTCTTTGCTTCTTGTTAACTTCACTCCCCTCCTGGTACTGCCCCTTGGAACAAACCACCTGCTGCACTTTGGCTACGCTTAAACAAAACCAGAAACTAGTTTTCCCCACCCCCACGGCTCCCCAGCGGGAGCTGAAACCAGAGGAGTGTCTCCTAAGATCTTCATGAAGCTTGGCTGTTGTTTACATAAGCCTATCTCACGCTTAGCACTGGCACTGAAATGTAAATTAAAATCTTTCCTTAATAAAGAAGTTGATACTAAGAAGGTGGGGGGGGGGTGTAGCCTGAACCTTTCAAAGGTATGAGTCCATTCTTCACAGAGTTCAGGAGCTGACCTGGATGGAGGTACTTAAGTGCAGATCGCTTCTCATTAGCCCCTCTGGGAACTCAATGAAGCTTTTCAATATAGAAAAGCCTTTCCAGGGTCTCCTTTACATGTTCAGCAAGGCCGGTAAAGGTCAGACTCAGGTAGGTTCCCACCACTTCCTGCAGCAATTCTCTCAGAGAAACTCAATGTCTGGCCAGCAGAGAGGTCGGGCAGGGCGCCTGGGAGGCTGGGGAGCTCCATCCCCTACTTACCTGTGTGCAGTGAGAGGTGCCGAGACAAAGTCTGCTGTCGGCCAAACACTTTTCCACACACGTCACAAGGGAAGAGCTGGTCATTGAACTTCCAGGACGGCAGTCCGTTTCCTGCCTCAAGGACCATCTTTTCTGTCTCTGGGCCAAGAGAATGAGGTGTTGTGAGGAATACAGGGCAACAGGCATTCGAGACAGTTTAGCCAACCCAAAGATTTCATCAGAGGCATCCCCCTCCCACCCCCAATTGGAGCTAGGAACCGGTGGCGTCCTCATGAGCTCCGCTGCTGAGGAGTACTGCTAACCCAGATGGTAAAGGGAGCCCAGCAGCCCAACAGCGCTGGGTCTTCTGTGGCTCCTTTCACTGCTAAAAGCTGGTGAGTGTGTGTGCACCCATGCGTGCGCATTTACACACATAGACACACAGATGACAGACAGACAGGCTTGACAGCACTCAGCACATTAACTTTCTGGAAAGCCAGACAAACAACATAGTAGATTGAAAGGGAGTTTGCTCTGATGGTTCTTATGAGAATGCCTGCTTCAAAAACAGTCAACAGAACACTGGAGATCCCAGATTTGAAAAGAAATGGTCCCATGTCTGCTCTTTATGAAGAAAAGCTTTGCTCCTGAACTCTGGATTGAACCAAGTGTTTAGCCAGAAAGTCATTTAAAGTCGACGGAGGGATGTCCACCACACACTGCTCCTTGCACACGAGCAGACCGTGTTCTACACGTCTTGCCCCGTCTGGGAAAATGGGTGCCCCGAAAGCAGTCTATGCGCATCCTTGGATGGAGCACACACTGTGTTTTCTAGCCTAGAAAACTTTCATTCCTCATGATCATCTATAGAGTTTCCTTTATTTTCTGACCCCTGTCTCTTCTCAGTGAACCACAGTGGACTATATAAACATCCCTCTGCAGCCGTGGAAGGGATAGGTAACGGAGACACCCAGAAGACGGAAATGGACACTTCCAAGGGACAGCTTGTTTGGGCCTCACTCTGAAGAATAAGACACTGCAGTCAGTTAGTATTTGTCCTTGACCTGAGTTGTTGTGAGTCTTCCTGAAGCTCGATGCCACATTGCAGAATGAAGTTTCATTTGGGAAAAAATAAATATCACCAGGAACTCTTTATAAGACCCAAGCTCTGAGCGCAGGTCACAGAACCCCTGCAGAACAAAGTGCTTGATTTCACATAATTAGGCTAAAACCATTTTCCAGATATAAGTTTCCACCTGTATTTGGACAAGTCAGCTGGATCAATGCACATATTAAAGATTTTGCCCAGCAATGTAATCCGAGGAAAGAAGAAACAAATAATGCAGACTTGGAAGGGGAGCAGGGAGGAGCCTTGCTTGCCAGCAATCCCAACACCCAGGAGCATCTTGATCAACTGATCTGTGTTTGTTAAAATGTATCTCTTGAGGCCTGGGGGCGGGGGACACGAAATGCCTGGCTGAGCCTGTAAGGCAAGGGATGGAACTGTGGGGCAGGAATGATGGGAAGGTGAGGAGGGAGGTACAGGTAAGGGGACATCTGAAGACAAGGACCACTCTTGGATAACTGTCCTCAAGTTAAGCCCGAGTGTGGTATTTTAAGTAGTTCCTTCCAAGTGTGTAATCAAACGGCGCTTTCCAGAGAATGAGAGTAGCAGGTAGAGGTCAAGATGGCGCACAATCTTCTAATACAGTCCCAATAAATGAATTAACTGTGTCGCAGACCCAGCACGGAGGTGCAATTAAAAATGAAGATGTCTCTTAATAATTCTTTTGAGTATTAGTCATGTACTTAAGAGGTTGAAGCATCATGAAGAATTCAGCTTCTTCCACAGCCTTAGAAGGTCATGGCAGCTTTGAGGGCTGGACAACGGTGCAGAGAAAGCACCACACAGTTCACACAGGCACCCAATATGCAGTAGCCCAGCTGAGCCCAGCCACAAGCCTTGTTTGGGCTCGGCTCCGGTGTTTGCATGGTACAGCTTTGTTTTCCTTTCCCATATGGGAGCAAGGCAATCCCAAGCCATGGGAACCTTAGCCCAGAACAGGGCACTGCGGTGCCTCTGGCTGGGGCTGGGCTGCATGAAGGGGAAGAGGAGAAAGAGGCAGGAAGCCCCAAACCTCTGCTCACAAATTGGAAATGCAGCTCTCCAGAGGCCACACATTCTTCCATGTGTCTTGCCACCACCATCAGTCAAATGCCACAAGAGACCTCAGTTTCTGGTGTCCTCCCCACCCCATCTAGCCATTAGCCAATCTTACTTTAAAGACTTTTCTGGAACCCTACTTACTATCTTAACCAAGCAATGGGATTTCCCTAAGATTCTTGCAAAACTTTCACAACCCTTCCAGTCCCTGCCTCTATCTGAAAGGACAGACTTTTGGGTCAGGGATCCTCTGACCCTCAAAGTGCGGGTTCTCTGAACATCCCAGGAAAGGTAACACCCCAAATCACTCACGGGAAACGGTCTTGATGCAAACTGCAAGAGGATTTTTATTCCAAGCGCTCTGGGACCCACAACTGTATGGCAGGCAGGAGTAGAGGGCAGCGGACCACGAGGGCAGAATCGGAGCAGATTTTATATGGTTCACAGCAAAGCCTGCCAATCATGGCGAAGCCCGCGAATCACCAACCAATTATTTCATAGCAAAAGCCTGTGAATTACAACCAACCATTGCAAAGCCCGCGAATCACAAACCAATCATTTCCCTATAGTCTCAGAGGTCTGTATTTGCTTGGTCTTCTGGGTGGGGGTGGCAATGGCGGTCAAGATATGTCACTAGGGCGGGGGGGGGGTGGTTTCTATTGTTCAAGCAGTTTGTAGAGACCAGATAAGCAGTTAGTCAGCTTATCTCTTATTAACTTACTAGGCCTGGCTCACATATCCAGGGGCCTGTCCTACGCCCTTTCACCCACTTTCATACAGAAAGCAGGCTCCGGAACAGCAAGGAGTGTGACTTTATACCTACTTACTGGCAGAGACTGGGTCTGGAATTTGAAGTATTTAGGGCCTCTAAGGAGCAGGGGTTAAGGCTCCTTTAGAGTGAGGTAGCTTGAGGTCCTTGGAGGGGGTTAGGCTATATGTTTTTTATCCTTTCTTTTCTTGTCCATGCATCTGTGTATTCCCAGCAACATGGCACCCACAGTGAGGGAGTCGGAGATGGGAGTGAGACAGGGATTAATGTATTGATTAGCACAACAGCTTAACTATTAAGGTCAGCTGGCAATCTAGAGTGAAAGAAAGACAGATGTTTAGTAAGTATGTGCCTGGAAGGCTAATCTTAGTTGTCACTTGGACACACTAGAAAAGGGGCAGAAGCTCAGTGGAATTGCTGACCACATCACACTGGCTGGTGGCCATGTCTGTGGGGCATTGTCTTGATTACTAATTGATACAGGAGGGCCCAGCCCATCCCAAGTGGCACAATCCCTAGGCATATGGACTTGGGCTATATAAGAAAGCTAGCTGAACACTACTGAGAGCAAGTTGGTTAGCGCTCCTTGGCTAATGGCTTCTTCTTCAAGCTCCTTCTTTGAATTTCTTCTCTTTGCCCCCCTTGATGATGGATTGTAACCTGTATACCAAATAAACATTCCAACTCCCCAGGTTGTTCTTGGTCATGGTGTTTATTGCAGCAATACAAAACAAATTAGAACAATGTTTTAACTCAACTTAAGAGATGTGCTTATATGATTCTCTTAGGAGAAATGCTTGCAGTCCTAAATCAGACTACTAAGAGTTTATAGCCTCCGACAGCTCCAAATTCCAGGTGGATTCTGGTTGAGAGATCTCTCTGGCAGACATGTTAACCCAACAGTCAGCCTCTTCCCCGTCCCCCACCCTCCCCCCATGAAGGCAAGTGCCATAGGTCATACATTAAAAAGTGTTGGTCAATGAAAAGGCTCTCTGAATGTTGGCTTTCTATCTTCTCATGCCTTGATAACAGAGATAACCTTGGAGGTGCCAGATATTCTGTGAACATCAAGTATGAAGATACAAGCCAACTTTCAAAGTATGAAGGAATGGATGATGGAGAACCAGGGCTCTGTGGGCACTGTTCAGAGACAGCGAATGCCAGGAGTCATCTACCACTGGACTTCTTTTTGGGTGGAAAAAAAAAAAGACACTGGCTCTCCTCCTCCTGATCCTCCTCTTCCTTCCCCCCTCTTTCTCCTTCTCCCTCCCTTCCCCTCCTCCTTTTGCTTCCTTCCTTCCCCTTCCTTCTTCCTCCCCTCCCCTCCCCTTTCTTTAATTACTCGTACCATTCTTAACTGAAACTCTTCCCCATGCGCACTGCCCGCCCGTAGCATCCCTGATGGCCACTCTATCTTCAGCCTCGACAGTGGCAAGTATGAAGCTGGATGAACACATTCTCACATTAATTATCTTTGGTTCTGCTTTAAAAAAAATCTTACAAGCCTATTTTTGTTTTAAAGATTAGAAAGAAATTTGCTTTACTTTTTTCTGAGGCACAATATATACCCCAAATGGAAAAGTACACATGCCAGTAACTGCATCTCAATTAGTTTCAAAGTCTCCAGATAGTTGAAATTATGGGTATTATTTTAAAACTTCTGATTTCCTTCTTTATTCCCATGTCTCCTGGTGCTTGCTTCATTATTTTCAGTAGCTGCATAGTTACCATCCTTTTCCTTTCTTTTCCCTGAGCAAAGCTCCAGTCTAACAACAAATTCTTTCTTACCCAGTTGTTCAGAATCTTACCTCCAGCAAAACATTTTATTTATTTGCAAACTGCTCCACAGATCTGGTGCAGTGTGGTCTGAATCTTTCTTATCTAACTGCTCACCTATAGTTTGCCTTGGACATCAATGAAGGCTTTTCTGTGTTCTTAATTAAGATTTCTGTGTTGTTTTGAGTGGGACTGAGGATGGAATGCAGGCCCTCATACATGCCAATCACATGTCAGGTAAGGACTTTTGTCACTGTGGTGTGGCTGTGGCTGTGCGGTGTTAGTGAGGCACCCCCACTTCGCCCTACACAGGCCCCTATTCATAATGATGAGGCCTTATTAAACAAAATGCAGTATGGCCAACTGCTTCTTAAGACCCACTGACCCAGAGGTATGTCTTATTTGATGCAGAGGTCATGGGCATGGGATGATCAAACTCAACTACTGCGTCTCCAAAACTGTCCAAGAGATAAACTCATGCAGTAAACACAGTCACAGAATATGGATCAAGCAGAGGACCTACGGAGCTTCAAACCCAACTCCTTCATTTACAAATGAACCAAAGAATCATTCATTCCAAGACCTCTCCCAACCCAAGGCACAATGCAAGTTGTATAGTGCCAAGAAGTATTTCAATGGTTACCAAGTCTCCACCCTTCCCCAAACATTTAATAAAGAACTAAATTTTCATCTCGTTTAAGGCTCTTAGAACAAAGAAAACTAAGACGTGGAGAACGTCAGCAACTTCCCCAGGCCATCTCGTTAGTGGCTGAAGAGAATTAGACTCCCCCATATCTTACCCAAGCTCCTCTGACCCACAAGAAACCAATACCAAATTCTGCAACAAAGGGATTTTCTCCTCTCTCTGTCCCTTGTTTGTGCATTTAATATTCTTGGTTACAGAAGGATGTTTCTTCTATCTCCTTCTTGAAAGAGCTAGCCTAGGATATTCCCAGCACAAAGGTTGGAACCCACAGTAAACTCAAAATCGGTACCAAGGAGGGTTAACCGGACAGGCAGATGGGTGCATCCTAAAAGTCAAGCCTTCTCCTTGATGTCAACTATGCCACAGTGAAGAGTCCCTTAGAGGCCTTTTATTGCTATGTAGGGAGACTAGTAATAAACACTAATATATTTAAGACATCACTCTTAAATATAAGTGAATAAGGAAGGCTAGAGATTGCCTCATTAAGTTCCTTGGCCTTCTGCCTGGTGCACATCACATTTGTTGGTGTGTTCTCTGATGGACAGACCTCCCCAGCAACCGTCCCTCCACCTGTTTTAGGCATGAGAAATGCAGAGAGAAGGAGGCTTTATTTGGATAAAGCTGGATAACATGAGCTCAATACATAAATAACTGCTTGCATCAACCACAGCCAGACTGGCTGGCTCAGCACAGGAGAACAGACAGGGTCTGGGGCCACCTGTGTTTTACATCCTGACACATGGAGTCTTGAGCAGTTTTCCCTGTCCTCAGGATGGCTTACATACCGAGTTATAACTCAAAAGTGGAATTCTAGGCTTCTTTGGACCCCTAGGTAAATGGAAACCTATCAGTCAGGTTGCCTTCTAGAAAGACCTTGTCACGTCTGGCTATGCCTTACCTGTCTGGCTTGATCCTTTGGCCTCTGCTTAAACCAAGCTCCCACCTCTGCCAGGGACATTACTAGTCTTCTGGGTTAGTGCCTCTTGGGCTGATTATCATCAAGTGGGCCCTGGAAGGTCTTCTGTATGCTGAAAAATAATCTGAGAGGCCCTTTCATCTTAGTGCCAATGGTATGTGCTCCTTTATCTCAGAAGACTGATCCTGGAGCCAGGACTACACTGGAATAGACCACAATGCAAGTGTCTGGCTGGCATTCCTATCCTGTGCTACCATGTCATGATGTTTCTGAGCAAGATGTCACAGCTATTGCTCCTTGCTGCCTCTCACTTACCTATTAGCTTCCCTATGACTGAGTCATTGTGAATCTCCACACAACCAAATTCTTCTGTAGAACTGTTTCAAATACTCTCTCAAAAGTAGTATTTCTGTATCTATCTGCAGGTCAATACATCCACTTGACAAACAGGACAATAGAATTTAGCAATGGTTTGTCAACCTGTGACCAACTGAAAACACTGGGTGGAGATTCTAAAGCATGGCAGAGTTTACTGTCTTGGTCTTCTTTGGGTCTTTGGGAAAAAACAAGTGCTTAACAAACTTTAAAAATTACGATTTTGTTTAACTCCTTCTGAAAGGTGCATGCACCGTTTCTAGAAAGACTGAGACCCAGCAAGCAAGTCTCCAAAGATATCCAGGACATTTAACCATGAGGTAGAACTGGGGAGGGGGTGCTATTTAACTCTACAAAACATTAGAAAGTACAGGGGCTGGTTGCCTTCAAATCTGGCTTCTTCATTTGTATGGGAGCAGCATGGACCATTGATTCCAAGACTTCTCCCACCTGAGTATAAAGCTTGGTTCAAACTTGGTTCAAGCAGAAATCTTACCACCTAGTTCAGTGTTCAATTCCTGTACACAAGGATGCTGGGAGAGCCCAGATGACAGGTGACAGTCACCTGACAAGTGGCTTGGGGTGCAGAGGCCTCCATGAACTATGGTCTTCCTCAAGCTCCTGTACACAGCAGGAAGCTAATATCAAAGTCTCTTGAGAACAAGGGTTTGAACAATCAAGACTTTGCAAATAGTTCCCCTTGAAGGATCAACCCAGGAAAGCTAGATGGGGCGGTTGGTCTTCCTTTATGTGTTTTTTTTTTTTTTTTTTTTTTTTTTTTTTGAGATTGGGTGTCATCTGTTGTCCATGTAGGACGGAACTCACTATGTAGCAGAGAATGACCTCAAATGGCTCAGCTTTCTGAGTGATGGAATTACAAGCATGAGTCACCACACCTAGTTTGGTTGGGATTGATTGCTTAGTGCTGGGCCAACAGTTTCAATAAATACTCAGCGATTGGCAATAATTCATTAAACTAGGGAAGAAGTTTGTGTTTTCTATACCTGGTCCTCTATACAAGTCACTTCAAAGCAATGGAAGTTCTTTGGCAAGCAGAAAATGCCTGAGACCAAGAACTCCTAATTCCAAGGAAGCGTAGTCATGTGGAGTTTGACCACTATGTGGGACAACTTCTCTAATATCTAGAGAGTCACTAGCAAAACCTAGGACAACTGAAGCCTGTTGCTTTTATATAACTTAACTTTAAAGAAAGAAATCCAAGAATGGAAACGTTGATATTGATTCTTTATGTTCTTCTATATATTGACAGTTCTGAATAAATAAATGTTTATTGACTAAACAAGCCACATCACCACCCTTAAGGCTGTTGTGTTAAGTAGGAACCGAACAGTTCACTGTAGCACAGTAGCAAGTAACCTGTTGGGTCAGTTTTCACCGTGTATTGACGGGGCTTTTCATATCGTTATCTTTCCTATGGATGGCGGCAGGATTCAAAGTCTCTGTAAATGCTCTCAGTGTGTCTCAACATTGAGGACATTTAAATCTTGAGTTGGAAGTCACCAAGCCTACAAACTGTGTCATTGCTTTCTTCTTGAAGGGAGTTTGAGATGGTAGTGGGAAGTCCACTCAATACTGAGTAGAAGTTTTTTACTTAGTTATTTATAATTATTATAATTTATAATTAAAATTATTTATTTATTATTTACAACTTCCTGTGAGAAGCTAGTGTGGAACCCAGGTCTGGTTGAGGAGGGTGAAAGTACTTATTGAGGGTGTCTTTACTACCCACAATTGTCAAAGACAGTCAAATAACTTTGACCCTGGACATCTCCCTTGGATACCTGCAGGTGGAGTGGTGTCCTTCAGCCATGAAGATAGAAACCTATAGCATGGATAAATGTGAGAGCAGAGGCCAGAGAACTTGCTGTGTACTGTCTGTCTCTGACTTCCTTCTTACTAGATAAGACAGAGCCACCTTCAGGGAACCTCTGGAGTTAAGCTGAACAGAGTTCTAAAGATGTTTGGCAGCAGATTTTCCCCTGTGTTAACAGTGCATCATCGCAGAGACAATGCTGTTGAAACAATGGCTTACGTTCATGTGGAAATCTTCATTGTCCTAGGCCACACACTATCCACATTGCATACAACCTTACAAAACACTATGTCTTAGACATCAGAAGTAGATTTACCAATCAAAAGGGAAAGTATCAACTGGCTCAGGGCGGCTGAGTTGAAGGTCACATCGGTAGTGAGCGGCTGTCCCACTGAAAAGTCCATTCATTGCATTGCACTATAAGACCAAAGAGGATATTTAGCATTTCCAGCTTATTACACCATAAAAATCTGCTGCTGCAATCTAATTGTCTCATTTTAAAGTTTCCTATGAGCACCAACCATAAGATGGTTCTAACTAGGTATCTCATGCCTGCAATGCTGGTATGAGGGGCACTAAGGCAGAAGGAATGCCATGAGTTCAAGATCAGCCTGGGTGATCTTGAGATACGGTGAGACCCTTTCTGACAACACACAGGAAGAAGAAAGGGTTGGTGGAGGCCTCCTACCGAGGGGTTCCAACAAAGGCTTGCTAGGCCTTACCAGCTCTGGTTGCCTGGGAACCCTGTGTGGTCGCAGAGAGGTCTATCTTTCTGCTTTTACTACTGACTTCTGACGTGACACCTTTCACCTGGCTGTGGGTTTTGGCATGTGTAACATTCCTGTTAGCTTATGGTAGATTTAGCATTTGAAAGCAGACTTGAGCACACATGTGTGTATACTTGTGGAGGTCAGAGGACAACTTTCAGGAGTTAGTTTTCTCCTTCCACCTTGGGGGTCCCAGGGTCTGAGCTCAGGATGCCAGGTTTGGTGGCAAACACCTCTGCCCGCTTAACTATCTTGCTGTCCCTCCCCCAAACTTTCTGTAATGAGAGGAAAGTTGTGGGTATGGATATAGGGGAAACGGCGAACAGTTATGACTTATTGAGCACGTATTTCCTTCCCGGCATCACACTAAAGCAAAGGGTTCTATCTTTGACTTTAATCTTCATAACAGCACAGGAAGATTGGGTTTGTTACTAGCTTCATTCTGTACATGAGAAAAGTCATGACTCAGAATGATGAAGGAGTTAGCATGTTCCCATATAGTTGGTAAGAGGGAGAGGTGGGTTTTGAACCTGGGATGCTCCACTAGGAAAAACAGATAATCTGCAGTTTGTCCAGAACGTGAGTGGGTTACTCCTCTCAGAAAAGACCTTTAATGTCTGTCAAGTAACTCAGGCTGGGACTGGCCTGAGAGTCATCTAGGCTGACACCTTACGTGAAGCTGGTGCTACAAAGGCCAACGCGACATGCTTGCTTGTCCTCTTCCCTAGGTGACAAGTGCCACTGTATTTCTTGGCCTTTGCTCAAAATACAACTATGGGGAGCCTTGAACTTACAGAATGGATTCCCTGTTGACGGATGGAGTGCAGTTACAACGGAAGCTCTGGTGCAAATGTAACTGTGTTCTAACCACATAGCTTATTAGCAAGGAGTTTTAGAGGAGCTTAGAAATGACTGTTAGGGCTCTGCCATGATCAATACAAACAAATGAAAAAAAAAATAAAACAAGAGCCATCTCTTCTTAATTATCTTGGGATTGGGCAAGAGTGAGAAGTAGATTTTTGGCTCTTGTGCCAGAAATGTAAATACCCAACAGCTTGGGGTGTTTCTAAGTAACATAATCTATGGTTCAAGTCCAAGACTGCTAAGCAAAACAAGAAGTGCATGTCTTTTTTTGAAAAAAAAAAAAAAAACAAACAAACCAACCATCGTCCTCCAATTTCAATTCTCAAATTAAAAAGAAAACCAAATAAATTAAAAAAAAAAAAAAAAAAAAACCTTTGATGCCATTGAGTGTGGTAACAAATGCCTATGACAATCAGCAGGAAGGGCAGCTGCCTGTAATCCTTGCACTGAGGAGGCAGAGACATGGGATTCCCTGGGCCAATCCAGCCAGAGTCAGAGAGCTTCTGGCTCATCAAGAGAGCTCAGTAAACAAAGCAGAAAGTGATTGAAGATGCTTAGCATCAACCTTTGACCTCCAGACATATGTATATACACAGGTATGTGCATTTCCACAGACTGGGGCTGGAGTTCAACGCCACTCTGGGCTACTCTATACACAAAAATATCAATGCAATCAGTAGTTTATTTACCAAATAAGGCACTAGAAAAATAAAGTAATTAATTGGAAATATAGATGATTTCTCTTTAGGAGGAAAATTCAATTTGTTATTTTTGACATGGTTTCATGTAGGCCATCATGTTCTTGAACTTTCTGTGAAACAATTGAGGACACCCTTGAGCTTCTGATCCTTCGACTTTCTAAGTACTGGGTTAAAGGTATACACCGTTGTACCTGGTTAAAGGTATACACCGTTGTACGTGGTTTGTGGTGTTGGGGATTGAAATCAGGGCTTTATGCATACTTGGCAAAAAAGCACACTGTCAACTGGGCGGCACCTCATCCCCCCAGATGAGATACACTCTAGTTAGACACTCTACATGTACTATTCTTACATATTTTAACTACTTTTTGTCTCTATGCTTTCTCCTTTTATATACGTCTTGGAGGACAATAAAAACACTTGTGATTTGACAAAAATCTAATCTGTTACAGGCGAGAGAGAAAGACTCATTGGTACACAATATGTAAATTTATGTAAATAATTTTTCTACAAGATAGGTGGCTAACTTTTTGTGCCATAACAGAAGTGCTCTACCTTTGGTAACAAAGGTTCAGCATCTTTTGGAGACTTTATCTCAATAGAATCTCTGTCTCATCTTCTATGGACTAGGGAGCACTTGTAAAAAGAACATTATTCTTTAGTTCATAGACAATTTATGAGATGAAAAAACTAACTTCCTAACTGAAGTCTCATGGTGAAACTCAGCTTATTTGGAACCTCCTGATCCCTGCTTCTCAAGATGCTGAAGTTCAGATTAATCACAACACAGCAAGAGCTTTGCATAACAAATTAGTGTTCTACTTGTTCACTGCACTGTGGATCATGGACTAGTAGGAGACAGGCATCACCAGGGGGATCCCAGTTTGGGCGTGTGCACATTCATAACCTTAATGGTGCTTGAACAAAGATTCTTGCATCTAATATTAATGTAGAAACTCACAAATACTTCTGGAGTTGGACCACTGCCATGCTCTAATTTCAATGGGAATGTGTGGTTGCTTTTGTTTCTAGGTCCTTTTGGTGCCTCCTGTGTTGAAAATGTGGCCACATTCTAATCTTTACAGGAGATGATGTCAAGTAAAATCCCCACAGATATCCCATCTCCTTTCATACTTCATTTAAAAAGCAACTGTATAGCCAACACCTGTAAAGGCCTAAGGGCTTTGTGACTCGTCAGTATCCAATACTTGGGGACGTGTGTGCACTCCTGTGTGTATGTGGTGTATATGTGTTCATGTGGATGTGTGTGCACGCATGTGTGTAAGACAGACATAGATGTCTTATTTTTAAACACTAATCTCTTGAGTATTTCATTCTGTGCGTTTTGGTTACACTCACCCCTCCTCTACATCTTATTTTTTGAGACAACAGGTCTCTGAACTGCATGGCTCACAAGCTGAGTATCTACCTGTCTCTGTTCTGGGGATCGAACTTGGGTCCTCACCCTGGCATAGCAGCATGCACTTTATCAACTGAGCTGTCTCCCCAGGCCCTGATCCGTGGAGCTGTTAAGGCAACCACATGCATAGCAGAATAGAACACTAAATGATGTCATATCCCAAACACTAGCCTGGCTCTGGCGAGAAGCCAAGTAACCATGGGTTACACAGCGGGTTTGCAGAGGTGACTTTTTCCAAAGTGCAGGTTTAACTGAAAAGGCAAGAGATGTGATTCAGACTAGGTCTGCTAACCATGTATGCTGCCGAAGGAGGGTGACCAGGCTGCTTCTTCCCTCCTCCCACTGGCTTCTATGCAAACCACTCCACCCACCCTTTAGGCACTAGGATACAGACAGAAAAGTCCATCTAAGCCACTGTCTCTTGTCCAAGGGACCAAGTGACGGATCCTTAATTCTACCTGTTCTTTCTATGCCTGTGTCTTTTTTGTATTATAAGCTCAAAAAATTGATAACGATGACGTTTTTCTTCTGCTTGGAGGAAGTGAAACTGAAAAGTCTCTAATTTGTTAAGACTCTCACCTTGTCACAAATGCTCACCATCTGAGCTAGCCTAGCAAGGATTTTGATCCAAGTCTATCTATATAACATCCACAATAATGTTGGCAGAGGCGGTCGGACCTCTGAGGTTGAGGCCAGCCTGGTCTACAGAGCAAGTTTTAGGACAGTCAGCCAAGTGAAACCCTGCCCTGAAAAACCTAAACAAACAAACAAACAAATAAATGACAGGGACCAGTGTAATAGGTCACTATGGCTCTTTCTCATTGATTTTGAGGTTAAGTGGATACATACTCATCATACTAAAGTTTATGTTGTGAATACCAATAGGGAAATTGTGGAGAAGGTGGGATGAGATTTTAAGATCTAACCCTGATGGGGCATTGGGGTTGTCAAGCCAAGGTTAATTTAGAGAATACTTCATTAGTTTTGGACCTGCTGTGAGAAACTTTTTGAGAAGAAATCCAAGACAAGGTTTGTGGATTGAAGCAAGGCTGCCCTCATGAAACTCATATCCACAATACGGTATGGTCATCTAGCTTTGGATAATAGATCCTGCCTCAGTTATCCTTTGTGTTTCCTAGGTATTGGGGTTTGCAACTTTAAAGACCCTGCTATACCTAATCAGTTGCTATTAGAGCTAAGGAGGCCAGACTCTTGGCAGGGCAGGTGTCTGGTACATTCTGCTTAAGTCTGAAATGCCAAATGCTGGCTTTCTGTTACTGTGAAAAACCACCATGACCAAGGCAACTTACAGAAGCATTTATTTGGCTTTATGGTTCCTGTGGGAAAAGTCATTCATCGTGAGCAGTCACGGCAGCGGGCACAGGCATCACACTGGGCAGAGGACTTGAGGGCTCACATCCTTTATTTCAAGCACAAGACAGAGAACAAGATGAAGGTGGCATGGGGAGGAGGCTTTAACATCAACCCCAGTGACAGACCCCTTCTACTGACGCTGCACCTCTGAACCTCCCCAAATATTGGCACCAACTGGGAACCTCTATCAGCCTATGGGGGACAGTCTCACCAAAGTCACACCACACCATGAGAACTAAGAGCCTGACTGCCATCTGTACATCGTCAAAATAGCATCTTTTTCCCTCTAGGAGGTTTTCAATCTTTTCACTAAGTAGTGGAGAGAGAATGTCCTTAGCTGGTGAGATGGGTCAGGGAGTAACAGTGCTTCCTGTCAAGCCCGACAATCTGAGTTTGATCTCTGGGACCCACATGATGGAGGAAGGACTAAGTCTCACCATGACCTTTGACCTCCATATGTGTGCTGTGGCATGTATGCAGCGTCCCACTCCAAAAGAGAAGTGAAGAGAGAGAGAGAGAGAGAGAGAGAGAGAGAGAGAGAGAGAGAGAGAGAGAATGACAGAGAAAGCAGAAAAAGGTATTAATTATAGTCTAACGAACTTTGCTGGACAAGGCCAGAAATTGCTGGCATTTGGTCAGAAACAGAAAAATGTAAGGCCAGCCACCATTTGGAGATGTCAGAGCAGTTGTCACCATCTGCAGTGAGTCCCACACCCAGCACAATTCAGCATTGGCTTCAGTTCAAACCAGAACTCCCGTTTTGGTACTTTATTGAGAGTTGGACTGGTAGTAGCAGCCACCACACAAAAGCAATCCAAAGCAACAATACATATATTTGAGACTCAAAAGCAAATGAAATTCATAGGCATTCATGTGCCTAGTAAGTTAGGGCTGAGCTGAGCTGAGCTGATATAAAATGCACTAGCCAGGGGACATGAATTACCCCACAACACTACTGACCGCGCTTGGTGCAGCTCGCTGTGGAAAGCACTGCTTGAGCACACATTGAGTTACCTAACAATACTCACAAGGCCCAGCTTTATCATTAGTAGAAATGGACACACTTGAGGGTCTAGGCAGGGTCTGCTGCTCAGGTTAACCCAACAGTTAAGGAACAAGCCAGTGTAGACACTGTCACAGCCTGTGAACTCTACCCTGGCCAAAGGGCAGCTGGAACTATTAATCGGGCTTTGAGTTCCTGACCTTGAATTAATCCAAACAAGCTATTTCCTCCTGGGGCAAAGCTAGAGGCCCTCGGACACCCAGGCTTTTCTAGTAAAGGAGCCCTTGAGTTTCAGCTTAGCCCACGGCTGTGACCACAGCCTGTTAGCAGCGCTAAAAAGCCAGTCATGGACAAGTGACCAAGTTCTAGGCAACTGGACAGCCAGAAGTTTTCTGCGCAATGCCTAGATCAAAGCTTCTTAAACTGGGCCATGCCCTGTTGTGGGGGAGGGTAGCTTAGTGATGGGGGCTGCAAAAGATCTGGCAGCAAGGTTTCTGGACACACACAGAGCACACATTTATTCAACTTCAAACCCACGTGAGATGGTGGATCTGAGGTGTTCCTTACGGCAGCCCCTTCCGCCGAGCCATGCCACCACAGCCTGGCTTCTGAACTGACAACGTTCACACCTCCTAGTGCCGGTTACATCGTACCGTGAAATGCCAGCGAGCACTGCCTGCAACACCTCCACACACACTCCAGACAAATGGGGGGCTTGTCCGACTCCTCCAGGTACAGCTTCCTATTCATACAGAAGCTTTAATAGCTTAATTCCACAAAAACAAGGGTATTTAAAAATATCCTCCTGGATCATTCCTTATCATGTAAATACGACATTAGCATTCCACTGCATTACATCCTATTAAACAAACACACCCACCTCGTTGGTATGCACACTTACTTTCACCCTTCAGTGTCAAAAGTATATGTGTGCCAGTGAGTTGTTTCACAATAAGTTTCTCCGTGATTATTATCAGCGAGCACCTGATTTATTAGGTGCTCCTATGCTAGAGGTCATGTAAAAATTCCTTAGCCAAAAGGTATCAGGAGTGGAAAAAATGAAAAAGGCCCTGCTCCAAATCATGCCCTTAAAAGGAAGGTTATGCCCTCAACTTCTTCTTTTCCTTTTTTGTGTTTGAGATGCACCGCTGTCTGTAGGAGCTGGAGCCGCTGCACGCACCATGAAGTAGATCAAAGATGGACCTGAGGCCTGGGACTGGCTGGCTGTACACCTTACTTAGGCTGTTGTGTTGGCATTTGAATAGCCATTTGAATCTTTGCGGCCTCACACAGTCAGCACATTAACCCTTTAACGTCTGTCTAGTAGGTAGTTCCCCTGGTGCAGGAGAACCTGTGCTGAGACCAGCAGTCTCCTCTCCTCGAGATTCTATTGCTAGTTCATGAGCAGGACGTTGTCCTATGTGATGCTCTTTAGGTCCCTGTCACACTAAATAGTATCACAATTGCCTGGCTTTTTATTTGTTCATTCATCTGTCCATCCACCTATCTACCTGTCTGTCCACCTGCCTGCTGGCCTGTCAGTCTGAAACAGTCTTATCTAACCCAGGCTGGCCTTGAAATTGATACAATAGCTGAGGGTGACCTTGAACTTGTGAGTTTCCTGCTTTCATCTTGCAGACCCTAAGAGTAGAGACATGTGCCAACATACCTGGTGTATGCCATGCTGGGAACTACACACAGGACTTCCTACAGACTACGTAATCCCTCTACCAAGCTGCAACCACAGCCCCTGCCCAGCTGTTTTAAACAAAGTAGACAATTGTGAGCAGAGCTCTACACAACCAAACCATAGGTTAGAAGTGTAAATATTTTCCAAAAGTACATATTTAAATATGTAATAGCCAAGCATGGGGCGCCTACAACATGAGCTGCCACCTAATTAGTAGAGTTTGTATTGTGTCATGAGTTTGGTTTCCAGTGTTCTCTGTATGCACATTTGCCAACAGTTAATGCAAACTCTCAACACCACACTACTGCAGTTTAGATTATATAGGATCTGCCTGTTCCCATCCTCCAATACTGAGGTCACAGGCACACATGGCCTTGCTCTCCCACTAAATGCTCTTACCCACTGAACCTTCCTCTCCATCTTCCTCCGCCCTTGCATCTACAACCTCCTTATGTTCAGCAAGCACTCCACCTCTGAGCTACACCCCCACTCTTTTCTATTTTGTTTGAGGCAGTCTCTTGCTGTGGTAGTCCAGACAGAAGATAAACCTTGGATCTTGCTGCCTCGCCTGGAGTAGGTAGTGTTGTAGGTGCCCGTGCCTGGCTGTTGGATGCTTGGTGTTATAGCTTCTACCTATAAAATGGCAGTGACACCTGCTCTGCAGTGAAGATCACCAACCACGACCCCAGTCACCAAACCTCCCAAGGGGGGCAAGCTCATTCCCAGAGGCAGACTGTCCATGGAGCGTCTGATAGGCTGTGGGGTTTGAGAAGGCCGACACAGTGACCGTTGAAAGGCCAGTGACTTCAATGGAGGTGAACAGGAGGGTCCTTAATGCACCTTCAAAGACAGTGGTGCCCTGGTGACCAGAAGTGAGGAGCACAAGCAGATTCTCATTTTTTTAAGTTAAAAAGTTCACCGAGCTCTTCCTAAGAAAATTCACAAGGTGGCAAAGAAGTCACAGGCGCCAGGCCAAGCACAGTCAGCCATTAGTTTGACTTCTTCTAGCCAAGGGTAAGATGGAGATAATTGCATGGGGAGAAAGAGAGAGAGAGAGAGAGAGAGAGAGAGAGAGAGAGAGAGAGAGAGAGAGAGAGAGAGAGAGAGAGAGAGAGAGAGAGAGAGACTGTAGGAACAGGATTCTTCTACAGAAACTGCAGTGACAGCGGAGAATTCGGCCCTTTCAGAATTGAGACCTTTCTCTTACCAAATGCCCTTTGGCGTTTATGTGCTGCTATTAACAGAACCGGCATTTGTCCGCAGGTGGTTAGGTATTATAAATGAATCATAACCTCATTTGCAGATATTTAAATAGGTTAAGCTTTTAAGGCCACCAGTCAGGTTCTCGTAGCCTGACAATCCCGGTAGACTTAGCCCTGAATCTGTTTTAATGAATGGGAACCTGTCCACATTCCAGGAGATCAGCTAATTCAAGGCAAACGGTATCCTGAAAATCTGTTTCCTGTTAGAGAGTTTGGGAGAGGCATACTGTAAAAGGACCAATCAGGCCCTGTCACCTGCCTGAGCAAATGGGGGGAGGGGAACACCACTGTCAACCAGGAATGCTTTTCAAGTCCCTACCCTTACACCAGCACCCCTGACATAACAAATGACTGTCAATCAATTTGACATTAATTCCATCAACAAAGCAGAAGTAATGCTCCCGGGGTAGGATGGAAATTCTACTGTTTTAATTGAGAAAACCGATTTCCGGAGAACCCAAGTCCATTGTTAGCACGAGGCTGCAGCCCACCATTTCCAGCCAGTCCCAACTTTATAGTCTCAGTCCGAGCATCCTAACCATCCATGGGGAGGGGGCACAGTACAGAGAGAGGACCTGAATCCACAGAAAGAGGAAGTCAGAGGCAACACGCAGAGTCATCTGCGGCTTACCTAACATAAGAACGAACCGTGTGCTATCCCTGTCACCATGCCCGAGGACTGGCTTGGCCAGAGACAAACTTCAGGAAGAGCTGCTGTCCAGAGGGATTCAGAGAGGCAGAGCTGAAGTCACCATTTCAGGAACAGTCGTCACTTGCTCCAACCAGGCAATACCTTCTCTGCCTCCTTTCTAAGCAAACAGGAGCTTTTCTCCTTGAAAAGACCCTGGAATCAGTGTGTCTGAGGTCCAGGAATCCAAGAGCTGAAGACACTAGCAGTGATGTCATCTGACTTGAGCCAGTGAGGATCTCCAAACGTCTGTCGGCAATCTTGTCTTGATTCCGAATCAAACAAAAGGACTTACAGGTATTCAGTGTGTGGCACACACCAACGTCGCGGTTGTCATTTAGCCACATACGAAAATAGCAGTTTGTCCAAGTGAAGGCCTTCTCCTCAGGTTCATTTCTCTTCACTTTTAGTACCAGCCTGTGTTTGTGCGACTCTGAGGACCGGTCATCTTCCCCATCTTCCCCACCTGCTCATTTATTCAAAAACTCTCTCTCTCTCTCTAGTTTCTTCAAAAGGAAATTTTATGTAATACATTCATTTTTATGGTGATGATGATGGTGTGGTTGGGGTGTGTGTGTGTGTGTGTGTGTGTGTGTGTGTGTGTGTGTGTGTGTGTTTCCATGTGTCAGTCAAAGGACAAATTGAAGACTTGGTTCTCTTCATCCAACTTTACATAGGTTCCTTGACATAGGTTCCAGGGATGAGACTCAAACTGCCAGACACGCACTGCAAGCGCCTTTCCCCACTGAGTCATCTTGCTGGCCCAGCAGATTCTATTTAAAATAGCAAAGCTCTCTTAGAGATCCTGACCAGTGTGTTAAAGAAAACGGATGCACACTCATGTCACACACACACGCATACTGCCTCTGGCTCGTGAATCTTGCATCACCCGGGGAGGAAACTAATTCACAGACACTATCTGAGGGATGGGGCGCAAACTCCCCAGCAAGTCGGCGAGGAGGGAAGTGCATGCTGCAGCATGGAAACTTACTCTTGCTCACTGTCTGTGAGTGCCTGACTGAAGAATGCTTCAGAGATGGGTCTAGTTTAGTTACCTGTTCTGCCCTCTTGGCTGAGGCACATTTAACCCATTTAGCCAACAGTGCCTTGAAGCCTACGAAGAACTCACCTCTCAGCTGCTGTCAGTGTCATGAGATTTATAATTTAGTTTTGAGACAGGCTCTCATGTAATTTAGGCTGGGCTTAACTCCAAATGTCACTGATGGCGACTTTGATTTTTCTGATCCTCCTGCCTCCACCCTTCTAGAGCTGGGGAGACGGGTGTGTAGCACCACATTCACTTATGTAGCGGTGGGGCTTGAATACAGAGCCTCTTGTATGCTAGGCGAGCAACAAAGCCTCATACCTCCCATCCCCAAATGTAGATTTTAAGGAAGATTTTGAAGTCTGAGGATTATGGAAGAGGGGGTGGGGTATGCTTAGCTGGGAAGCATCTCAACCCGAGCCCTTCACCTACTCACGGCAAACATTCTCACAGGCCAGGGCTTTAATGGTTTGGTAGTTTTCTAAGCCTGCTAAACAAAGCAACTCCTCACTAAGTACTTCTTCCATGAACCATGGTATGCACAGGTATACCCACACAGCTCGGGGGTGGGGAGGGGGAAGCTCTGACAGTCTGCCTGCCACAGGTAGACAACGGACACTAGGGAAACCCCACTGTCAACACCCAGATGTCAACACAACAACACTTGCACGATGTAATTTGGTGTAACACCTAGAAAATGCCACTATGAGGGGTTTGGGTGTGATAGATCCCCCGTCTGCGGTAGTTCTTGGTAAACATATACACACACATGTACACAGCTGCCTCCAGGCATGTTCAGGAAGCACTAGTTAACAGAGTCAATTTTATTGGCCACGTCAGACCTCTGTAGAGGTCATCCAATGAATTCTGTGTGAAGCCAAGTTCCTTTCTTATGAAGGCACTGCCTTTTCTAACAACTCTAAAGAATGGCTTTGTCCTCTCCTGAAATCCAAGTTTTATAATTTTCCGTTATAATGTTAACGGGATGATCTATGCATATTTTTCTCCCCTATAGGTGTTCGGGTCTTAAACAGATTAAAGGCAGAAAACATTCAAACTTCAACCAATCTTAATAAAATGGGAAAGCCCCTTCATAATTTAGTAATAAAGTTGAATAACATAAATATTGGACAGCATTCTTTGTCTGTAACTAGCAAATTATTAAAGGGCTGGTTTTGTGTCAACTTGAAACAAGCTACATCCATCAGAGAGGAAGGAGCCTCAGCTGAGGAAATGCCTCGATGAGATCCAGCTGTAAGATCTACGATTAGTGATCAAGAGGGGAGGCCCCGCCCATTGTGGGTGGTGCCATCCTGGGCTGGTGGTCATGGGTTCTATAAGAAAGCAGGCTGAGAAAACCATGGGGAGCTCATGAGTGAACAGCACCCTGCCACGGCCTTTGCATCAGCTCCTGCCTCCAGGTCCTGGCCTGACTTCCTTCCCTTGGTGATGAACAGCAATGTGGAAGTGTAAGCTGAATAAACCCTAACCTCTTCAACTTGATTTGTGGGCATGGCATTTCAATAGACACTGTAACTAAGAAAGGGATCCACATGGAAAAGTGCTCAGCCTGCTTCCGATGCCTGATTGACTCCGGTACGGGCAGGCCTCTGTCTATTCTCTTTCAAGGAACTTTATTTGGGCTTTAAAGATTAAACAAAGTCAGAAAAAAAAAGAGAAAGTGAGTCATTGCTGGAACATTCCAATGGGCTGGCACACCTGGGCAGAAAGCTGTCTGTCTTCTATTCCTCCCCTCTAGTCTCACTTCCCAATGCTTGACAGACTTTTTCACTATAACACTCCTCACAAAGCAGGTCCGAGTGTCACCTGGCTACCAAAATGACACCTCCTTGAGGAATACCTACCCCTTCCTTGTTCCTTGTTTTGCTCTTGAAGACATCTGCCAGAATTTGGACAGATCTCTCCAATTCATGTGCTGATATTTAGAGGTGGATCTCTGGGGGCAGGGGTTAATTAGGGTTAGGCTGAGGCCCCTGTAGAGAGGGTGAACTGGTGCCTCCATGGGGCTTTCACCCCTACATTCTAGTCTCTTTAGTGCAAGAAAGTATTGTGCAGGCTACTGAAAGACAAACCTGAGCACCAACTCATTCACAAAACCCTTGACCTTGTCTGTTCTGCCTGCTAGATGTGTTGGAACAATGGTGGGGCAGAACTTGTGGGAGTGGTCAACCAAGGTTTTAACCTGAGGCCCTCACCACAAGAGGGAGCCCAGGCCTGGCATTGCGTGGAACCAGAGACTGGATAGCCCAGAGACCCGGGGTAGAACCGAACACAATGGGCAAAAGAAACTAACAAAACCCAAAACCTAATGAAGTAATTCCTAATGATACTCTCTACACTAGGAGATCCATGACTAGTCCAATCATTATCAGAGAGGCTTCCGATGGCAGCAGATGGGGGCAGGGGCAGAAACACACAGGCAGATAGGGTGTGGAGAGAGAGCCTATACTGAGGTCTCCATTGGGTCTCTTCCCCTCAGAGCTTGGGAAGAAGAGAGGGAAAGGCTGTAGGAGTCAGAGGGCAGGAAGGGCACTGGGAGAACATGGCCCATTAAGAACATGGCCTATTAAGCAGGGCTCACGCAGCCTCAGAGACTAGAACAGCAAGCATAGAGCCTGCATGGGGCTGCACCAGGTCTGCATGTGTGTCTTAGTGTTTTGTGGGACTCCTAACCATGGAATCAGGTGTATCTCTGACTCTTGCCTGCGCCTCTCTTTCCCACCTATGGTGCTGCTCCCCCGCACCCCCCCTGCCTCAGTCTAAATGCTTTGCCTTGTCTTACTGTACCTTGTTTTGTCCTGTTTGGTTGTTGTCTCTTGGAAGCTGCTCTTTTCTGAAGGGAAATGGAAGGGGAGTGGGTGTTGGGGAGAGAGGGAGTGGAAGGGAGCTGGGAGAAGTGAAGAGAGGGGAAACTGTGTCAGATGTATTGTATGAGACAAGAATCTATCTTCAATTAAAAAAAAAAAAAAAGAACAGGAAGGGACACAAGATGGCACTCTGCTGTCTTAGCATGTGACGCCCTTTGTCATGTTCTGATACAAGAAGCCTTTACCAGATGTCCAGCAGATGCTGCAACCATGCCAAAAATTCCCAGACTCCAGAATCATAAGTCAAATAAATTGTATTCTTCACGAATTACTCACACTCAAGTATTTCATTATAGTAACAGAAAATGAAAGATGGCAATGGTAGCATACGATCGATTTCTGTGTTTCCTTCTGAGGCATAAAGACAGGGGCTCTGGTTCCCTCTTGTTCCCACTCTCCACATATGTAGGTATGCGTGGAAGGAGCGAATGAACTTTCTTCTCATCCCAGTATACACACATCTCAAAAGCTTCTCATAGTGCTCGTTAGATATTCAAGGATGCTCAGAACCTTCTGTATTTGATTCATTTTATAGCATCTCATTATCTTCTGTCCCTGATGGAATGAAACTGTCTGAAAAGCGGTCAATGGGCCCGGTCTGCAGACACTGAGATGGTTTTTCTATCGACTTCTTGGATAGAAAATAAACAGATGCAGCAGGGATCCGAAGGCTCACAGTGCTTCTTTCTGTGACTACTGAAAGCTTTCTCCATCTGCAGCCAACCTTCAATTAAACCTCAGTCAGTGGTACTTAGGAGACCCACGGGCAGTGTGAGAACACCACAGACGGACGCACTGAACATACTATTTTTGACAAGCGAGTTAGTGAAGATGGTATGAGGTTCTTGTATAATAGCTGGTACCCCGAGGCAAATTTAATGAATCCATCTTGGAAGGTTAAACTTGGAAGGTTAAAAATAAGTAACCACCCTCAAATTGGCATCTTTCCTTGGGCGAGCTTGGTAAATCTCCAAACTGGTCCATGTGATTTTTGTCAAAGTTGTAGTTCATGAGTATTTAAATAGCTTACGGGATAAGATGATATCTAAAACGCTTTACCCAAGCTTGCTCACGAGGCATCAGAGGCCTCTAAGAGAAACCCACCCTGTCTGTGGCCAAAATCTCAGTTATACTCACAGCCTAGAGTTAAGAGCAGCATGAATCTTATCTTTCTTCTTCAACCTCTTATTCCCAGTGATAAATTTACTTTTCTTTATAAAAATATTTTATAATAAATATAGAATTCCAAGGGTAACTGGAGTGGATAAGGGGCCGCAAAAGTTCATAGCAGCTTCTATCACTGCCAAAGACAACGGCAACACACATTCTGGTACTTCATGGCCAAATGACTTAAAAAAAAAAAAAAAAAGTAATTACTACAAAGGGCTGGAACCAAAGGCGAGCTAACTCACACAGAAGTGGTATTTTTAAAATACCACATTTTCCAGCGATAGAAAGTAACAGTTGGAAGATGGACTAGCGTGCTTTAAAAATTAACATTTTCAAAGGAATGAAAACCAATTTGACCAAAACTAGTGTCAAAAATAACCTTCGCATACTGAATATGTGCCTACACATTAAAAGCATTCATAAGAGTTACATTTCTTTACTTTTTAAAGTAAACTTCACTTTTCTCTTGGCAACTACCCACACAGTGTATGAAAAAGTAATAATTGGTGTGAGTCATTTTGGTTCTTAAAGTCACCTTATTGCAAAACGGTCACTTAAACCACACCACCATTGGTTCCCTCCACTGTACTTGTAGCCAGGAGTTGGATTTGTCTTTTTCTTCAAACTTGTCCTCCTTGGGTGACTGCTGCTCTCTCCTCACACCATTCTGTCTCCTTCTCTTTCTCTAATGCAACAGTCACTTGGATAACGAACGGCACGAGGCACCACTCACAAGTCCTGGAACTGCACGTCCCTAAGCCAAGAGCTACCGAAGCACTGGCTGCTCTGGGTGACTCATTCCTGGGCACTGAAGGAGGGAAACTACTGTGAAGCAGGGTGAGTCATTCTGACTGGAAAGCCCCAAGGGCAAGAATGGGAAAGGAAGGTACCCAGAGACCAAGGAGCTCTGGAGGGGACAGTAAGACCAACCGACACAGAACAAGTATCTTAATACCAGATGGATGTTTCTGTGTCTGTCATGTACCTATGCACGTATTAAAAAGCAAAACAAAACAAAACGATATTTTCATCCTGTCTAGCTCTAAGCAGTAACAAAATTGTGTTATTTTGGGTCTACTGTTCTCCTGGGGTCACATTTAACTGTGGGTTGGACAAACTTGATCTTGTCTAATGCTCCAGGCAGAAGCTTGTGACAGAGACTTCTAAGTTTGGTGGCACGCATTCAGTGTGAGAACATTTAAGACAAATATCCCTTTGCTCAAAAAGAAAACAAGATTTTCTGATTAAAAGACTAATATATATTCATCATAAAAATGTAAGCTAGAAAATGTAAAACGTTCTTGCAAGTTCAACTCCACTGAGGCGAAACCAGCATTTCCAGTTTACCCCTCTTGGTTTCTTGCGTGGTTTCACAGATGATGATGTCAGGTGACCCTGTGAGTGTGCTACACGTGTGTATGGGCACACTGCCTGTGTGTCCACTCGTGGAGGCCATAGGCAACTCCGGGAATTTTTCTACATTTTTTTTTACAAAGATGTGCCTTATTTTTTGAGACAGGCTCTGTCACTGAACCCAGAATGCCTTGCTAGACTGACTGTCTAGGGACACTCCGGGATACCCGTCCTCTCACGCTGGGATAAAAGTGACACTGCATCAAGCTTCTAAGTGGGTCCCAGAGATCCAAACTCAACTCCTGTGTGATAACAGCAAGCACTTTACCCAACATGCCATCTCCCCAGTCCTGCCTTATGTTCCTGATCAACAGAAGACAAACTCATGTGACCCCAACTTCTAGTTACAGCTGCGGAGCTCACTGAGGAAAAACTACCCAGAATTATTGTTTTATTTAATTTCAGTAATACATTTGATCTTGGACTATTCACTATCACATATGTAAAGGCCAATTCTCAAACGAACAAAGACCACAAGAAGAGGAACATGGAACATACACTAAACAAGAACACTTCTCACTCAGAAGCCTCGTCTTTGTGATCTTTGGTCAGCTTACCTGTCTGTAGAGACATCACCTACGGACACACAAACAGATGGACACACACAGGCACTGTCTCTTTAAAAAACCAAAACAATATCAATGATAACCAAAAGGCTTGTGGAACATGCTGCCTGTGGCCAGTTTTTGTTTTCTTTTAAATCTAACAATATGTCTTTAGAAATAAATTCCCATAGCTGCTCATTCTCTGGAAATGGCTTGGAGTTTCCCTCTAAGCCCCCTGCTCTGGTTCCCCAGTTCCCAGCCTTTGGACACCCAGGTTTTTTCATCTTCACCCTGTAAGCATCTCACACATCCGAGTTACTTGCTCTAACCGACTGGTAACTTGATGTCTCAGAGTGGAGCGCTGGCCCTAAGTTCATGAGCTTACATGGAGTACACATCTGCCTCTTAGAAGTCACCTTTCCTTCTCCTTTCCAATCAGTGTCTCTCATACAACCTTGTCTTCCACAAGTCCCACATGGGTCCAGACAGGAAAAGGAAAAGGAAAAGGAAAAGGAAAAGGAAAAAGCTAGGTAAGTCAGCTTACAAAAACACCCGTGTGTGTGTGTGTGTGTGTGTGTGTGTGTGTGTGTGTGTGTGTGTGTGTGCGCACGCGCCCAGCCCATGTGAACATCTCTGACTTCAGTAGCACCTGATCCTGAACTCAGATGGTAAAGAAGGGAAGAGAGGCTTCTAAGACAGAACCTGGTAGCTTCAGGAGACTCACTCTCGCCAGGAGGAACAGACAACTTTGAGAATGTCAGATGCACTATGGGAAATATTTCCAAAGCAAGAAGAAAATGTCACAAATGACTTTTTTTCCTAAAAGAAAAAAAATTACCATTTCGTGGGTTGTCCAAATTTTATAGAAATTCACCCTGAATTCAGATCTGTCTCACACACTTTGCTCTAAGTGTTTCTGAGAGGTTCTATGATTGGCTGCTGTTCACACCACAAGAGCTGCCCTTCAACAAAGTGTTTTACATTAAAAATCTCATGGAATAAAAAAGTTAAAAAACCTGTTAGCTTAAAGGTGAGAGCTTTACTTGAATTATTTACTTGAAATAATTCTAAACTTTTTAATATGGGACTTGGTGACAGAGAATTTTATGACTGGGGAATTTATAATAATAAAAATATAATAAACTTGGGGCATATCTAAATTTGTATTAGGTTTCCAAACTGTCTTGAGACAGATTCTCACTATGTTATCCAAGCTAGCCTAGAATTCTCTGGCTTAAGCAATGACCCTGCCTCAGCCTCCTAAGTAGCTGAAGCAGCCCACCATGTCTGGTTTCATTACCTCAAGCATCAGGCTTTCCCTCTGAAGTCTGACACTTCTGTCTCCCTGCCCCAGGCCTTCCCCCAGCTTCAGTGCTGGTTGGCCCCTGGCTCTGCATCTGTAGTGAGAAAATGCACACAGAAGCTAGGGAACCCTACACCATGAGCGCTTCCTCACATGCCTATCTGTAAGGGAATCTTTTTTAACCTATGATAAACAAAGAAACGAAAGCCAAAACTAACAAACAAAGCAGATCTGTACCAAGTAAGGAAAGGTTTATTGAGAACTCTCTTTTAAATATTACTGTACAACTATTGTAGTTGTACAGTAATAATTAGAATTTTTTGTTTCTTTCATGGGGGCGGGGGGGGGGGGGAGTTGTAGTGCTGGAAACCCAGACTCTCCCAGACTCCTTGGTTTTGGGGACAAGGTCTTACTATGTTGCCCTGAACTTGAGAAAGCTTCCTGCTACCTCAGACTCCTGAGTGAATCGCTACACCACCACCAACACAGTATTTCCCCAGCACTGTCCTTGCCCGAGATCTCCTGAGTGGCTACAATGGTCACTAGTTTCTGGTGAGACAACGGCCTTTAGCCTACTTTATGCCAGGGGCCTAAGTAGGCCTAAGTAGTGTGTGCTTTCAGAAGTTTATAATTCCTTCTTGTCTCCTCAGCCTTTCCAGCTGACCCTTTGCACCCAGCCCCTCAGTATGTTACCCAAGGCCTTTCTGAGTCTAAGGACAACTGCTTAGCCCGTGTTAGCCTAGGCTGTGGGGAAATACTGTTCTGAGAGCATTTTCAGCTGATAGGCCCCTAGGAAGACCCCCCCAGCTCACATTGTTGGGTAGAAGACTCTGATGTGTGTGTCCATGTGGCTTCCTAGTTTGCTAGCCAGCTTTCTGTCTCTGTGACAAAATAGCTGAGGTAGTCAACTTACAAAGAAAAGTTTATTCTGACCTCAGAAGCTCTGTCTTTGGAGACTTGGCCGCTGGATTTGTGCAAAGGCAGCACCCCACAGTGGGTGCACAGAGCAGAGGTGCTCAACTAAAGGTGGCCAGAAGTGAAGAGAGACGCAGGGCAAGATTCCTGGAGGCCAGTGTCCCTACTAGATCATGTCCCCAACACTCTAACCTCCCTCCAACTAGTCCTGCCTCCTAATGGCATCAGGGCAGGAACCGAGCCTTTAACACACAGACTCTTGGGGAGGCATTCAAGATCCAAACTATAGGAACAGGGACATTAATCTCTAGCTGTCTCATAAAGCTGGTATTACTGACTCTGTTTTTCCTTGGCTGGCATTCCTATCTCCCTAACTGAGTTTCCTGGTTCTACTTCTAAAATATGAAAATAAATATACTCAAATATTTGTCCAAAACTTGCTTCTGAGGGAAAGCTAAACTAATGGTTTTTAAAGCCAGTAAGTAGTGACCATGTAGCCGTTAAGACAGAAGCTATAGGAGTGGAAGGACCCCTTCTCTTTCCTCCCCACCCTCTTTTCTCTGGAAATGAGGTCTAGAGAAAGTAGAGGTGGGAGAAGATGTGTGCTTACTTAGCACCTGATCCATTTAAACCCCGGGGACCTTTAGAAGGGATGTCCCTACTAAGTACTTAGTGCCATTTAAAGAACCCCAGGGAACTTTATCAGGGATGTCCCTATTAAGTACGTAGTGCCATTTAAAGAACCCCAGGAACCTTTATCAGGATGTCCCTACTAAGTACCTGGTGTATTGTGATGGGCCTGAAATTAACGCAAAGAAGGCCGCCTTCCTGCTCTCTGGTTCAACTCCTTTCTTGTTTTAAGTGATAAACTGAGGACAGAGCTTTTAACTAGTCTGATGAGAGAAGCAGGAAGTGAGGAGAGAATCAGTGTGCAGAGAAGAGAATTCCTGGATTAGCACACCCATTGATGACAATATCTAGAGAAGGGCCATGTGGTGGGATTGTCTTCCAACAGTGAGGCGGCCATTTGTCCTACAAATGGAAAACAGAACGGGTTTGTTTGACTGAAAATAGATGGTCTAGTTTGTGAGTAGACTGTCCCCCTCTTTATTTTCAGCCCTGGTTACTGGAGGGCAGTTGCTGCCCTGAAGAGGAATAAACACAGAGAAGAAATTGTGTGACAGGAGACTATGTATTTTTGATAGCAAAGGACTTGGAAGGACATAGTGTATATATAAAAAGGCCTTGGAGATTGAATTAACTAGTCCCAAACCCAGGCAGGGTCATTATGCTGCAATTTTCAAACAAAATCTATCCATTCTCTACTACACAGATCTAAGACTTGGTCTTTTACAGCTCTGTTCATTCTCAAGGCATCTGAACAGTCTTCGCGAAAGCAGAAACGTAGCTGAAGCCACAGCGTGTTCCAAATACTGTGTGTGAGCATGTATGTAGCTGATCTGCTCAGAGGACACACTCTGTCAGGTCACAGCCCTAAGAGGGTCATCTGTGCCTGAGAGGTCAAGTCATCACACTGGGGTGCTGAGGGCTTCTGGATATTGTCATCAGACATGATGTTCAGACATGAGAGTCAAAGCTGCTCACATTGGACAACTCAGCCACGCCCAGTCTTACCAGTGCAAGTGCATGCGGGTGGCCAAAGTTTCATCGGCTGTGGCTTCCAAGACACCTCCAGCGAGGGATCTAAACTGTATATGAATTTTGTTTTGGAGAATTTACTGCCCCACTAAACCCTGGTACTCTAGTGCGTGGATGTACAATATTCTCTTACAGAGACCAACAATTTAACTCGTTTATTTACTTATGTGTCTGAGAAGGGCTAAGTCAGACACCAACCTGACAAGGACTAATGAAAGGCCTTTCTCTGCGCACAGTACTGAATGGAGTCGACAGTTCTCTTCTGAATACATCTACACTTACCCAGACCAGCTGGCAAGGGACAACTGGGCTAGTCATGAGCACACAGCTTTTGTCCTTAGAAACATTAGATTAAGACAACCCATGGCTATAAAACTTTCTCCTTCTAAGAAACAGCTTCCCAGCCTTAGCACGCAAAGAAGTGCTTCCTGAGGTGTGGAAGTTTCTCGACTCGCAGCACAGCAGACAGGGGGTGTGTTGACCTACATGTGCTCTCTTCAGAGCCAGCAGCTCATACCTCAAACAGGAAAGGCCTGGAAACTGGAAGGTGGTGTCTCAGTTACTTTTGTACTGCAGTGATTAAGACAATGACCAACAGCAACTTGGGAAGGAAAGGGTTAATTTCACTTTATAGAGGAGTTGGGGCAGGAACAGAAGCAGGAGCCACAGAGGAGCCCTGCTTACTGGTTTGCGCTCCAGGACAGCTCAGCTTACTTTCTTATACCACCCTGGACCATATGCCTATGGAGGGCGACGCCCACAGTGAGCTGGGTACTCCGGTATCAACCACGATCAAGACAATGCCCTCCTGACTTGCCTGCAGGTCTGATGGCATTTCCTCTGTTCAGGCTCTCCATCCCATGTGACTGTAGCTTGTGCCAACCAAGGACGGGCGGTAAGGCTGACATCTCGTCCCTCCACACTGTCAAGTCGGAGGTGAATGTGCACTTCCACGGATGGCCTCTCCATGTGCACGGAGCACGACATCTGAGCGAGCCAAGTGCCAACACATGTAGACATGATGTCTCACGCCCCATGAGTCCCCACTGAACTCTATGTCCATGCAGGCAGCCTGATGAGAAACAGGGCATTGCAGCTCCTCTAGTCACCACCACCACCACCCACTGCTGTGACTTTCAAGAATAACAGTTCTAACTGCCATCTTCCCAGTTTGGGGAGGAAGCCCCCACCCCTGCCTGGCACGTAGACTCTGATTTCCCCTGAGTCAGCTCCACTGAACAGAACGAAAGAAACCAGGGCTAGCTAGTGTCATAGTGCCCTCAACTATGGCAGGACTCCGAGCTGAACACGATCTAGAAGGATCCTAGAGACCTTCTAACTGCTTCCAACTGGAAATTGGGCTGGGGATAACCCAGTTTTCCTGACCCCTGGCCTGGAGCATTTTCTTCTGCCCTACTGGGCAGACTGCCATAAATCTGTACTTGTGCTTTAATCTGAAACACAGGGCACAACTTCAGAAAACCACTCCCACAAACCAGGAGAGCCATTCAAATTTGTGGAACTTGGAGTTCCACTGTAGAGGACTTGCCCAGCACACGTGAGGGTATCAATCCCTGGTATCAGACAGTAATGCAGTGGTGGTGGCAACAGCGGTGGCCATAACAAAGTAATTATTTAAGTCCCCAAAGGAAGACACATTTCAAATGACTGTGGCGTTATTAGGCACTTACGGCAAAGAGGGGAGATGGAAGATTAGACTAAAATTATACTGGCAACAGTAAGAGGTCATGTAGGCTCCTCTAAGAATCCTAATAATGTTCTACATTAGTTCTACTGGGGGCAGGGCATCCTTTAACACTCATGAGGCTGGTATTGGGGTGGGGCGGATATCAGGAGGTGAGATCTTCTGTTTCCTGGCTCCCACGAGGCTATACATTTGGCTTTGAATTCTTGTGCTGATACAGCAACGCCATCATAGGAATGAACCAGTGCAGCCCCTGAACCACCATAAATCACCCGTACAGCGGGGATCCCCACATCTCAGCGAGTTGCTCCCACAGTTAGGTGAGAGGATACACGTCCCACACCTGGCAGCGAAGATCCTTGATATCCGCTTGTTTCTTTCTATGTACAGAAAGAATCTGTTTCATCAAAAAGTTGTTTATCTTTTAAAAAAAGAGGGTCTTGCCAATACCCTATGTTCTATTATCTGTCTATGACTTGGTCGAATCTAAAAAAAATCTACTGCGATCGAGAAGACTGTAGGAGACTCTTTGCTAGAACCCAGATCATCCTGGTATTTCTGCCTGTCCTCAGCCTCTCTCCATCTCTCCTGGAATCACATGGGGATGAAAATAAAGAGAAATGGTACATAGCTTAAAATGTATCCTTTCGACTAACTGTCTCAAAGGAACCCTTCAGATCTGACCAGCAGCACGCTAGGCAAGGCTGATTTGTAGGCGGTACTGTCACACAACACAGCTTAGAGTTTAGAAAGTGTTAACAGCTTCCCAGGACTATGACAAAATATCTAAGAGAAACGTGTTACAGAGAGGAAAGGTTTATTTTGTCCATGTTTCCTTGGTGCTGTCGTTTTGGTCCTGTGGTGAGACAGACAGAGAGAGCATCACGGTGAGATACAGCTCTCTCATCATAGGGGAGTGGGGAGGCAGGGAAGACAGGGCAAGGTTCCAACCCCTTTCAAAAGCTACCCACAGTGACACAGCATCCTTCCTGTGGTGTCACTTCAGCTCCTGACATTCATACTGCCTCCCAAGAGTGCCACCAACTGGAAACTAAATCTTCAGCACATGGGGCTCTGAGGGGCATGTAAGATCCGACACACAATAAATGACCTTATACACTGCTGACCTTAGGTTGACGGGCAGGCAGAGGGCAGAGAAGGGATCCTGAATTGGAGAGGGACAGGCAATTGATCAGCTGCTCTCTTCTCTCTTCCCTTCATCTCTCCACTCCTCTTTTTATTTGTCTGTGTTGCTCTTTCTCTGTGTGTGGTGTCGCATGTGTGTGCCCTGCGTGTGCACAGGTATGCAGGTGTATAGGCATATGCATGCACGTGTATGTGGAGGTCAGAACTTGGCATCCTGTCTTTTCCTCTCTTGCTCCCCACGTTGTTTGCGCCTTTGTTTTGAGGTGGTCTTGGCAGCTGTCTTGGCAATGGTCTTCGCTGAGCCTGGAGCTCACTGACTGGCTGGCATGAGCTCTGAGGGACTTTCTCCACGGCACCAGGACCGGGTTAGAGACCCGTCCACCACACCCAGCTTTTGTATGGGTGTTGAACATCAGAACTCAAGTCCGGGCTCATGCGTAGGCACAGTAGTGACAGCCATTTCCCAAAGCTAGCAGATGACTTCTGAAACTCTTTTCATTGAACATCGAGTTCTGCCTGTCACACCAAGATCGGAGAAAACCGAGTTTTCCACAGCTGACTCAGAAAAGTGTCTTTTTGGAAGGGTGCTAATGTTCTTTCCTCTTTCCCTTCTTACTGATTTAGCACAAATAACAACAAAACATTTTTTTTTTACGGTGAAAGGGAATGGGGGTAGGAATTTACAAATGTTTCACATCGTCTAATTCCGGGCTCCATCTGAAATAACAAACAGAAACTCGAGACGCCAAACACTGCGATGAATCCCACGGAGACCCACGTTTTCCTTCACACCCACTCTGGTTGTGTTTCTGGTTTTTGGCTTGATACAGAGCAAACCCTGCTGCGATTCCAAAATCATAATAACTGAGAATTGAAGCGCCTCACTGTTTCCAGGCAGTACGGAGGCATTTCCTTAATGGCCGTTGCTCACTGGGAGATGCTGGGAAAGCAGACAGAGGCAGGTACCGCTGTGAAGGGTCCTCTTTGAAAACGCCTCGCTTCAGTCTTTCTTCCGTTCATGTATGTCTTGCACAATTCAGGCCATTAGATATTAGAGTTAGTACACTGCTACATACACCTGAGATTTCTATCTCACACCTCACAAAAAAGCTCCTTACTGTAAAACGCTGCCAGAAGCCCTACCACCTAGGGTACATCCACACATGGCTTTAGGGGTCCCATGTCCCCATGCCACTCTGACAGAAAGTGACGATGATTTTTATCTCATGATCATTAAGGATTCCTGATGTTACCTCAGTCGAAAATGCTCAGAGCAAGTGAGAATGTCGGGACTGGTTCTCAGAAAGTTGCCTTAGAAATCTTGGCAACGACCAAGGCCAAGGCATTGGGAGGCTCTGTGCTTCTGTGTCTGCGATGGTGGCAGCCGGGAGCTGCAGATACCATCTGCTGATGCCTAGTCAACTGTGCTATTCTCGACTGCGCCACAGTCCCTCCAAGCACACCCTACTCTGCTACACCACTCACGGCCCCAAATGCAGTCACACATGGAGCTGGCCACAGGTCCCCTTGGCAAAGCTTTCCATTGACCTGACATTGGGCCCTCGCTGCTAAGTTTTACCTCCTCCCACTACCATGAAGCCGAGAACCAAGTCTTCTGCACACACAGGCCATTGAGGGCCTTTCAGATCCAGCTACAGCAGTGTACAGCGATATAGCAAAGTGGACTGTTGAAATAGTGCTGTTTGCTGCACGGGCTAGGAATATGGTGGACTGCTACTGGCCACAGTGAGACTCACTCACCAACTGGGACGCTAAGAAAATCCTAAGGGCTGGCATAATCACCCATTTCCTGTGGAAATACGTTTGCTAAGTTTGAAATAATATTTTAGCGATGGCATTCAAATGACCTAGAAGGAGGTTTCTAAGAATCCCAAAGCTTTAAGTGATACTCTGACAAGTTGCTTTGTACCTGTCCATAAAACAAAGATGAAAAATAAAGTCATCCTCACCCCTGTCTCCCCATCAGACATCCTCACCCCTGTCTCCCCATCAGACATCCACACCCCTACCTCCTATCAGCCATCCACACCCCTGCCTCCCATCAGCCATCCTCACCCCTGCCTCCCATCAGCCATCCTCACCCCTGCCTCCCATCAGCCATCCTCACCCCTGCCTCCCATCAGCCATCCTCACCCCTGCCTCCCATCAGCCAACTTCTTTCTGCCCCACCCCCTTCTGCATAGCTACCTGCCATCTCTGTACCAACTTTTTGATTGCAAAACTGACCACTTTCCCAGATCAGTAAACTTTCACCCCCCCCACCCCCCGTCTCTATCCAAGCTCTCACTAGTGAGCCCTCCCTGTGAGTCTTCTGTGTGAAGTCCCACCTTCTCTAGTGATTCAGCATTCTGCTGCTCGGATACCGACCAGGGTTTCTAGAGGCACCCACGAGTCACTCTGATCAGTTAGGATCCTCGACTGGAGCGTCAATGTCTTTGTTCCTAGCACTGGAGTTAGGCCCAGGTGTGCATTGAGAATATCTATGCGGCACCCTTGGGTCCAGATGCATTTTGAGACTCACACCTTTTCTGCTTTCTGGATGGTGAAGTGGTGCACACCCCTGTTTAAATAGGGTCCAAGAGCACCACAGGAGCAGGACTTGTTACCCAATATTTCAGTAACAAAACATGTGAACTCCCTCCTTGTCATATAAATTAGATTCTCACTCAACCTAATGGGAGACAACTTAAAAATTGCTCATTCAAGGGGCTGGAGAGATGTCTCAGTAGGTAAGAGTGTTGGCTGCTCTTCCAGAGGACCCTGGTTCAGTTCCCAGCACCCACATGGCACTTCACGACTATCTATACAAGGGATCCAATAGCCTCACACTGATACACATGCAGGCAAAACAGCAATGTACATAAAATAAAAATTAGGACAATAATGTAAAATAGAGCATTCAAAAACACTGGTCAGTGGCTATGATTGCTATCTCCTATTTTCAAGATGGCTGGACTAAGAACCCTCTTCAGAGGCAATGAGACAGTCCGTGGGGAAATGACCTGCAGCTACGCTTGCTGACCTGGTTTGACCTGAGACCTGAATGTTGGAAAGGAGGGCTGACTCATGCAGGCCGCCTTCTGACCACCACGTGTGCTGGGACGCTTGGGAACACGTGGGCATTAGTAAGGTGGCCTTTGGGTCTATCAGGCCTTTCCACAGAGCATCATCTGAGGAGGTGATACCCAGTCGGTGCAGGCTCTCAAAGCTGAACTGAGAAAAGGAGGAGAAAGCTGATGTTTCAGACCAAGCACCTCCTAGCTCCCGGCCGTTTGCGCCACAACAGTTGTCCTATCTGAACCATGAGCCAAACCCTCCCGGATGCTGCTTCTTGTCAGGTATTTGGTCACAGTAAAGAGACCCATGGGGCTTCTGTGCTTTGGAGCCATATGAAGGGACCAAGGAGCGGGACAAGGATGTAGTGGGCATTTACACACTCCAGATGAGAAGCAAGACTGTTTGCCCTCAGAGCCTCTGCACTGCAAACTTTGGTGTTCTGCAGTTAGGGGGTCACCAGGGCTCTCTTGACAGATTTGTGTTCGGGTGAGGATCACGTGTCCACGGTGTTTTAAATCTTCTCATCTTACTTCTATCACCTTCCACACCAAGAAAACCAAGTCCACCTCTCTTCATTTACTTGGGTAAATGTGAGCACCTTAGGATCCTTCCGTTTCCAGCTGCCTAGAGAGGGGTTTCTGCTCAACAGCAGGTTGGCTGCTCTTTATGAGGGTCGATTCGCAGGTTTAAAACCCCAGTGATGCCCACTCCATCTCCCCTCAAATAAGAGTGAGCTTTAACGTGTGAGTTTATCCAACATGTAATGCGAAGCTATCACCGCAGAGAGCTCCTACGCGCAGTGCAGACTTATCCACTGGTTTGCTCCTCCAACCCCCTCCAATAAGACCTTTTTTAAACACAGCTAAGTCAGATGTGACGCCAGCAACGCAGGGTTTATATATACATCATGGGATACTGGCAGGATGGGTCACAGCACTCTGGCAGGCAATCCATAGGCAGTTATTTTGACATTAGAAAGTCACAATCCATCAACTTAACAGCAGGGCAATAATTTTGGGGACCAGGATAATAGCTGTTCAAATGACATGGTAGGAAGCAAGCAGTAGCCTCAAGAGGCCCTGCCTGAGAAGAAAGATAGAAAACTAGGCAGAATTTCCTCAGTCCCCAAAACCAACCATAGTATCATGTCTTCCTGCATGACCATGTTTCCTCCTGGGGCTGAACGGAAATGCTCCTCACACAGAGCCAAAGAAAATGGCTAGACTCTGGTTGGCTGTGTAGAGACAAGAGGTGGCTCTGCCTAACAGTTAAAGGGTCGACTGTCCATTCTATGTGGCACACACTGTGATGCTCACCGAAGCACGTCAGAAGTCACTAAACTTTCTCAACAATGCATGTCATTCAGCTCTTAAAACTCAGTGAAACAGAGCTCCTGGGCGTGGGGTGTGGACAGTACTTAGATCCTGGAAAGAGTTAGAGGGCCAATAACCACGACAGAAACCTTTCCTACACACATGCACATGCACACGCGCACACACATGTGCACACACACAGGCGCACACACACAGGCGCAGTCTCCCACTCTGCTCTCAGGCTCAAATGCATGAGAACAGGTACCATAGAGTGCTTCTGAGTATCTGTCAACATCCAAGAGAGAAGGGATGGTGGTCGGATGGGAGAGCAGGTAATCAGTTCTCAAATGTCCCCTAACAATTGTGAACACACACATATCACACATGCACACACACACACACACATCCTGAGAGACAGGTTACAATAAAAGGACAACATACTTTCTCTTTTACTCTAGAGAAGTAACGGACAGGCGGGGGATTGCATGTTGGTGGCTGAGACTGAGGAGGTCACTGGTTGGATGTATTCAGTGCTGTGGCTAAGAAGAGAGATGGAATCGGAGGCAAGGTCTGCTGGCTGTATACTAAGTCCTATGGACACAGTGGTGTTTGTGGAGGCCACAGGCTCCGGCTAGTTCTTACCCTTCCCCTCATCTCTCACTGCCTTCCTGAAATACTGACAACACATAAGACACATTACTTTCAGGTTATACCTTCTGCATGTGTGTGTGTGTGTGCGCGTGCGTGTGTGTGTGTGTGCGCGTGCGTGTGCGCGCGCGTGTGTGTGTGTGTGTGTGTGTGTGTGTGTGTGTGTGTGTGTGTATGTGTACACGTGTGTAGGCCAGAACTCAACACTGATTGTCTTCTTCAACTGCTCAGCACCTTAGTTTTTTGGCAGGGTCTTTCATGCACCTGAAGCTGGACCTGAGCCGGCTGGCTGCCCAGCAAGCCCTAGGGCTCCTCGGTCTTGTCTTTCAGCCATAGGACAGGTGAGCAGTGTGGCTCAGGATATGTGTGAGTTGGCAAGAGACTCAGGTCCTCATGATGGAGGGCCCAGAACTTTACCGACTGAGCACTCTCCCTGCCCCTGTTCTCTATGTTAAAGAAAAAGAAATTCACCACATGGACAGAATGTCAGCAAGGAAGGGATGAACAGATCTTCAAACAAAGACAAAGGTTACCACGGTCCACATTTTATTTTAATGTACTTTTGTGGCAATTCAATGGCATCTCTGCCTTGGTTCTAAAAGCCACCCTCATAGGAACGGCGGCAGCGTCTGAGCCTAGAGCAACTGAAAACGCACACTTCGGAAGGGCCGGTCTTAAGCACCAGTGGTGGAAACAAAGGCGGTAACGGTCTTACCTGGAGCAGATGCTCTCCCGAGCAGCACAGGTTCCCCGGGCAGCAGATCTTTTGAATTGGAGGTGAATGGTGATTGTCTAAATGTATCTTCTGAAAAGAAAGGGCTGGGGTGGGGAAGGAGGGGCGAGGGTTAGTACATTAAAGTTACTTAAGTCACTCAGAGCACTAGCTACACACACACACACACACACACACACACACACACACGCACACACACACAAATATACATTGCATCTATTGTGTTTTTTCAATTATGTTTAAGCTATATAAATAAGACTATGCTTGTAACAGAGGAAAAGGAAGAGAGCAGGTTGTCACAGACAAGAGTCACATGGGCAGTTTTTATACTCAGGGTCCACATATAAAAACCTTTAAAAATAGATTTACTGTGTGTGTGTGCGTGCGTGCGTGCGTGCGTGTGTGTGTGTGTGTGTGTGTGTGTGCGCGTGCGCGAGCACATGTGCATGTGAAGACCAGAAGACAGTGTCAGATACAGTGAAGCTCAAGGTGGCCATGAGCTGTCTGACATGGGTGTTAAGACCCAACCTTGTCCTCTGCAAGAGCCAGCATTTGTCACCACTAAGCCTCTCTCCAGCTCCCAAAACACACTTGGAATACAGCAAAGCTCAAGCGCAGGGCCAGCCCAGTGGCAGTGTGCACTCTCCTGTTCACATGATTTCTGGGTACAGATGAGGACAGCTGCTGGCTCAGAATCGGAAAGAACGTCTCTGAACTTTCTCCTTAGATGGAACCACCTGCTTGTCCCACAATCTGTCACCCGACCCTCTCAGAAACCAACAGCACGTACGGGAGGCACTCCAGACTGGAGCCTAGGGCCACTGCACTGGCTGGGCCCTCAGAAAGTGCAGCTCAAGCTGGAGCTGCGTTAGTTCTGCTGGGAAGCCAAGGGGGCTGACCCTGCATCACAGAAAAGGACAGTATTAAACTGGGCAGGAGTCACTGGTCACTGAGCCACCAGTGACCCAACTGGAAGCACAGTAGGGCTTCAAAACTCCTTCTGAGATCGTCCCCCACAGCACTGCCACAGTAAGCATGGGAGTTCTAATGCAGAGACCACATTCATTGTCTACATCTCTGAAGGCAATACAAAACTGCAATCACACGTGGGGCTATACAGTGTCCACCCAGGTCCATCCTAAGAAATGGATAGCCCTACTGGTGTGGATCACAGAGGAACTGATTGCCAAGGTAGTGGCAAGGCCACGGGCAGTGATGTGGTCTCCAGATGGGAGGGAAAACGAGCTCCTGTTGCCCTGAGGTTGGAGGGACAAAGAAGACACACACAGGGCCAGCAATGAAGCCCCTGGGCTGGGGCTACTTCAGGCAAGTTGGAGGCCAGATAAACCTGAAGCCCAGACAAGGGGATGATTTCTTAGGTCCTGCCCCTGGTTCCCAGCAGGTTCTGGGGCTATCCAGACCTTCCCAAATGCAGGGCCACTGGAGTTGAAGGAGCAGACAAAGAACAGATCACCGGCATGAAAGCCTGAGACTCCCACACGTGCTGCAGACTTTCTAAGCTTGCCCCTTGACTACAGTTAGTGATTGAATACATATTAAGAGACAGTATTAAGATAAAAGTGGAAAAGAACATTTAAAAGGAAAGTACACATCACTGGGTAATGCGGTTCCACCATAACTGTCTGTCACACTGACTGAGTGCCTGTTGTGCTATGGAAGCAGTGAGCAATTGAAACCAGCTCAGGCTGCGGGGCACTCAGGAGACAAATAGAAAAGGCAGCTTCAGCCTTTAAACTGACCTCCACAAACACTGCAAGTCACAAGCCACCGGGTGGCTGAGCACACAGACTCTAGAATTGGAGCTCTAGCTACACTTTTTAGCCGTGATGTGACCTTGCACAAAGTCCTTCTCTGGGCCTCCATTTCTTGTCTCTCCATATGGAATAACAGTACCCACACATGACTGAGGAGCTGGAAGGACTAAACCAAGAGTCTGTAGACTGTGTTTTGCACAGCACATACAACAAGTGCTCAATAAATGGAACTATGGTGTTTAATGTATAGCCTGAAGGAGAATAAAGAAACCAACTTCCATGTAAGTTACAAAAGGGAAGCTCCCTTTGTATGATGCCATCACAACACGACATGACATGAATGGAGGGAAGCCATTTCTACTTGGACGTCTTAGCTAACTGTAGGGATTAGGTTAATGCCCAGCCCTTGCATAAAGACTTTAGGATCAAAGAATACATAAGGAGTTCGAGAGACTGCTGCTCAGACATGGGGCATGAGGGTTCTTGATGCCAAGGCTGGGCTGCAGTGGTAGATTGTTTAGCATGCACGAGACTCTCTAGGCTCCATCCCTATCAACACAGACACACAGACAGACACTGACACAAACACACAAACACAGATACACACACATTCCACAGAGACATGCACACACACAGACCTACACACAGAGAGAGACATACCACAGAAATATGCACATACACACACACACACAGAGACAAACACACATAGACACACACACCACAGAGACAGAGACACACAGAGACACATACACACAGAGACAGACACACACACCACACAGACACATACACACACAGACACACACACCACACAGACACACACACACAGAGACACAGACAGACACATACACACAGACACACACACCACACAGACACATACACACATAGACACACACACCAAACAGACACACACACACAGAGTTTGGGAACAGTCAGCATGTAGAGTTGTAAGAAAGCCACGTGGAGAGAGATGAGTGATGAGAGCACAGCTTTGACTAACAACAGACACACTGCAGTGTCTTCAGCAAGTGGGAGGCAGGGCAAGACTTTGGTTTCAACCACTGACTGTAGCAGACAGCCTGAAGGACCAGAGAAGACCAAGGTCGTACATACAGGAAAAGGTGATGGTGACCAGTGCTGTAAGTCAGCGAGGGCCATGCAGATGGACGAAGGCTTTACAAAGGAGAGCAGGTGAAGACCACAGCGCTGTTTGCAACAACCCCAAGACTCCTAGAAGTGGGCACAGGATGCTCCACACCGTAAAGAGCCTCCTGGGTTTGGCAGCTGTACGGAGCATGCACTGTACGGCAGTTGTACGGCAGCTGTACGGAGCATGCGCTGTACGGCAGTTGTACGGCAGCTGTACGGAGCATGCACTGTACGGCAGTTGTACGGCAGCTGTACGGAGCATGCGCTGCATCTTGCCACTACCTTCCTCAGAGCACATCCCAGCAAAGAATGCGACCGCTGCTGTGGAGAAGCTCACAAGGAACCGAGTCAAAAAAAAAAAAAAAAAAAAAAAAAAAGGGATCGAGGGTCAAGACTACTTTCTCAGTACATGTCAGCTTTACCCTACATAGAAAGATTTCCTTGGAGGCAAGAGAACGTGGACTGTGATGTCAAACATCAACAACACACCACAAAGAGCATCTGTATATTGTGGGGGTCAGAGAATCAATGCAGAAACAAGAACAATGTAGGACAAGGAAAGGCCGTCCATGAAGGTCTTATTCATAAAGAGAAGATAGGTTATCAGAGGTTAGTCCCAGGCTAGACCTTTGCAATTGTATGCATTTGCTCTGAGAGGGGAGGGAACACAATGGTTTCACAGAGGCCTGGGTAGGTGGGCATCCATACCGGCCACTTCATGGAACAACCTTTGTGAAATAATCCATCGCCAAGAACATGTTCTGAACTACCATCTCACCTCCCCAGGTCCCTGAATCCCTAAGGAATCCTGAACAACACAGACCCATGGATCCTTTGTGGAACATGTGTAAGGAAGGACCAGAAGGATGTGGCAGAGAGGGACTGCCCTAGGATGAAGGCTCCCAGAGAGCAGGAGCAAGCTATGCTCTGTAAAGCTCAGAAGCAGGGGGAAGTAAAGTTGACCTGAGCTACTTTGTCTCTCTAAAAGCTAAACTGTGCCCCAGTTTTCCAGAGCTTCTGCAGCCCCAGAGCCATGCCCACTCCTGGACCCAAGCTGATCAGCTGGGCCTCAGTGAAGAGGAAAGGGTAAAGCAGGGTATGATGGCTCACGCTTGTAACCCCATCAGTAGAGGATGACCTCAAGTCGCAGGCCAGTGTGAGCACAGAGCCAGGCTTGCTGAGCTACCGAATGAGATCACATCTTAAAAAGAAGAGGAAGGGAATAAGGTATCCAGAACACTCTGGCTACACCCAACATCTTCACATCCTCACCACGCTAGAGGAAAAGCACCCTTGAACAGCACCAGCCACAGGGCTCAGGTCCCCAAGCCTAGATTGTCTTCCTTTTGCCCGTGTGCTGAGGGCCAGAAGCCAGGCAGCCTTCAATGATGCTGGACTCTGAGTACTAAAGGCATCACAGTCAGGGGAAGTCCCAAAGGTACCCATGGCTACCTGCTTCAGGGAGAAAGCAAAAGTGAAATAGCCCAGACTTTATAATGGGTAGGGAAGGAACTTTGTCAATTCTTGAGCTGGAAAACTAGGTTGGCTACAAATTATTCCAGTAAATGAGCCAGTCTGTGACTGTCACATGTCCCTTGTCTGCTATTCTGCAGATATGCAGTCTTTTGTAATTTTTTACTATAAAGAGGCCCACTATCCAGTGGAGCTAAGAGAGGCTGCAGGTGTGGTCCAGTTGGCAAAGCAATAGCTAAGCATACACTGACCCCCAAGATTCACCATAAGTCTATCAGGAGCTATTATGGGGCTCAGTGGACAGGAGGGCTAGTGAATCACCTGGTCAATGCAGCATACGGGATGTGGAGGCAGGAGGACCAGGAGGAGTGGGAGATCATCTTTAGCTACCTAATGAATTCAAGGCCAATATAAGATTTTGCATTTCCCACCTGAAAAAAAAAACTAAGTTTAAGAAGGTAAAAACAAACAAACAAGTAAATAAATGAAAAAAAATATGGGGGAAAAGAAAAAGCAAGAAGGAAAAGACTGCAGCTTTGGTTGCCAGGAAAGGAAGTGGTTGGTTGTAACTAGTACCCAATGGACGTGGGGTCACCAGGAATTTTCACTGAACAGCATCACTACCCACCATAGTGTGTCTCTTTGACCTGAATGCAGGCAGGATACCTGGTTAATTCATCTAAACAGTCCAGAGACAGTCAGCACCCACATTCAGGAGTGCGTGAACGCCCAACAGGTCCAAATCACCAGTTACCTGTCTGTTCTATTAGGAAAGACATCTTGCAAACTTTTATGTCTTTGAGTTTCCTCTCTGGATAAAAGTGGAACAGTGGCTGATGTGTGTGGTCATCCTCCCCCTCCCCCTCAGCAAATCTAGGAGCTGAGATAAGAAGTGATAGTCTTGCCATCTAGAGTGGCCAATGCCAGACCTCAGATAGCATGGGCTATGGGGTCAACAGCACAAGTCTGCAAAAAGAAAGATTTACAATAAATAATAAAGCAGCCCATAAAAGATTATGGCTCTAAACAGTGATACATTTCACTAAGTGCTGGGTTGTGCCGCAAATATTTCCACCTTTAACATCTGAGGGCCAGCAGGGAGCTCGTCTTCATACAGAACAGAAAGCTCATGGGCTCACAGCCTCACCCAACCCCAGCCACAGGACTTCCCGCTCTGACTGCAACGAAAGAGCAACACAAGGAAGAAAGGGAGTGAAGGTGAATGCAGACTGGTAAGAAGCCTCGAGGGCTGGGGATGAGAGTCAGCCATCAAATGCCTGCCTGTCCGAGACCCTCAGGTCAGATTCACCTGTGGAGTCAGAGTGGCGGCAGCCGTCTGTAAACCCAGCACTGGGGAGGCAGAGACTGGTGGAGCACTGAAGCTTGCTGCTCGATGGGCCTCACCAATTTAGCTCCACACACAAGTTCAAGCAAGTGCACAGATACACATATACACATATACAGGAACACACAAACACACATACATGCCACACACACTTGTGCATATAAATAAATAAATAACTTTTAAGAAGAACATAACAAAGAAAGATCACTGTTGTTCCTCCAAAAGGTAGAAGCAACCCAGAGCTCCGAGGCAGCAATGGCAGGGGACAGAAAGACTGAGCAGAGAGAAGGACCACTCTAATGAGTTCTTCCCAGGACCCAGACCTTCAGCTGACGGTCCTGGCAGAATAGAGATGGCAGGCCCAACCTGGGTGCAAAGCTCTTTGCAAGCCAGTGATTGTTTCTTCGGCTGACCTCAGCTCATGCCATCTCATCCCTTGGGTTCCGTCCATCTGGTGGCCATGGCCTTCTTCCTGTCCACTGAGCCCCCATGAGAGCCCATGCTCACTTTTATCTGTCCATCTACCTAGCCATCATCCAGCCACCTGTCTGTTTGTCTAGCCACACTCTTGCATTGAAAAGGCATTCTCAATATTGTCTGTCTGTCCATCCACCCATTGCTTTGGTAGTAAGGTAGGGAAATGTTCCATAAATCAATATGCATCATTCACTCACTCCACCCATGTTCAACCACCTGTCCATCCATCCATCCATCCATCCATCCACCCACCCACCCACCCATCCATCCATCCATCCATCTTCCAACCATCCATCCATCCATCCATCCATCATCCATCCATCCATCCATCTTCCATCCATCCATCCATCTTCCATCCATCCATCCGTCCATCCATCCATCCATCACCTCGTTTATTGATATGCCATGCTTACTCACCCCTGCTCCCCATCTTTATTGTGCTGGGGATCTACCCCCGGACCTTCCTCACACATGCTAAGCAAGCACTCTATAACTGAGGTACACTTTCAGGCCAACATTATTTTTCGAAGATCTGAAACACCAAACATTTACTTCAAAGTACTAGTTTGCTACTTTAAAATCTCTGCTCTACAAATCCATTAGATCTTGGTACACACCCTTGAAGTTACACCCACACTATACTGACATTCTTGAGGGCACCAGGAAGCTGTAATTGAGAAAACACTCTTCAGTGTTTCCAAAAGACACACGAGACAGGTGAAAGACCAAAGTAATCCCGAAGATGTTGTTATCCTAGTTCAAAGACTTTCTGACCACACGGAACGTAGCAATGACAAAAAACAAGTGGATGCAGGTAGCGCCCTCATGGAATCTCCATATCTAGGTAAGGAGACGGGAAGAAATAGGAACAGTTTGGGAATGTCTAGACGAAGGCTACAGCTTGCTAGAATAACAGTCTTGTAGTTCTTCAGGATCTGCTGAGAAACAAAACAGCTTTTATTCCAAAAGCTTCTTAAATATATCTGAAAGATGAGATTATTTGAAGATAAGGCCTAGGGAAAGTACTGGGCTCCTTCTATTGGTCTTGAAGAACTTAAGGGCAAGAGAAATGTCCTGTGACACTAGAACAGATGTATGAGCATATGCTTGACTGACCATGACACAACCATGGACACACCTGTTTGCTTTTCCACTAAAAATTAAAAGGACCACGTAATCCTGCAGGCTGCATGTTCTTGAATGCCTGAGATGGAGTTACGTCAGAGCATCGCTATATACAGAGAGGTTCCCTGGAAACAGAACCCAAATCTAGACAGGAAGTCTATTGCTCTCTTTTATCTGTCCATCTACCTAGCCATCATCCAGCCACCCGTCTGTCTGTCTAGCCACACCCCTGCATTGAAAAGACATTCTCACTATTGTCTGTCTGTCCATGGGAAGGTAGTCATAGCCAGTAACTTTATTGCGCTTGTGTTTTGATGGTGACCTTTCTCACCTAGAGACAGACACGGAATTTTCCATATGTGGTGCTGTGTTGGTGCACAAAACTTTTGAGTTTTGAAACATTCCAGGTTTCAGAGTTAGGACTATCTAATTTATATTTCATTTTCAACCTAACACCATTTCTCAAGACAGGGTCTCATAGATACCAGGCTGCCTGGTATCTCTGTGTAAGCGGTGTGTAATTGAGGATGACCGTAAGCTTCTGACCCTCCAGCCTTCAGTTCAGGAGTACTAGGATCGAAGGCAAGACCACACCGTTATACCCAGCTGTGATGCCAGGCAAGGCCACACCTTTATACCCAGCTGTGATGCCAGGCAAGACCACACCTTTATACCCAGCTGCGATGCCAGGCAAGACCACACCTTTATACCCAGCTGCGATGCCAGGCAAGACCACACCTTTATACCCAGCTGTGATGCCAGCCGAGGCTGGCCCCAGGGGCGCCATGCATGCTCAGCAAGTTCTCCATAACAGACCTGTGCACATCAAGTTCTCAAGTGATCTTCATGGTTACTGCAATCTTCTCCTTAGGGAGTATACATATTGTTATCTTTAACTATCACATTCTTTAATTTATTTGTTAACACCTTAGAATAAGAGATGATTAGTATATATAAATATATGAATACACACAGACATACCATGTGTATGTTTGTTTTGTAACATGAGTGATGAAACATGAAAAAAAAATCCTTACATGAAAGAGAACATGGTTTAGTGGAAGTGAGGAACCCCTACTCTCTTCTTAGGACCGCAGACAGGAGGACCCCTCCTCCTGAGAGATCTCATCTGTGCAGTCACTAATAAAAGAACACTGGATGGCAGCCAAGAGAAATTAGGGAGAAAAACATCCAACATTTAGTGATGTGAGTTTCTCCCTGACTCTATGAGACTGATTTTTTTTAACTCAAACTTAAAGTGTACATAATAAACAAAGACAGCTTGTGACCTCGGGACAGGGTCTGGGACCTATCACCTACCATGTTGGATACACTTTCAAAAACAGACTGAAGAGATCCAAATACGAGCTAATCACTACATTGGCAAAGGTCAGCGGGACATTTGCCTAAAATCTGAGCCTGGCACTGCAGGCGGTGGGGGGCTGCAGACCCATGGCTGACAGGAGCCGGGGTCACACTGTCATCTCACTCCTGGTACAGGCACCCGTACACACACCCCAGCTCCTGCTTCTGCTTTTGGAGGCGAAGAAGCTGTGAGGATCTCCTGTTGTGGAGTGGCCTCTGGCTGGGGCGGGTCATCTAACAACAGAAACTTGTAACAATGAGGAATAATGGAGTTGCTCCTTTTATAAGGTGTGAAATGGCTGGTGGAGTGTTCTTACCTTTTTTTAAAAGGGACATACATCTGAAGATCAGGGAGGTGAGTAAGAGCTCAGTGGGAGAGCCTAAGAATCTGAATTCAGTCCTTGGAGTCCTCATGGCAGACAGTGAGAACTCACTCCTGACAGTTGCCCTTTGACCTCCACATGCATCCAGTGTAACACACACACACACACACACACACACACACACACCCCACTCACTAACAAAGTTAAATAGAAGTGCAGGCCCTTCCGAGTCTTGCAGCCTTGGCCTACCTCCGTTTCTGTCTTGTTCATCAGTTCTTGGTAGGACGGGAGACTCAATCTTAGCAAGTCAGTTTGGCAACGTGGAGGCCCGGAGGTGACTTTCTGTCTTTTCCTCCACTGTTGTCAACCATATTTATGATTTCTTTTGAGGCAGGTTAGCCCTCTGAACCTGAACTTAGAGTTGCAGCGCCAGGAACCCACTTGTCTCCCCAACACTAGAGCTGCAGATGGGCACTGACAGGCAAGTCTCACAGAGGCTCTCCTTCCACCGCCCAGTGCCTTAGTCATCCCATCTCAACGCCATCTGTAACATCAGCTACGCTGCTAACAATGTGGACAACAGGGGCTGCTTATGTAAATTACATACAGAAAGGATCAATGATACAGTACATAAATCTTAAAAGAAAAACACAGAGTTACAGCAACTAACGGAGTATAACACAGTCTAGGTAACTGAGATTATAAAGCTGTATGTATGGTAGGACCCTGTTTTTATAAGAAAATGGGCATACATAAAAATAAATCCTGCAAGTACACCATTGCCAACTTAGAAGTGGGCTCTCTGGGCAGAGGCTTGCCAGTGACGGTGTTCACTTGTATATTCTATAACCCTGAAAGCCTGCTGTCTTCACTTTCACTAAAACTCTGGGGTTTGACCGTTTAGATCATTTACTTTTAACAAGACTTAGCCTCTCAAAACTTGAGTATGGAGGGACAGTTGTGACAGAGACAAAGGAACAGACCACAACAGTCAGAAACAGAAACAACCTGGCAACAGTGTAAACTTAAGCACAGGTTTCCCAAGTCTAGACACTATGCAAAGAAGGGAGGCTGTAGGAAAAAACAAACAAGAAACCATGGTGGTAGAAAACTGGACATTTCAGGAAATCTCTCTCTCTCTCTCTCTCTCTCTCTCTCTCTCTCTCTCTCTCTCTCTCTCTCTCTCTCACACACACACACACACACACACAGCAGAGGTTCTCCTTTCTTTGAAATGTACAGCAGCATCTATTTATGGCCTTCATAGAGACAGGCCAACACACAGAACTAATCCCAAGGTTCCGGCTGAGCTTCAGTATTCATCCGGAAAAAGCCGAGCAACTTTCCGGGGCAGGGAGTACAATGCAGGCCTTGTCAGGGCGGTCTAAGTGAAGAGGCCAGATCAGGGCAACCCAAGCCACCGAAGACCAAGGAAGGGAACCCAGCACACCCGGATGCATGAAATGTCAGCTCCTAGACAACCAGGTCTCGGGGGAGAATGTGACTTCACAAAGAAACTAGGACAAGGGGCTTTCTGTGGAAGGCCACCCAGGAGCCTCCGTCTTCCCTGCAGTGATGGAAGATCATGGCCACACCATGGACTACATCCATGCAGCACAGATGCCCATGTGGTCTGCTGTCACTGGAGAGCTGAACCGCTGTGAAAGGTCACCTTCTGCCTATTTGTTGGATGTCTAGTAGTAGCCCTGGGGACACTCCAGAGAAAACCTAGACAAGAGTAGGGCTGTGTCCAGCACCGAACCTGCACCTGCCACCACTGGCCACAGCGTTTGTTATGGACTCAAGCTAACAACTCACTGAATCTTCAGCCAGCCTGGAGGAAGAGCACATATGTGTGGAAAATGAAGGTCTCTACCAGGGACCACTTCAGACCCTGAAAGGGACACTAAGTTGGCCCTTCAGAGACACACAACCCCCCCCCCCGCACTGCACAATGCACAAAGTATTTCACGAATCAATTTCAATTTCTTTTGACAGATGAAGATTTAAAGATAACCTGAAGGCTGCTGCAGACTGCCCTGCAATGGAAAGGTTCTCAAGGCAGTGAATATCCAAGGCTGCTGAGGCCGCCTGCAGGCTGTACCTGGCTCGGAAGCGCCATGGAAGAGGGTGGAAAGTCAACGAGAATCTAAATAGCTCTGAAAGGTGACAGAGTATACAGCAAGAATAGCTTCAAAATTCATGGAGTTAACTTTGTGGCCCCTCAACAACCTTGACCTCACTACAAAATAAAAAGAGTATCTTAACTAATTGGGAATCCGTGAAATTAATATCGATGCAATACGAGGAGTTCTGGTATTCTCCGTGTTTAATTTGAATGTCACAAAATATGAACAATAAATAAGATAGAAAAGGGAGACTCAAAAATCACCCATTTCATTTGCTGTTTCCTGTTTCTTTCTTAATTGCTTCTGTCTCACTCAGTGTCCCCAAGTAATTTTTCACTTCTAAAGTAATAACAGCATCATTCTCGTAGGTTCTCTGAAGGAACAAGCAGGGAAATTACAGGAGCAGAGGCAGCACATGCTGCCTTTACCAATCTGCACAGTTTTATTACTGAATCATAAATATTTAAGGACACGCATCGAAGCCTCCACGCAGGAAAACTCTATATTGGACACTATCGAGTGAATGTGTCTTTTTAGTAAACAGTGTTTTCTGCCATTATCTAAATCATAGAAAAATAGCCTCTATTTCAGAGTTGGAAAATTGGACAGATTAAATGTTGGTCTACATGGCACAATACGAGTCTGTCTCTCTGATGTCCACTTTCTGTCCAGAAATGGACAAGAGGATGGTTCCGGCAAACATGGAGCTGGTCTGGAATAAAGTGAGACAGATGTGTGCAGGCCTGACTTCTTCTCGGCCTGCAATCTGACCTCGCCTCTACAGACACCGGATCATTAAAGGGAGAAGGAATAAACGATAAGACAGGGTTCTTGGCAGCCATTGTTCAAAGTTCGTGGTGTTACACAACATTGAACTTGTCTAGTTCACCTGCCAGGAGCTATCTGATGCTTACTCTAGGGTTCCTTTGCTGACTTCCATCTTACGCTGCATCTGCTGGGTGATGGGCATGTGGTACATTCTGCTCTTTTTATTACTGGACTGTGGAATTTGGTTATGGTATTGCACCTTGTGTATTTTCATCCAGCAAATGACCATAATGACTGGTTCCCTTTTCCCTTTAGAAAGCAGGTCTGTGCTGGCAAAGGAAATTAAAAAATTAGGGTTTATTGAACTCATCCATGGTTTGTTCTTCTCTTCTCCTGAGTCTGCAAGGACTTTCACCTCAGTGTATGTCAGGAAGCCAGCATTAGGCACACCCTGGTCACTGACTCAAAGGAGACCCACCGGCTTCTTTGCTTCTTTACACACAAGTTTTCTAAACTCTTAAGGTTAAACGTGAGAAAGGATGGTGGTTTTAGAATTTACAAGCTGCATTCAGTGCACGTGCTCTTATAAGGACCCAGACAAGGGCAGAGGGGCAAGGTCAAGGCAGGACCACATGATCCAATCTTTCCAGCCGCTAAGTAAATTGATTTTTCTGCCGGGCTATCTGGTACACGTTCATGGGCTATTTTTTGCCTTTACTTTTTGGAAGATGAAAATGATTTATACAACATATTCTGAGTTCTTAGGATTTGAAAATTTTTTAAAAAGGCGTGGGGCAGGGGGCAGGGGTAGGCGTTCTCAAACCAGTTCTTGCTGGGGATGTGGCTAACTTGTAGAGGGCTGGCTTAGCTCACCTGAGGCCATAGGCTCCAATAGCAGTACCGCAACAAAACAACAAAAGCAATCAAATCAGTTTTTAAAATGATGTCTGCAGGTGTCAGAAAAACAAACGGCTTGGTTGGGGGAAGTGCTTGTGTACAAACTCGAGTTTCCTGTTTCCAGTACCCAAGTGAAAGCTGGACCCAGTAAACTGAGCCAGAGGCACTGGCCTTTAATCCCAGCACTCAGGAGGCAGAGGCAGGGAGATCTCTCTGAATTCCTCTGGACTACACTGTGAGTTCCAGGACCGCCAAAGCTATACAGTAAGACCCTGTCTTCAAACAAATAAACAAACAAGAACAAGCTGGGAAGAGCTGTAACCATAGTGCGGGCAGGTCGATCTGGAGGACTTGCTGGGAGTCAGTCTAGGTTAACTGATGAGCCCCAGATGCAACCCAGACACTGTCCAAAAGCTAAGGTGGAGACCAATAGATGAAGAAACATGATGCTCTACATACACGCATGATCAAGCCAATACACATGTACACATACATGCACACATGTGTATAATCCACACACACTCTGATGCCTAGAATTTATTGCAAAGAGGCCACAAAGGGCGGACACAGATGAGGTGACCCAGGCTGGAAACCGATAATTGTCTAAATGCTGAGGGGGACTTCCTCTACCCCTGCTTGTCTCTGAAATCTCAATCACAGAAGAGAAAACAGCACCAAGGACCAGAAACTTGCTAGTGATTAGACTCAGCTTTTAGCTTTATCTAAATAGCCAACAGGAAATGCTGTCTCTTGTTTTCTGTTCTCCACATCTGATACTGTGTACCGGTGGTGTGGATGAGGGGCAGTTCTGCAGCTGGAGAGATGAAAACCCAACAGGGAGAGAGTACAAGATGCACAGTTCAAGTCTCTTGAGCATCAGGTGCCAGGCAGAGCTGGTGAGAATGGCAAGCCATTGTGTGTTTCATTGGTGACTGCCATGTTTTCCAACAAGCCCCATGGACAGAATGAACAGAGAGATCACTGGTGAAAAACAGACATCAGGGAGCTATGGCCTTAGGCAGGACAGGAAGGTAGTGAGCAGCCCAAACCTCAGGAGCAGGAGACACTCCAAGTGGAGGAGAGCTTAGCCATCCATCAACATGAGAGAGGCAAAGATAGGCTATCTCACTGTACCATATGGGCAGGCTAGCCCCTAGGGTTTCCTTCATAATTAAACTACTTAATAACACTTAGAGGTGGAAACTCCAGTGGCCACTGTTCCAAACAGCTTCTTCCAGGAACTAACCACTAGAAATGGGGTAACTGGGCCAAACGGAGTGCCGTACCCCTATAATCTCAGCATTTGAGGGACTGAGGCAGGAGAATTGAAAGTTCCCAGCCAAACTAAGCTACCTGGTGAAGGCCCTAACTCAAAAAGAAGTAACTAAACAAATATCCCACTAAGTACTTAAAAACTGAACATGAAGAGTTAACGTAAATCTATTTGAAGGATATTGCAAATCATATTGTAAACTATAACCCACATCCTGGCCTTGTATGCATGAAAGAAGGTCCTTTTGAAGTAATAGATAATTAGAAAGGAGGGTCCAGAGAGCTGACATCTTCTACTGTCCTTGGTGGGAGACAATCCTTGGACCAGCTTGACTCTACTTCAAACCCTAAGGTGATAGGTACAAAAGAAATCAATTTGTGGATTTGGCCAAGGTATCTACACGAATAAATAAAAACACACTCAGGATTTTGTGGAATTATAAACCATGGGGTATAATCCTGGTTTCTGAACACTGTGTCTGGTTCCCAGGAAGCAACTTTTGCTTTGCTTCAGACAGATATGAGAAGGATTTTTCTTCCTTATAATAATCCCCCAGCAAGAGAAGAATTTACAATTGATTCATTTTTTTTTTTTTGCTGAATGCTTAAAAATAAAAATCTTTCCTAAGCTATAATTATGTTTCAGTTCCAGCCAACACAACCTAGAGGCATATTTCAGCCCTTCCCTCTTCCCATAACATGTGGAAGGCATAAAAGAACATGGCCTCACACTCCTTTCTGTAAGGTAAGTGCTTAGCGTATACTCTAGATCTAGAAACCTCCATGGGCTTACCGTTGCAGTCTGCCTGACCTCTGCATCATTAGAGACAACCCTTCCCAATGAAAGCCTCCACTAGAAACGTAGCTTTTGGGGGTGACGGGGCTGGTCCCACACCTGGCGAGCACACCATACTCCAGGGCTCCCTGGGGGCTGAGCAGAATGAGACTCCAGCTCGAACCACAACCTCCACACACTTCCCCCCCCTCCTGCCCCGCCCCTCCCACAACCTCCACACACTTCCCCCCCTCCTGCCCCGCCCCTCCCACAACCTCCACACACTTCCCCCCCACTCCTGCCCCGCCCCTCCCATATGAGAGCAGTTCCTCCTTAAAGCACCTTGAGAGAAACCCCACCTCACACTCCACCTCAGGGAACTTAAGCTTTTTTCAGGAACCCCAGGGTAGCACAGTAAAGTGAGCATGTTATTATCAAGTTTGTTGTGCTTGTGTGACTATGGGTCAAACTCTGGGACACAGCCTGTAGACCACAGATTTAGGATGACAAACGTGGAGGTGGCAAGCTAGCATTTATGTAAGTTTAAACCTCCTCCTTGGGCATCTAAGGTCACAGACAAAATAGGCTTTCCACCAAGACTCATTTCCCAAGACCATCTAGGGGCCATCTTATGAAGACTAGTTGTTCATCTGTGTCTGTTCAGAGCCCAGCTGCTGCTCTTCTGGTCTACGACAAAGGTGTTCTTTCCCGAGTACTTGTAGCCCAGGAGGAAGCCAACTGGCTTTGTGATCCTTTCTCTTATGTCATGGTTTGCAGATGCTGGGCCCAGGGGATGGCACTATTAGTAGGTGTGGCCTTGTTGGAGTAGGTGTGTCACTGTGGGTGTGTGCTTAAGACCTTCACTTTAGCTGTCTGAAAGTCAGTCTTCCACTAGCAGCCTTCAGTTGAAGATGTAGAACTCTCAGCTCCTCCTGCACCATGCCTGCCTGGATGTTGCCATGTTCCTGCCTTGATGATAATGGACTGAACCTCTGACCCTGTAAGCCAGCCCCAATTAAATGTCCTTATAAGAGTTGCCTTGGTAATGAGATCTGTTCACAGCAGTAAAACCCTAACTAAGACACCTTAGATATTCAAAATTGAATGAGTTTAGCAGAAAGAAAAATCTCTTGGTAAAATCCAAGAGTGTCTGTCTATGCCTGATGATTCAGTGAGGTCAATTCATAGTACACCTAAAATCACTTGTTTATCAGTTCTTTTAAGAATTGAAACCACACGGCTTTAGAAATAGCTCAGCTTGCAAAATACTTGCATTAAGGACCTGAGTTCAATCTTCCAGAACAAATGGGGGAGAGGGGATGTCAAGGGGGGATCCCTGGGGCTCAACTGGCAGCCAGCCTAGCCTACTTGCTGAGTCCTAAGCCAATAAGAGACCTTGTCTCAAAAAGCAAGATGGATATGTGCTTGAAGAATGACTGCAAAGTTGTCCCACAGCCTCCACACACATGCACACATGTAAATACACACACACACACACACACACACACACACACGCACACACAGATGCACATAAACAGATATATACATACAAAGAATCAAGGCTATAAAGCAAGTCAACCTACCAGCCAAATGAAACCAACGCTGTTTGCCCAGGAAAGCAAAGTTCCTGACTGCACCAGTCTCCTGATCCTGGGGTCAATTTCTAACTCATGTCCCTCTGGCTCCTTCATACAGCTTCTGTCTGGGGCTGATTCACAGGCAATCTAAGGGTGCGGAGTGGTCCCACACAGGGGGAAGGTATGTCTTCCCTAAGCTCTCTTTCTGTAGATCTGTCGATTGCTCCTTGCCTACCTCAGTTTCTTATGGGGAGGAGGGTCCTCCGAGCCTCTGTGAACACCCATACTGACTGTTTCTCCAGCCTACCTGGTGACAAACAGTATGATGAACCACCCACACCACTAACCACTCAGCAGCCTTTGCCAAATGGAAAATGTTCTTGACTACAATACAATTCAGATCCATTTTCCTGCTTTTTCTTTTGAAAGACTTGGTCTTACTCTGCTGTCTAAGCTCAAGCAATTCTGCCTTAGCTACCAGTCTGGACCACAGACTACAACAGGGTGCCTGGCTCTTGCAACTTTAAAAAAAAGTATTTATTTCATTGTTTGTTTATGGGGTGGGACATGTCAGAGCATGAAGGTGGTCCCTCAGCCCTCCCCCCACCCCACCCCGCAACCTTTTAAAAAGCATTATCTTCCTTCTGCTTAAAAATCCTTTCCTCTGGAAAATGCTTCAAGGTGTCAATGTCTGGGTAGCTTTAGTGATGAACAGTGAGTTAGAGAAGCATAGGCCACAGGAGCCTTGGATCCTGAGCCCCAGACTGTGCCTCCCACTCAGCCTCTCAGGTGCAGAAGCTTCACAGCTGGAAATTCAACTCAGAGGCAGAACACATGGCTCATCAGGAAAGAGGCCTTGGCTTCAGCTCCACGTACCGAAGGTAAGAGAATAAATGAAAACAAACGCGTGCAAAGGTGATAAGAACATCTACTTCACAAAATTACTGTAAGAAAAGAAAAACAATGCCATATGGACAAGTCCCTAGCAAGCCGATTGCTTCCTGTAGATGTCTAGGAAATATTAGTTTGTCTCTCTGCTTATCCCACGAGTCTGACTTGTTTTCACCAAATGAGAACTGTGGGAAAAAACTGAGAAAGCTGGAGTCCTCTGAATCCACAGGGTCTAGAGAACAGACCCAGTGCACGAGAGAAGCAAGTCTGATGACCCCACAGGGCACAAGGTGACACCACACAGCAGTGACCTACCTGGCGGTCGTCCGCATGGTGTTTTCTTTCGTGTGATTGTGTTCTTTGCTCACCTTTTCTGTAAGAAGATAGAATGGAACAGGTGACTTGGGCTAAGCTTAGTCTACGCCCATCTTTAAGCAGAAACATCCAATTACTCTGTCTTACTGGGAACGTGAAAAGCATCTAGATGGCATCCACAGAACTGGTGAGCCCTTATCCAATAGTTACGTGTCATCTGACAGCAGGTAGGCCTGAGTAAGTATGAGTACATACCAGACACCCAAACACACACACATACAGACAGCTACATACGGCCAGCTGTTTCTATCCATCTTTTCTCACGGATAATTCCTATTTTCCTCAATTAAGCTTTCAGTTGTGGTAACTGTCCTGTCCCTAGCTCTGATGACAGTCTGTGTTGTTAGGCCCCTTCAGAGAATGACCAGAGAGCTCTTGGTGCTGTCATGGACTGCTTATTCTAATAAATGTCACTAGGAACAGAACGATGTCATTAGACAAGAGGTAAGCCCTCTCCTCATGTATCCTGGGGTCTGTATCCACCAGCTGTCAGAAATTATTTAATTAGCTTTCAAGAACACCAAGTTGAACCATAGCCTCGCTGACCCAGTACAAATGAAGAAACATCACTGCTTCTGACGGCTGACGGCTTCTTTGAAGCATTTACAGAAAACCTGGCCAATTCACCTAGGGTTTCAGATTTTACAACCAGGTAAATAAAAAAAATATTAACCTAGGGGACTTTTGCAAATAAATAAATAAATAACAAAAAAACAAAACAAAACAAAAACAACAACAACAACCAAAAAACAAAAAACAAAAAAAAAACCAAAACAACCATAAGCAACGTTTATAAATCTTTCCTACCTGCCTTTGACTGCTCTGAAGCTAAGTCACATGTGTTATAGGGACATCTTTTCTTCTTTCAACAATGACATCAAGGGAAAATCTGGACTGCCTGCCAGCATCTATGTAGAGAGCATGTAGTCTGGGGTCATCTAGGCTGTGGCTGTGCCAGGGTGAGATCTCTCGGAGTCACACAGGCCTAGCTCAAGCTACACTGGGCTCTTAAATCACCATCTACGTAGCCTTGCTTTGGGATGTGTCTGCCTTTGGGAAACAAAGGTCATGTATCAGGACTTCTAAGTTTACTGAATTAGTGATTTCCACCACTGTGGAGGATCTCAGCGTCTTCAGAGCCACACAGATGAGGAGGTGTCATCAGGCCACGGAGAAACTGACCTACCAGGATGGCCCATGGACCTCAGCTCCATTCCTGGTCCATTTCTGAGGGCTGGGGGACAAGTGTCTTAACTAGCAGGAAGTTCTTGTCTGATGGATGTGTAAACTTTATCAAATGTGAGTGAGAAATGGCTGATGGGAGAATGTCACGAAGCCCCAGAGAAGGAGCTATGTGTGCCTCCTAAAATACAGTCTTGTAAGTGCAAAACACCATCAGCCTCACTCACATTAAATTTGCTAGGACACCATTCTGGTACTCGGACCCTTCACAGGGCTGAATACTTGTCCATCTGGATTCTAAGCATTTGAAAGGAGAAAGGTTGATCTACAGAAACACCCTCTTAAACCACAACAATTCGAGACAGCTTTCGATACCCCACTTTTTCCTTTTCTATTTAAATTTCTTTTTAGCAACATATAATAAAATTTCGCTAATTCAGACAACATTAATTTTTCTTGGAGGACGTGGATATTTATCTTTTGCACATTACAAAGAAAAGGCTGTTAATAAGATCAGCACTAAATCTTCCCGGAAGTCCATGTTTGAACTTGGTCAAGGGGATCAACAGAGAACTAAACAGAGTTCTAGTTCTAAACTGTGTCAAAACCAGTGTGCTGCAGGTGAGAAGGCTCAGTGGCTAAAGAGGGCTTGCTGCCAAGCCTGATGAGAATCAGAGTTCTATCTCTGGAATCCAAGGGTGGAAGAAAAGAAACATTTCCCAGGAACCTCTATCCTCCACATAAATACATTGTAACAAGTTGTTTTGTTTGTTTGTTTGTTTAAGTGTGATAGGAATCCGATTTGGAAACACTTCACTAACCACTAACTTGGTAAAAACAGATTCTTCCTAAACACCTACCACGTGGGTTACTTTTCCCTTCCTAAGAAAGGCTTTACAACCAGTGCTTTCTAGTCAACATTTTCCCACAATTCACCTACCTGAGAGTTGAAAAAGAAGCTCAGAAGCCATCTTCACAGAGATGTCCTGGCTGAAGAGATTTCTCTCTGGGGGAAGTCGACCTTCTGTAAGCTTCTGTAAGGGTTCAGTTTTCTCTCGCCCCATTAAAGTGCTGTAGCCAGCATTCCGGCCGGGTGATATGGGGGCTGGGGAGTCCTGGATGTCCACCTCCATGGGCTCTTCTTTAACTGTCACCGTCTGCTTCTCCTTGTAGCTTTCCGCTGCAGGCAGGTGGGTGAGAGAAACCAGAACATGGCCGTTCTTCATTCGGAAGCAAATCAGTTTCTGCTGTCTTTTTGTCTTTCTGTTGCACTGGGACTTGAACCCAGGGCCCAGTGCATGCACAGGGTGCACATGCTCCACCCTGAGATGCTTCCCCTGGTCACTCAGTTGCTAATCACAAAGAAAACTAAAGTTTGGGTACGGGAGTCTAGAAGAGGGAGCGCCAAGGGACAGGAGCTCACGGTGTAAAACCATTGGCTCCACCCATCTGGATTCCACAAGAGGCAGGAAGTGGCCTGCCCAAGGTCACAGAGAAAAGGCTGCCTATAGCCTTTGCTACTTAGCTAGGGGTTTCCTGACCACCCCTGTGCACACCTTCCCTTGTACTGTGTTGGCTCCAAACAGAGGTGTGGCCAGCAACTGTCCTGGCTTTAGACCACAGTCAGTTTTAGTGAATCAGGTAAGATTTTATTAATATGATCATTTCTTCCCAGTCTTTAAAGACCATGCCATTTCTCTCCCCCCCCCCCCAAGATGTCTAAATTAAGGTTAAATGGGGTCAATTCAATGGAAACATGTCTACCTTTCCAGAAGCTACCAATTCATAAGAATATTTCTCAAGTTAACTGAACTCAGAAGAATACCCAAGAAAACAGCAGTCTCACAACTGCGTCAGTCTCGGAACAACAGCCCACCCCCCCAGCTGCTTTTCCCTCAGGGTTTCTAAAGGGTCCAACATGCATGTGGTTTGCAAGGCTGAGTGTCTGTTGTCATTCACCCTTAGAGTCAAGAGTAGGACTTGTTTGGAACAAGACAGGATGGTTCACCCAGACATGAATTTGGGCCATTTAAAAACAAAGTCACATTTTTCAAACCAGTAAGTATTTATTAGTAACTGCTGGTACACAGTACCGTGTAACACAAAATTCAGAGATGATTCGGACAGTCACTAAAAGCTAGATGGGTGATAGGGTAAAGAATTGAGCAGTGACCTCCAACAAGGAATGTCTGTATAGCCCTAGGAACCTGTGGGGAAAAGTGGTTCTCAAGTGAAGTCGTTGTGAATAAGCCAGAGGGACCCTAGAGCCAATGACAAGGGTCCTTCTTAGAGATAGAAAAAGACAAAGCAGAGTTAAGAAAGAACTTGGATTACCACTAAACAGACCAAATAGCTGCAGAAAGCCAGGAGGTAGCACAGGGAGGGTCTTCCTGCTATGGCTTTTGGAGGACATGAAAGGCCTGAACCAGGTCATGACAAACAATGACAAAAAGCCACAAACAGACTCCAGAGTCGGTCCAGCTGACAGGCGCAGAGACAGTTCAGGTCCCCCTCACCCGTAAGTCAGTCATGGTTGCATGGTTCTGTAGCCAACAGACAGAGGGAGTAGAGACAGCTGATTGAACGCATTCTAAACCCATTGAACGATCCTGACTCAAAACGTAGGTGGGAACAGGCAGAAAGGTCCACACCTTTAATCCCAGCACTCAGGAGGCAGAGACAAGCAGATCTCTGAGCTCAAGGCCAGCCTGGTCTACAGAGCCAGTTCCAGGATAGCCAGAGCTACACAAAGAAACCCTGCCTAAAAACAAACAAACAAACCAAAATTGAGAAATATAAAACTTCATCCAAACTAAGGAAGAAAAGGCTCCTCTGATCCCAGCAGGAACATGCCACACGTTGATCACAAGCCCAGGGAGGCTGCCTGAACAAGCTGGCCTAGACCCAGAGGTCAAGCTGACCTGGAAACACATATACCACACACCGCTGTGTCCCCAGATCAGCTCCTGTTTGCTTTGGACATTCTCATGCACAATAGTTGAATCAATCATTCCGACTGCTCTCAGTGTTAACTCCCACCAGGACCCGTGAACACAAGAGCAATCAATGCTTTAGACCTCTGCCTTCAGTTAGTAAGTACTGACGTCCATCTGTCCCTAGGCGTCCGTACTGCCAGAGGGGGCTGGTAAATACTTGTCAGTAGAGTGCTTGTCTTACTCCCTTACACCATGTAAAAATGACAGGTGCGGCTCTATCCAAAGTAATCTCAGTACCTGTGTGGGGTGGGGAGTGGGTGAAGCCAGGTGGCTCCCCAAGGCTCAAGCCAAGGAGAGGCCCTGGCTCAAAAACAAGCCTGGCATATCCTGCAGGGCAACACCTTAGGTTGACCTCTACCTTCTACATACATGCACACACATGAACACACACACACACACACACACACACACACACATACACACACACATACACACACATACACACACACACACACACACACACACACACGGCAGTGTTATCAGTTTGTGATTATTTACAGAAATGCTTTTTTATATCTCTAATTTCCCTTAATACGAATAAAGTGGTGTATACCTACTTTTCAAATGGAAGATTAAGAATAACCATTAGAAAAACGAGGGTGTCCAGTTTTTGATTGGAAGTGTGAATGATGTATTCTTTGATGCCCAACAGCATGGGAAAGGTGAACTGGCTAAATTCACTCACACCCTCTTCGGTAACAGAAGGTGCAGAGGGTAACACTGTCTGAGGAGACGGTAAGTGTTTCTTTAATACAGCAAGGAAGATTAAAGTATAGTTTGTAAAGATGCCCAGGAGTGGTGCTGAACTACGTCTGGTGTGCTGGGTTCACTGTGCGGTCTGGCTTCAGGGAGCCAAGAGAAGAGCTGGAAAGAGCACTTGTAGAGCGAGCAAAACAAAGGCAGTTCTTACTGTTATCTCTCACTCTGAATCTGCTCTGTCTCATTTGCTGGGTGAAAAGTCAGGCAAGGCCTTGTTCCTGATCATTCTCAGCTAAAACAAGAACCACAGCCCATTAAACAGCAAAGCTCTCTGGATTTCCAAAACCAGAAGGCTTAACTCCATACACTGGGGCAGCAGGGAGAACTTCCTCAGAAGGTGACTCTTGTCTCTGCCTGGAAAGGGTCCTCAGCAGGAGAGAGGGGCTGAGGAACAGAAGGGACCCAAGAAGCCACAGGCAGGTCCCTGGCTGTCCTGCTGCACAGCAGTTTTGAGTCTTTGGGTCAGAAGGTGCTCCTCAAAGATATATGCCCAGTGATTTTTCTCTGAGAAACAAGCTAGGACTTGGTCAAGATATCTCTCTTTTACCGACAGCTCACCACCACCTTTGTGCCAAGGCCTCATTTACACTGGCTAACATTTAAGACAAAATTCACTCAGGTCTCTAGTGGGGACTGGTTGAGGTGTGGGCCAGGGGAAACAGTCATTTCTTTATAGAATTAAAGAGACAGTTTAATTAGTGACTACACCCTTGCCAGATTCTGTTACCAGAGCAGCGGGCAGCCTGTTTCTCTCCTCTAGACATCAGGAACAAATGTCACACACCAGGCTAGGTATGGAAAATACTTCACTATCCCGAAAGTCACACTCTTTCATCTTGGGAGAGAACAAATTCCTTCTACATGTGTTTGGTAACTATGGTTCCCCTGCAACAGAACGGTTAACCTCTCACTTGAGATGGTGAGGCGCTGCAGCCTGAAACCAAAGCACTTGGGAGGCTGAGGCAAGAAGTTCAAGGCAGCTTAGGTGATGGAGAGTTCAGCAGCCAAAGCCTTTCTTTCCTGAGACTGAGCCAGGGTCTTAGCTTGCTATATCCACAATGCCCCGCCCACAACACTCCCCCGGCTCTGCTAGTGTTCCATCCCTGAGCTGTATCCCCAGTCTCGTTCACATTGCTTACTTTATTGTTACCACTATGTATTCATCTGAAAAAATGTAAGACAAGGGTTCATTAAGCTAAGCAAGGACTTCTATAGTTGGGGGGCCTCGACAGTGTGAGCCCCGGTTCCCCTGCCGCTGGATTACAGGCCTGCGTCAGCGGACCCACCTCTCAGTTTTGTGGTTCAGATGGCTCACTCTGTCTCAGATGGCTGAATTTTCCTTTATTGAAGTGAGACACGTGAAACGTATAAAATGACGCTCTTGACCATATTTTCTTTGAATGCCTGTGTCTGTGAGAGTCTCTCATTGCTCCAGAGCTCACCAATTAGACTAGAATGGCTGGTCACCCGTTGGGGATCTAACTGTCTCCAACTCCCACATTGTGAGTGCCTCGCTGGTACTCTCTCTACACTGATCTGGACACAAACCTTGCACTGCAAACTCTTTCACAGCCTTGGTCCTCACCGGACTGAGGTCTCAGGTGGACTTGGGTTTTCCCACAGTTCCCATCCCATTTTGGCACAGGGCAGTGTTAGCTGCCAATCTGACAGACATCTAGTACAAGTCTCACCTAAGGCCAGGTGCAAGGGTGTGACAAATGCTACCAGTTTCACTTCTGTCCCAGTAAAAATCCGGGGTTAAAATCCTTTAGTTACTGGGGATTCAGGGAATGAGCTCCGCCAACGCAGGGGGCGACACGCAGTAACCGGGTCACCATCTACTGAACTCTGAGCATCCGAACGGCAATACAAAGCCTTTTCCAGTCAGCCACTTTGTTTCATCTCATTTAATCATTCCCCTAGAAATTAGCTGAAGAGGTGCATTTATACTGTACATGGGTCATTTGGCAACACTCCAAATGATCTCATTTAAAAAATATTAAACTGCTTTTCATCAATGTCCAGAATGTACTTTTTCTTGCCTCACATTAAGAAGGCAAAAGAAAAAGCTACAGGGGTGTATGTGTGTCACCAAATATGCCTAACATAACCTTAAGGCTACTAAAAATCATTATCCTTTGCCATTTATAAATCTGAGCGGTGTCCACCTCCTCTTTGGGGATTAATGGGACTTGGTGTGTCCGGGATGTTGGTGTGATTACATATGTTTGCCTGTACGCATATATGAATGCAGATTTTAAACAAGATTTCTGAAAATTCTCAAGAATTCTGGCTGCAATTTAAAAAAAAGTACTGAAAAACAAGGGCCACCTCTGTGATGTCTGACACAAATTTTCAAGAGGACAGAATTTCTTCTCCAACGAGGTAAAGGATTGGGTGAAGTTTTATTTCAATAACTACACAAATAGACATGTGTGTGAAGGAATGAACCTGCTCATATGTGCACTTGGGTATGGAGACCAGAGGCTAGTCACAGCTCTCCTTCCTGAGGTAACAAAGAGAAAGGAAAACAAACCAACAAGCCAGCCACTAAACCACCTTCAGAAGCGTTGACTGAGAAGCTGGTAAGGGAGTCCCAGGGATGTGCTAGTTTCTGATTCCCAGGTACAAGTATGTGCCACCATACGCAGGGCTTGCTGTTTTGAGATATGGTCTTACCATGTAGCCTTGGTTGGCCTAGAACTTACTATGGAGGGCAAGCTGGCCTTTGATCCCACACAGATCTACCTGTCTCTAGGTGCTGAGATTAAAAGAGGAACCACCCGGTTCTGCCACACTGATTTTTTTCTTAAGCATAGGGATCAAACTCAGGTCCTCATGATTGACAGGCAAGCACTTCCAGCCCACAAAGCTTACTTTTTCTTGGAAGTTTTCAGCAAAGTTTAGCATGTGCTAAACAGCTTAAAACTCTTTTCTTAGATGGTATTAAAACTTTCAATTCAGAGTGGAATCATCACATACACTAACATGTAATAATATGCTAATACTGTTAATATAGATAATAAGAAAGCCTGACGTGTGCATCTTCCTGCTGCGAGGCCTCGGTGCCCCAACGGTATTGGTCAGGTGGGAACAGCATGCTACCCAGGATCGTGGGGTAGCTCCTAGTGCGTGCTGGGACCACAGAGACTAGAATGAAGGGGGGGGTAGGTACACAAATGGCAGATGAGACAGGACAAGAATGACAGTGGGAACCCTCTGCTCACTTTGTGCCTTTAGTGTCCAGAGCTACATTTGGAAACTAGAAGGAACGCCATAAATAGCCAACCGAATGAATGAATGAATGAATGAATGAATGAATGAATGAATGCAATATACTTACTGTCCCTCTTGTCCACGGTTTCGCTTTCCAAAGTTTAGGTTACTTGTAGTCAACAGGAAGGGTAAGTACAATGCACATGATATTGTAAGAGAAGTAGAGAGACTCTTGAGGGAGAGAGACAGGAGAGAGACAGGAGACAGAGAAACCACAGCATAACCTTCCTAACAGTCTGTTACTTCAATTGTTCTGTTTTATCATTAGTTATTGTCTTTAATCTCTCTCTGGGCCTACGTTGTAATTTTAATTGATTGTAGATATGTACTCATTGTGACAGGAGGGTTTTGCTATTATCTGTGGTTTCACTGGGAGTCCACCAGGGTCCTGTGATACAGAGGAGAAAGGGGCCCTACCATGAGCCACAAAAAGAAGTGAGAAAATAATGGTAAGTCGAGGAGCTGAAACAGTGGGGTTCATTGAACCTCAAGAAACCTCTGCCTTCTCTGCCAGAGTCTAACAGCACCAGTAGGGCTCCAGACGTGCCCCCAGGACTTAGTACGCTGTGGGTTTCGGAGCTGTGGGATGTATGGAGAGCCTCGTCATGAATTCTGGCTCTATTTCAACAAGTTCTCCAAATGTTTTTTAAATCAAACCTTACCAGTGACTCATTTTCACTTCCTTTTTCTCTGGTCCCTGAGTCCTCTCTGTGTCCTCTCTGGTGCTGGGGCTGAAGGGCCGGAACAGCTATCCAGATTGGGGACTGGGCCATCTAGGCCTAAAATCAAACACCATCAAACACGGGCTGCTCACACAGAATCAACACAAGGTCTGGGAATGCCCAGAAAGCACAACGCCAGGCAGGAAGAACTTTCTGGAAGGAGCAAGGCTTGTAGAAAACAATAACCAGCACCCTGCAAAAGAGCAAACCCTGAACCCAACAGAAAGCTGCAAGACGCGGTGTGCCCAGCACAAGGAATTTAGAGGAACGTGCACTGATTATTAAACCTCCTTGCAGCCCAAGCGGAGGTTCCTGCACATGTTTGAGAGTGCAGACGAAATCACGGTGACTTCACTGCCGGAAGTGGTCCAGCTTCTCTCTCCACCCTCAGTTCTTGGGCTGCATGCTGGTCCTCTGCCCGCCTGACTACAGGGCCTAATAGTTACCTTTGGCCTCCTCCACGTGGCTCATTGGAAGCCTCTGTAAGGCTTTCTTACTAATGCCCTCTCCCAGAAAAGCAAAAGAATTTCTGGAAGCCAAACCAAGAGCGTGCGCATGTTTGGGCCAAGCGTGAGTTTACTGGCATCTGACAGCACCGGTTGAAGGAAAGGAAACGGGTGGGCCCTCACGGGGACCTGACTTCAAACCTGGAATAAACTGTGCCAGGCTGAGCAGGAATTCTGTGGCCTTCCTCCTTTTTCTAGATGCAGAGATAGGCCGCACATGCACAGGGCTCGCCACGGAAACCAGGGAATGTGCAGACTCCAGCTGTTAGAAACAAGGGAATAAATCAACCCACGGCCCAAACCCTGAACAATTTGTGTGGTGAAAAGATACACAGGGGTGGGGTTAATAAGAGAATTATTACGAAGGAAGGCAAAGATCTCTTCAGAAGGAACACGAGTCTCTGCACTTTGACCAGAAGAAAACACCACCGTTAAATCATTTTTTTGTCATAAAGGATAACAAAAGCCACAGCAAGAATCGTCTCTTCGTGAACGTTTTTCTATCTTAAGCTGTATGTGTGCACCCCTACCCAAGAGAAATGGCTCTCCGGGACTCTGCCTGTACTGGCTTCCGGAATGAGCATGCGCAGAGAAGGTCCCCGCACAGACTCCAGGAGGACCCCTGCTGGGGGTGACTCAGCCACTTGGCAGAGGGCAGGCTACCTCTCAGGTAGGTCTGTGATGCCAGCACGTACACAGATGAGCATAGGGTCCACAGGGTTTAATTACACACGCGGATCGTACCCTTCTTTGACATGAATAAGCTAAAGGAGAAAGGTTAACATGCCGGTGAGAAGAAAAACCGCTACGGAATGAGAATGGTCTTGTCTTATTGAGAAAATAAGGATTCTGCTCTCCCTCCCGACGGTCTCTGTAGTAACAGGCGGGGGTGGGGGGGCTGAGGCGGGATAGGACTAGACCCAGGCCCCACTGGCGCCTCAAAGGATGTCCTCTGAGAAAGAAGCCCTGTCGTGTATTGAGGTATGATGACCCCACATCTAACACATCTAACTCAGCGCGGACACCATAGCAAAGCGTTTGCCTATGGCTCGTGTTTGAACTGTTGTTGACAGTTTGTTGGACATAAGAAGACATCTGTGGTCAAATATTCCAGGAACATAAAGAAAACAGCGTGCAAGAGGGCACACGTCCTACAAGCACACGTCGTATTTTGTTCCCATAATAAGATCTGGAGCCGCCACCCAACCATTACCCATCAACCCCTACCTCTACCGTGGAACTCTATCCCATCTTTCAGGACCCAGACTGCAGTCTGTCCCAGTTCAGAGACGGCCAAACAGAAAAGGCATCCAGCGTGAAGGTGTAGCCTGTGAAATTCCTTGTAAAGGGCTTGCCTGGCTTCTGGGAATGCCAGCCAATACAAATTTCCGTGGCTTTATTAACATATGCAGCTATGCAAGAGGGAAATGATAATAAAACAAGAGCCTCTTTGAATCCGGACTTTCTGAATCCAGACTTCAGTGTGGGAGGCAGGAGGAAGCCTCTTAAGAAAGCACAAAGGGTGGCCGGAGGGACAAGGGCTAAAAGGGGGAAAAGGAGGTGCAGGGGTAAAGGCCCTGGGGGCTTGGGCTTCAGAGCTCCCCTATCAGGGTGGGGTGCAACAGGCAGAGACAGCCATTCGGGTGCAGGAGTCTAAGAATTTGTAAGGCGTAAGCAGAATTACAAAACAGCAGAAGGGCTCTTCTGGCAAGAGGCTGAATGAACAGACTGTGTACGCAGGGAGGCCCTCTCTCCTTGTAGCTGAGAGGAGCCAGCCTTCCAGGGCTGCCGACAGCGGCTTCTCACTCAGCCCTGCTTAAATGGACAGAGAACGACCGCACTGTGTGTCCACCGAGCTCAAGACCGCCAGCCTCCAAGAAACTGCATCTGCACAGAAACACACTGGTTGTCCCATTAAAGTAGCTTGTTCCTTATTTAAATAAAATATAGATATGATAATCCATGCAGCTCCTCTTTTACTATTAAAAGCATAATCTTATTTAGATTAGTTACCAGTTTATGCACTATGTGAGTACATCTGCACAAACACACACACACACACATACATATACACATACATATGCACATACATATACACACATACACACATACACACACATACATACACACACATACATACACACACATACATACATACATACATACATACATATGCACATACATAAACACACATACATACACACACATACATACATACACACACATACATACATACATACATACATATGCACATACATAAACATACATACACACACACATACATACATACACACACACATACATACATACATACATATGCACATACATAAACACACATACATACACACACATACATACATACACACACACATACATACATACATACATATGAAGGTAGAGTCAAGAACTGGACATGGCCCTGCTGCGACTTGATGGAATGGTACCCTCCCTTTCTCTGAAGACAGGAGAGAGGGCAGTTGGGAGGGGGAGAGAGGTTGTAAGGATGGAACCGGGAAAAGAAGAGGGAGGGCTGAGATGGAGATGTAAAGAGAATAATTGAATGAATGAATGAAAAAGCAGACATGGCAGGGAGCATTGCGTCCTGGGTGTTAGTTACACGCATACCACTGGACACACCCATTATAAACCACTTATAAAGCTGACTTGCAAAAATGCTTGGTCATCACCCTAGGTACAAAAAACTTAAAAACTAAAAAAAAAGGGGGGGGGGCAACTCAGCCAGATAGGCATAATTCAAAGCAGGTCTCAGAGGCTTAAATTAAATGACACTTTGCTCATATAAGTGAAAATGAGCTTTCTTTAGTGTTAACAAATCAGCACATCCTTAATTTTTAGAATTACAGAGAATATAATGGTGTTCATAAGCAACAAAAGGAACAAAACCTGAACGGACTCCATCCAATGCAACTCTCTGCATTGCAAATCCTGAAAACCCAGCAGAATAAAAAGAAAATAATGCAGCGTTTATCCCTCCAATGTGGATTATGTACATGATATGAGAAGCTTTAATGAGCCAATTCTTTTTTTTTTAAGGTAACCCACGTAAAACTGGACAAAGAACTAGAATAGATGTTTCTTCAAAGACGTTCACATATTAAGAAGCATGTGGAGTGAAATGCCACCCTTCACTGGGGTCCACAAATCTAAAGCACGGTGAAATTGCTCCTCGGTTGTCATGGTGGTGGTTCTGATAAAAAGGATGCTAACGAGTTTCCGGAAGGATATGTAGAAACTGAAAGCCCGTGAATTACTACAAGGGATGCTGAAAGATGTTGCTGCCTTAGAAAAACATTCTTAGCAGTTCTTTAAAATGTTAAAGGGAGTTTCCATTCAACCGACCAATTACCAGTTCCTAGGGATGTACCTGAGAAGATTAAAACTGGAAATCCACACAGAAACCTGAACAGGAGAACAAACCATGGCATTAAAAGACAAAGAAAATACAATGTGTCCATATGACGGTTGGCATTCAGCCATAAAAAAAAAGCCCACAGGGTTGATACTGAGGAGATAGGCCAACAGGTAAACCACCATCAAGCATGGCAGTTCAACTCTTGGGCTCACTTGGTTGAGAGAGACAACTCCCACAAGTTGTCTTCTGACCTGCACAGCAGTGATCCCCACTCCCAAAGTAAAGAGCGTGCTATTTAACAGGAAGCATCGATGGCACAACATAAACGAGGGACCACGGAAGCATGCTGCACAGTCAGACATAAAGGACCACACACAAAGAGTTAACAATAACCACAGATTAGTCAGTGGGGCCTGAGGCAGTGGAGGTGGGGACGGTGACTGCTGGCCAGTCACTGAGCCTCAGAGAGCCACTTGTCTCCACCCCATCCCCCCAGTGCTTGGATACCAGGTGCACCCCACAACACCCTGCTGTTCATCACTCTCATCACCCCACACCTCACACCTCACGGGAGCAGCCACATCCCCTGGCCGAAAACATGGGATCCTTCTGCATCTTGTCTCTGTCTCCAGAGAGAAAATCTGGCTCAATAAAAATCTTTTTTTTTTAATTGAGATAGCATTAAAACAAAAAAAGTCTGGAACCTCTGTAAAGCACACCCTGAGGTCTGTACATCTGTATACATCCAGTAAACTTTCCGCATGTTCAGAAAGACACAGATAAAAGCAGTTTCCAGTTTTAGTCTGATTGTGCCGCTGTTGCCTTTATACCATCAAACATGTCAGCAGCGTGAGTTTGAGAACGTGGGAAGTAGAAAGAATGAATAAAACAAATAGATGAAATGCCTTTCTATTAATAGCTCCAAATTACTTAACAGTAGTTTTACATTTACTTACTTATCTTGTGTGGGGGGAGTGGGTGTCTCTGCCATGGTGCATGTGTAGGGGTCAGAGGTCAACCTGTGGCTCTCTCCTTCCGGCCTGCAGCTGCCTGGCAGGGAGCACAAGCTGTCTTTCTCAGCACCTGGCCAGCCCAGCCCTTCCCACTGTGCACATCTGTGAATGTCTCCTCAACCTTAGCGTTTGCAGGCAGGTAGAAGCATACGAGCTATGAAGATTTAGGTTTAAAATGTTGCAGGACTGGCTGAGGGGCTGCATGCCTCTAATCCCAGCACTAAGTAGACAGAGGAAGATGGATCTCCATAAGTTCAAGGCCAGTCTGGTCCACACAGTGAACCAGGACAGCCAGGGCTATGTAGGGAGACTGTCTCAAGAAAACAAATCTATTTTTAAATGTTTTAAAGGTTTCCCATCTTCTGTACTACTCGGTTTAGCAACTTGTAAGTCTGATGAAGGCAAGTTTTGTGAGGATAAAATGAAGAATAATTGTCTTCCTTCCAGATTATTGCTGGTACCCCACACTATGTTCTAGCTTGTACCTTACAACCTCCAACACCCCTGTCTTGAAGGCTGATCCCCAAGTGGGACAGCTGGGATGGGGCAGCATAGGCAGGTGGGAACCAGAGGAAGGCTTCAGGTCACTAGAAGTGTGCCCTCCAAGGTGACTATGGGAACCTGGGCTCTTCTTCCTCCCTTTTGCTTCTGATGACACTGTCAGGACACTCCCACCACAGGCCCCACGCAATGGGACTGATCACTCATTGACCAGAACCTCCAACTCTGAGCCAAAATAAACTTTTTCCTTTGTGAGCTGATTCTGACATACATGTGTTAGAGTGGAGAAGAGCTGGCTAGGCACAGACATGCTGCTTAACGTGTGCTGCCTGTAAATATAGCGTGCTCATGCACGAAAATCTCAGAAAGACCAAAGGCTAAATGAAAGTTTACAAGAAAGATATCACCCCTTTCCCAAGGAAAAAATAGCAGAAGAGAAAATAGTTTCCAGCCTCAAAATTAATTTTGCTGAAATTTCTCATTTCTCTTAAGACATTCTTCAGAACAGAAAAGTCTACAACATGGTGTTTGATGCTGTTTGGGGAGGTGTAGGGAGACTTTTCCTAAAAACATGTCCAGAAATAATTCAGAAATTGAACTGCACTGGACACTAAGCAACTGGGTGGCTCACGAGCAGGACAATCTTGATCTGTCACATAGAGATGCCCTTCCTCGAAAATGATGGTTTTAAGTAGTTATTTCATAATAAATTAAAGGACTCAGCATGGAAGAATTGGTTCTTTTTCTAAAGGAAGTGAGGCCATTCAGCAGAACTTTGTTTTCCATCAGCATCAACCTTCAGCATCCTTTCAGATGGCCCAAACTCACTCATCCCTCGCCCACCTCCCCGCGCACAAGACTAAAAAGGGCCGCTTGGAAGACTTCTCAAAAGACAGGCTGCTGGCCTCACCAGCGAAACCCAGAGAAGACGCTGGAATCCGAGTCTCCCATGTTCCACCAAGCCTCTACCAGAAAGGAGAGGAAACCAGTAAAGACCTCAGCACATTTACAATCGGCTGGGATGCACAGTTGGTCTGGAGTGTTGTGCACGGTGCTGTACCTTCTTGGTTTCTGTCCTTTCTTGTCCTGTTACCCAAAGGCTCATTTCTGACATTCTCTTGCCTCCCGGAAGTCTACAGCAGACATGTCTGCCAGCAGGCCCTTCCTTACCTCTAGACACACAAGTGTCCACTGCTGTGTGTCACAGATATCTAGCTGTCTCCTCGTAGTGGGTTGCTTTCTTTATGGTGATCAATTTACTAGGTCCAGCTGTCAGAACTCACTTTCATAATTAACAACTGGGAAGGGAATCTGAACCACATCAAAGAAGAGAACTCAGAGTCTCCCCACACAGAGGCCATGGAAGGTTTAACTCATGTGTGTGTCCCCCGAGAAAGCTAAGTGTCCAGTTGAAAGCATCCACTCTATGCAGGTTTCTCCCCACGGAAACATCTTAGGTGAAATGTGCCTGGGCCCTGGGCCAATCATTCAGCCTCACAGAGTGGACATGAGACACTTTAAACATGGAAACAACGAACAACCCAAAGTATTGATCAGTTTCTTCTTGTTGACTCACTGAAAACCTATGTCAGGAAATTAGTCAGAAAAGAGAGAAAGACAATCCGCTTTCTTAGCTATTCTTCAGGTCAAAACGGAAACAAAGAAACGCATCTCCCATGCACTGTTGTTACTGTGATACTGTCATCTTCCTCCCTAGTCTGAGGGTGTCCTATGTGCTGTCAGTTACTTCAGTCAACCGTGTTCCCAAAATAGTAAATAGTAATTCCACAACAAACTATTTATAGATGTGAACAACTTGTATTACAATACACTGTTGTAGCCTTTAATGCCAGCCCTCTAGAGGCAGAGGGAGAGACAGACAGATCTCTGTGAATTACAGGCCAGCCTGGGCTACACAGAGTTCCAGGCCAGCCAGGGCTATAGAGTAAGACCTGGTCTCAAAAAACAACAAAGGAAATTTCTGTATTTGCTAATCTTACTTGTAGAATCATAAATTAAACATTATCATTGCTAGAATATATGGGGGAGGGTTCCTTTCTAGGGTTCAGTGCTGTTTCGGGCATTCACTGGAGGTCTCTGACTGAATATCTCCCTATAGCTAGGAAGAGATGGCTGTAGTTTTCCACACAGGTTCTTTCTGACCAGAAGACTTTGCAGAAAACGACACTGTAAACGGGATTGTACAGGTGTGAAGGCTTGAGGACACAGGACTGCCTAGAACAGCACCCTAGCCATGTAGTGGCTCTGGGAAATGAATACTCTCATCTGTGAGAGACCTGAAGGCTTGGAGAAGTAAGTCTCTTACTTGAGTATCTTTCAGGGCTTGAGTCTTCAAACTGTGAAAATGATATCTTGACAGTGGAAAACTTAAAGCTTCTTCCTAGCATCCTTTTGGCAAGAGCCTTTGTCTAATAATAATGAGAAACATTGACGCTCACCTTTTTGCTCTGTCTTGTGACAGGGCCTCACCACACAGCCCAGGCTGGACCTCAAACTCACAACCCTACCTCAGCCTTCCTCTTACTGGAATTATAGGTATGTTCCTCTCCACAGGGCTTAATGTCCACTTCACTCCTAAGGAAGGGAAAGCCCGTCTTACCTCATGGCTTTGGAATGAAAAGACATTTGTTTTTAACCCACTCACCTTACTTAGGCCTTAAAAAAAAACACAGTGCACCTGACCACAGTGTGTGAGGGCATTGCAGTGCTTTGGTCCCTGAATGCACTTCGTCAATTGTTTTTTCTCCACTGGGTGGGCAGAGGCTACATTTAGATAACCAGAAAATCTGTCATCGCATGGGCATGTGACTTACTGTAATATTCCACTAGGAAACTCTAGCCTTAAACTCCGTCTTGCCACAACTTTGTTGGTAATTATTTCAAGGGCGACCACACCTGCTCATGAAATTAAGGAAAATAGTATTAGCTGGGCAGTGGAGGGGCACGCCTTTAATTCCAGCACTCGGGAGGCAGAGGCAGGTGGATGTCTGAGTTCAAGGACGGCCTGTTCTACAGAGCCATGTTCAGAGACAGCCATGGCTATACAGAGAAACCCTGTCTGAGAAAACAGAGACAAGAGTAAAACCTAAAACAAAAAGCAATAAAAAGAATATCAAAGCACTCAAAGAATAAAGTCTAAAACACTACTGAAGAGAGCCCAAACATCCAGGAATTCCTGATGCACCTATCCTTGACCCAAGTCTCGCCTAGACACAGTGTTTTTCAAGATGAAAAGAAAACAGTCGCCAGTCTTTGTGCAATTTGATTCCCACATTATGAAGGACGATGGCTGCCCTTCAGAAATGGGACCATGGGGGTGTTCGTTACTGAACCCACTGCATTATACTTGGCAGAAGTCAACTCACACACTTGCAATCCTGAAATGTTCACAGCAGCATTTCATTGGGAGGGGTGGTGTCTCATTTTCTAGAAAATAATTTCCCATTTCAGTTCTCAAATCATAGCACCCGAAAAGGGATGCTAAAGGTAGCATGCTTGCCTTAAAGAAACATCTGTCCAGAAATCTCGTTCACTGCTCTCGTAACCTCTCGGCGTGGTACCAGCCTTCTCTGTTCTCTATACCAGCCTGTAGCAGCTACACAGTAAGTTCTATAATGGCAATATCACTGGGCAGACTCTACCTACCATCAGGGAGGACGCAGGAATTAATGGGAATTAAGTCACTGTATGGGAAGAGCTTCCTCTGGGAGAATAAGCAACATCAGCAGAAGGTTGACTACATTGCTGAGATGTTTTGGTGCAGGAGGGAGACGCGATACATTAAATTATATTGGCTCAAATACGACTGATCTAGCTAGACCTCCATCAGGGTAAGATACACCACTACATCGTCACCGCAAAGTCCGGGCAAATGCAGTTACAGTAAGACAAGCATGCTTTCTCACCGCAAACCATGTTGCCCTCTTTTCCAGTGTGCTTTGAATTAACATCAAAGACAAGAATTCTTAACCCCACCAAATGGCAGATATGGGAATTTCAACTGTTCTGATATGCTAACTCCATGTAAATCACTATTCATTTCTTACCTTCCAACCTACTAGTCAACCAGAAACACTGTCAGGATTGCAGATGAGATTACAGATCACAGAGGCGTCCCGCTAAGACAGTTCTTGCTTTCATCCCCGAAGCACAGCAAGTTCCCAACGAAAACCAGCTTTTGATTCACATTAGCATTTCAAACATAGTTCCTAAAAATTACCTTCAGGAGTCAGTGAACTGAGTACAGCTATGACTTGGCAGGTATGATTACCCATATAGCTTTGTCTCATGTTCTGAAAGTCATACCCCGCCACCAAAAAGACACTAAACTTTCTGTCTGTTGCAGAGGACCAGGTAGAAACTTTAACCGAAAATTCAAATCACACTAGCTTTCATTTACAACACATTTTTTATATCTAATAATTTGAGATAATGTAGACTTTAGTGGCACCATCCATTCATCTTGGGAACAGGATTATTGGCAACTCCATTAGGAAGTGCTCTATTTTTACACTTACCTGCTCATTTCTACTTTGTTGGTAATTATTTTGCCACCTCAGCTTCCCACAGGGCACGGAAAAACTATTTTAATGATCTGTAAAGACTATAGTATAAATGCGCAGAAGACATGGGACCCTCTCAGAAGAGAAGATATTCTGACCCGTTACAATAAATCCTGTGGATGTTATTAAAGTCATGGTCTTGGTCATCTCTGGTGCGGTAATGTTTTCAAACCATTTCTAATAATATTCAGAAAGAGAAGTCCTTATCTAGATTGGTACAGAACAAAAAGAAGCTAACGTATGCGCACATCTAACACAGGAAGTACAGTATCTAGCTAGGTACGGCAAGGACAGATAAAACGAATAAATTCATGCATATAACACAGGAACTGAAGCCAAGCTACCTAATCATTCCTTAAATTCACCTTTTTCACGCTGTCGTCACCGCCAGGTTAATTATAAGCCATGCAAGAAACGGTCCAGTTGGCTTGGAAGTGAAATGAGCAAAACGTAAGTATTTTTAAATATATTGGATACCTGAGAGTTTCATGAGAAGTTCTGAGGCAGCCTTGGCTGACATGTCCCGCCTTAAAACATTCCCCTTGCCTTCCTGGGGTGTAAGTGGGTCCTCGGAGATGTTAGGGGTCGCCACTTCCGGTTCCGGGCTGAACACATAGCTGGAGCGAGGCAAAGGCATGCTTAGGGACTCCTCTTCCTTGGGCTCCTCCTTCACTTTAAAATTAAGATTCACAGGCTCCTTCTGGTTTGCAGCTAAAAAAAAAATAAGAATAAGAAGGAAGAAGAGAAAGAAAGGGATATATATATATTCATTTCTCCTCTATCTTGCTCCCACACTTCACCTTAAGAGCCAGAGGGGTCACAAAGAAAAGCTAGGCCCTGAGCACACAGTGCACCCCATGAGCCTTGGCCTCTCTTGGTGCTAGCTTCAGTATATATAAAACCTGGAGTGTTTTAAGAAGTGCTGTCTTTTCAAAGCATCTTTTCTCCATGGTTTCTCTAAACCATCTTTCCTGGGTATATGCTGTTGCCTCTCTGGCCTCTTAGCACATTTCCCAGCTAATTCTATCATTAAACAACGACTCGTGAAATTATTCTGCTGCCAAATGTTGAAATAAAACCAAGAGCAAGCTGCAGTATCTAACCCTAAACCCCTGGGGTGGGTGGAAAGGCGATAATGGAGAATCTGCCAAAAAGAAAAGCAGGACTAGAGATGCACTATTCTCTCATACCAGCGGACACTACCGACACAAACAGTGGTCATATGCTTCGTATTGTCACCACACAACCTTATGCCTTCAGCCTAGGTCACCTTCACATACAAAATGGGCTTTTGTTTTTGTTTTGTTTAAGAAAAAATCTTTTTTGAACAATTTTTTAATTTGTACAAAAGTTGCAAGGATAGTTCTAAAAGCGTCCTTGTAGACTTTCCTGGAATTCCCTAAGGGTAATATCTTATCTATATCTAATCACCATATATTTGTTAGAACTAAGAAATCCATGTGGCTATGACCCAAACTCCAAATTTGTCCATTAATGTTCTTTTTAAAATTTTTATGAAGCCACGGGCAGCCATGGGAGATTATGGTCAACACAGAGTTAACCAGAGTGTCATGGGATGGCTTCTATGAGCTGGTTACTCTGTGCCAGGCCTTCCCGGAGGCACACCTCACAGAAAAGGACACAGGTCAGAAGCAGTTCACCCTCCACACCATCCCTCCTGTGCTACACAGGATGTGTTTGGGTTTCGTTTATTTTTATCCCCAACCTGTATTCTTAGTAGCTCTTCTTAGAAAGAGCATAGCCCATTCTATCTTAACAAACTAGAACAAGAAAATTAGCCCCCGACACAAACACCCACAGTGCCTTTTTCCACCTCTAACGATGCTCACGGCAGAACATCTGTTTGAAGGGCATAGTATATTTGCAAAGTGGACCCAGGAGGGCTAGAGGAACATCTCCAGGTCACAATTCCACCTATGCAGAGCTGGGACTAGAACTGATGCCCCTGTGTATCTGACATCTTTCACCACAGTGCTTCTCCACCTGGGGCCTCATGTTGTAACAAAATCAAGCTTTTGAGCCTTAGTTCAAATACCACTTGCTCAGTAAGGTCTACACTGACCGTCCTGTTTAAGATGGCGAGCCTCACCTTGCTGTGCTTCCTGCCTTCCCTGCGTTCCTGTAATCTTTTTATTCCCTCAAATATGAACACTTACCGCTCAGTAAAACAGTGTTAAAGACAGGATTGCTCTCCTCCCCAATCCCTGTGAACACTGAAGCTTCAACTTTCCAATGTGAGTTTATTTGCATTAGAGCTTTAAGGGGACACAAGTTAGCTCAATGAAGCATGAACGTAGGGTCATAATCCAATGTCAGTGGTTCTAAGAACTATTTGACTCCTTCTCTACTTATAAAGAGAAACACTAGAGATGTCTCTACACAGGGGAAAGGTCAAGTTAGGACACAGAAAAGAAGCCATCTACAAACTGAACAGAGAGGTCTCAGGAAAAATCAAACCTACTGACAACTTGACATTGGGCTTCTAGCCACCAAAACCATAAGAAAAAAAAAGATCTGTGGGGTAAGACTCCCAGACTACAGTGCTTTGTTATGGTGGCCTTAACAGATGAATCAAGTATTATATAATGTGTGTCGACGTATGAAAGCTGTGAATAAACTGTTCTCCTGACTCCAGGGTCAGCTTCACGAAAACACTGACCTGTTTTTAAAGTTGATGTACGTCAAGAGCACAGAACAGTGCCTGGCACACTTCAGGTCCCATTCAGATTCAGCCTTATCTGTACTCACTGTAAACATGTCTGCTCTAAAGCAGCAGCATTGATAGCTAATAACCTCATGCCGACAAAAGCGAAGAACCTGGCTTTCCTATCAAAAGCCACCCCGAGAGCTTTCCCTGGATGTATCATCAGGGTAAGGCTAGGATGACAGAGCTAACTAAAGCCCAAAGCTTTGCTGCCTGCCTGGACCATGGGCCTACTGGGATACCTTGAAGACCCATGTGGATTCTAGCATCCCTAATGGGCAACCTAACGCTTTGTGGACACTGATATCAAAATCTAAAGCAAAGGAAGCAGTGACAGTCTCTGGAGCGCCTCGCAGGTGTGTGCTCCCTTCCTCATCCCAGGTCCTGCTCACTGCTGACTCACTGGCTGCTTCTCCATTCCCAACGCCCTCCTGGGAGGTTCCAGGTGGCATCTTAGCACCCGCCTTTTCCCCACAACTTCCTTCCAGAACGTTCATAAAACCTCCCCCAGTGGATCCTCCTCAGTCACAACATGGTTTTTTCCTGTGTGTCTCCCTATCCTTTCAGGAGGGTAATTCAAAGTGGATGGTTACACACTTGAGAATTTCTTCCTCGAGGTGCCTTTTATTTACAAATACATTTAACCTTTAAAGATGAGATTAGGAAATGTAAAATATTGAGGAAAATCCCGACCTCAGAGAGGGCAAACACTGAGTGGATAATGGTGAAACACATGAGTGCCTTCTCAGGAGGGTTGGTCTATAGACTTGAAGGAGGAGGGGGAGGAGGAGGAGGAGGAGGAGGAGGAGGTCGGGGGAAGAGGAGGAGGAGGAAGAGAAGGAAGAGGAGATAAAGAAGAAGAGGAGGAGAAGGAAGAGGAGGAGAAAGATGAGAAGGAAGAGGAAAGGGGAGAAGTAGGAGGAGAAGGAGAGGGAAGAGAAGGAAGAGGAGGAAGAGGGAGAAGGAGGAAAAGGGGGAGGAGGAGAAAAAGAAGAAGAGTAGGAGTAGGAGAAGGAGAAAGATGAGAAGGAAGAGGAAAAGGGAGAAGTAGAAGGAGAAGGAAGAGGAGAGGAGGAAAAGGAGGAGGAGGGGGAGGAAGAGGGAGAAGGAGGCGAAGAAGAAGGAGAAGAAAAAAAAATAACCTAGCATTGTCAGTGAAACCAGACTACATGGGCCTTCAACAAGACCGTTGGAAATCTTCAGGCCAGCTCCGAACTGCTGTCACATAAGCTTATGTGGCACTACCAACCAGGGTTTCATTCTGACAGGATCAAGAATATAGTATTGCAGTGTGTGGAGGAGGCATAAGTGTAGCTAAAGATATAACAGAAAACCAGTGGAAGATACTTGTCTCAAAGTTTCATTTCCTAGGTATTTGGGCTTAAAGAGAAGATGTGATAATAAAAGTTGGCAGGCTGATTTTCTTTCTATCAGTGATCAGACATGTGTTCACTGAGACTAGTATACAAAGCCAGTGTTTTATAACTAATATGACCCAATAATTGTCATCTTTCAAGGGATGCTACTTTAAAAAGACAGAGAAAAGTAAATTAAAGATGGTTTCCTTGGCAGGCCCCGGACAATATCATTAAAAGAGAAGCAAAGATCTGTGAGTTACTGTGCTGTCTACTTAACCACTACATACAAAGGCCAGTGCAGACAAAGATCTGCGAGTTACTGTGCTGTCTACTTAACTACTACATACAAAGGCCAGTGCACACATGGAGCTCAGACCACAAAGGCTTTCAGAGCACTTGCCCTGACTTCTGTTCTTGACGTTGGAAGAGGCTCAACTCCTCTAACACTCATCTCACTAATCTCGAGGCTTGCCTTTCATTAGTTATTCCAGATACTTTAGGAGCCATTCGTGTTCTAAAATGGCGTACAGCTGCAAGTCTGTATACTTGATAGAATGGGCAGTTGTTTAAAGGTGTTGGCAGTTTCTACGAGTGTGACCTACCAACTCAAGATAAAGACAAATGTAGGAAAGGAATGGGCTTGGACAAAATAACTCCAAAACCTCAATCCTCAATGGTGGGCATTGATGAGGTGCAAAGGAATCTTTACAACAAAGCATCCTCAGTCCACATGGAAATTCCTTCTGAGATTTGGTTTGAAAGAAGCGTCATACAACTTCTTTCAAGGCCATTCTTTGGCAGGTGAAGTGGCTCAGTGGGTAAAAATGTTTGCCACCAGGCCTGATATCCTGAGTTCAATCACTGGGACCCACATGATGAGGGAGAGAACAAACTCTCACAGGCTGTTCAGATGTTCTCTGACCTACACACACACACACACACACACACACACACACACACACATTGGGGGTGTTTAATAATGAGCATAGCAAACATTTCAATAATTACAAGGAGAGTTAAGCCCTCTTCAAGTGCAAAGGGAGAGCATGAATATTTGCAAGTGAGGAAACTCCAAAGGATAGCAAATGACCTGCCAATCACAGATCAAGTACAGAGGCACTAGGCTCCAGAGAATACACTGAAGATATAAAGCCCTATTCCTTCCTTACAAGGCATTCAGCTTCCTTTGAGAAGAACATTGCCTTAAGCATCACAGTGAGGGCCTTGGAGAACAAGTAATGGAATGAACTGAGCCCAGGATTATTAATGACAGAGGGACGGAGTGGCACTTCTTGGAAGCATGGCATCCCAGGACTGTTTGTGTGGATGGAAGGAGAAGGAGACTGGGATACAGTTGTGTTTGGCTTCGCTGTTGGTCCCTGCTGCTGAAGGAAAGGGACGTGTACATGAGATGAAGATGGAGCTTTGCTTTCCGGCCTGGTAGTCCAATGAATGCTAGGCTAGTCTGTGAAAGCGTGCCCCGCCACTGGGAATTACATTCACTCTCCATCCTCAGCCAGAGCCAGACCTGAGAGAAGGACCTCATACACACGATTTTCAAATAATGTTCCAGGGAACCCTAGGATACGCTTCATGGGTTCCAATCAATCTTTGTCTTAAACGTAATTTCTAAGGTTCCTTCTGAATTCATGTAACATGTGATTTTAAAATGTATATCCTTGATAGGATTACACATGGAACGTCAAGTCACCAGAGACGACTAAGCTTGTGTTGATGAATCAGTTTCGTTTTGGAAACGCACTGTCTTCTGCTAGCACAAGACCGGTAGACTTCTCGACATCCCTCATTATAAGGAAGCAGCTTTGCTGGTCTTCAAAAAACCCTAGACCTCTGAGTGTCACAGTAAAACCGTACAAACACAGTACACAGCATAGTGTGTATGATGCTCTAAGTCAGCTTCCCAACCGCAGCAGTGTGGATGGCTGGCCTGGGTCATTGCCAGAGAAGGGGCTGCCACGCACACTACACCCCTAGTCTCTACTGACGAGGTGCCTGCAATTCCTACCAGTTGTTAAAGCAAAAATATTTCTCTAGACATTCCCAGCTGTCTCCTGAGCATACCTGCCTTAAATTAAATGCCAGGGTAGGTTCTAGAACATGTGCTTGGGTGTGGCCTCTGAATATGGCTAGCAGACAAAACAAGACGGATATATGCAAAGATACACAGGCCGGGTCTGTCTCGTATGGATCGCAGAACACAGCCCGGGGTGTGTTCCTGGGTGTTCCTCTGGATTAGCATTTCTGATAATGCCAGTGACGCTTTGGGTCTTAATGACATTCCCATGATGCAGACGAAGAACCTACCGTCCAAAGAGAGGAAAACCTCCCAAATATTTGGTCACTAGTTACCAGTGGCTAATACAGAATCCTGGGCAGCTCTGGTGTGGTGATCAGTGGGGATGGTCCTTGTCTAGCACTTAGAATAAGGGGAGAGAGAAGATGCTGAATGCTTGCAAACTCTGAAGGAGAAACTTCGTTGTCACAACTTTTCTTACAAGCATCTGAATAATTAAAGGGACCCCGTGGTTATGGGACAAGTTGTTAAATCTCGCTTACCATTTCCCACAATGTGTCTGCACAAAGCTGTATTTCTTTTAATTGGTTTTGTTTTGTTTTGGGGAACAGGGCGTCTGTATGTATGTAGCCCAGACTGGCCTTGAAGTGAGATCCTCCTGCCTCAACTGTCTGAATGCTGGGCTTGCAAGTATGAGCCTTCCTAGCTAACAAGGCTTCAGTTAGCAAAACATATCTAGAACTGTAACAGACAATAATATTGCTATAAAGACTGCCCCCAAAGAACCAAAGTAACTCTTAAACCTAACTGCTTAGGCTGTTAACTACACACTGCAGATGTAAACAGGAAAATTGTTCTTTTTCAAGTTCCACTACCAAGTGTTTACATAGAGTCTGCGTTTAGTAGATTTTTTTAAAAGTAAACTAATCAAACATTTAAAATACAACAAAGAGAAAGCCAACTCCCTTCTTTTACAATGAGAAAGCATAGGCTCAGAAAATGATCCGTTTATAAAAGTCACAGTTTTCAGTGACGAATTAGAATTAAATTGTAGTTCTAAGGGACTGTATTCCAGCTTCTTTCTCTCTAACACAGGAAGCATGTGGGGGCATCTCTGCACCTGTGATCACACTTTGTCCTGGGGGGAGGCAAGTCTGCACCTGTGAACAGACTCTTTCCTGGGGGGGCATGTCTGCACCTGTGAACACTCTTTCCTGGGGGGGCATGTCTGCACCTATGAACAAACTTTGTGGGGGGGGGGCATGTCTGCACCTCTGAACAAACTTTGTGGGGGGGGGCATGTCTGCACCTATGAACAAACTTTGGAGCTGGAATCTTTCAATTTGCTTTAGGTGAGAAAAATAAATGGTCTTCCGAAAGCATTAGGCCACAGTTTAATTAAATAACAATAACAGTTGGATGCCACTTTTAAGTATTAAACATACTATATGCATATGGAATTCTCAAGACATTACTTAAAAGTTTTTAAACCTTGTTCTGTGTTCTTAAATCACTTTATAACCAGTTTAGTGAAACTTTTAAAGTCTCATATTTCTCATCAATCTCCTTGGCCAGGATTCTGGATAGACATACCCAAACCAAGTAACTCTTCAAAGGTCCCCAGTGACAGTTACAATTACAGACATGGAGCCAATGGGGAAAAGAGAATGGCCATGGGTAACACCAGGGAATAGAGTCACAGGCATAAATAATAAGCCTTTTCTTCACAGGCTAACCTTCTAGTAAAGCCAGTACGAGAAGCTGGGAACGGTGATACACGCCTGCCACTCAGCACTCGGGAGGAACACAGACAAGAGACGCTGAATTCAAGGTCGTCTTTAGCTATTCAGAGAACAGGAGACCAATTTGGGCTACATGAGACCCTCAATAAAACAAAACAAAACAAACCCCACATATAACGAGCAAGAATAGCCATCTGCAGTAATCATCTTAACAGACAGGATGTCTCTCTTGTCAACAGCAGGAAGGACTCGGTCCTGGAAAATCACTCAAGCCTTGTGGAAATGTGAAAGAAAGCTGTATTTAAAATGTGTGCTATTAACACACTCAAAGAATGAAATGCTTTAACAGCATTAGAGTCGCACAGAGACTACAAGGAAGGAGCCCTATAGGTTGGTCCACATCCTTCCCACGACCTTTTGGACTGAGGACCTACCCCAAGGACATTACTTCTTAACTGCTGCACCTGCCATCTTAAATTAACACAGGGACCAAGTTTCTAGATCAGTTCATAAATGATCTCGGTCACCACAGATCACCAAGAGAGTCTGAAGAACTGGGGTTTGTGGAGGACTAAGAAACGGTCAATGACCCCTGCCTTAAAAGCCCAGCTCCTCCCAAGAGGAGAAAGAATCTTTGGAACTTCACGGTTCAAGTGACCAGACCCCAGAACAGGAGAGAAGGCAAAGGCTGGACATGGCTAGAGTGTGCTCAGGAGCCCTCGTTTTCCCCGAGAGCAGAGGGAAGCTGGCTACTCAATAGAAAGGGAACGAGGCAGTTGTTCGGAGAGTGCTAGCCTAGCACAAAATCCTACAACCACAGAACTGGGCGTGGTGGTGCGTGCCCAGAATGCCAGCAGCCACAGTTGAGGCAAGGAGATGAGGATTCAGCACCATCCTTGGGTGTGTGCGGTGGCACCTCAAAAAGCAAACAACAAGCCAGCTAAGCAGAGCCTAACCAGTGTGCAAAGGGCTGGCGTCCTCAGCTTTGCTTTGGAGAGCTGGGGCTGATGGGAAATAGAGGGGTGGGATGCCTATAAATGACATGAAGGCTGTCCAGAAAGAAGGGACTGTAGAGATACATTTCTGAAGACCGCACGGGAAGAAGTTACCAGATCAGTGACTAAAAGCACATGTATTAGAAATGATGCCATGATTTGAAGCCAAGGAAAATAAACAGCGGAGCAGACAGAGGTCAAAAGACAGTTCACTTAACTGAGAAATAAAAATTAGGTAATAGCTAATTAAGTGGTCACAAGCCAAGCCTTTGTAGTCGGCCAGGGCTGACTCTTTGCTCGTGTTTCTTGCAGCCAAGCCCTTCTGGTCTCAGCTTTCTCATCTATAGAATAGGTTCAGTGGCACTGCCCCTCTGCGGCTGCAGGGACTTAAATGAGAAGTTGTATGAAGCAGTTGGCACAGGGCCCGGTTCCCAGAAAACACTTGTGATTAATGATGCTCTTAGGCAGCCGTGGAAGTTAGCAACAGTGACAACAGGGACAAAAGAAGCAGCTTCCACGAGGAAGACATGAGTGGCTGGGTTTCAGCTTCGTGGATACAATTGTCTCTCATAAATTTTCCCAAAGGTCTAATGAGCTAAAACATTATTTTAGGGCTGGCCAGGTGGCTCATCAGGTAAAGGCCAACAAGCCTGACATCCTGAATCCAGTCCCGGGAACCCTCATGCCAGAAGGGGAGGAAACAACTGAATCCTGTAAACTGTACACACACACACACACAGACACACACACACACACACACTCATAAACACTCACACACACTCACTCACATACACACACACACACTCTCATACTCTCACACACACTCATACACACTCACACACACACACTCATAAACATTCACACACACACACCGTCTCTCACACACTCACACACACTCACTCACACACACTCACTCACACACATGCTCTCTCTCACACACACATTCACACACACTCATACACACTCAACACTCACACACTCATACACACACTCACCCACTCACACACTCACACACACACTCACAATAAATAAAATATAATGAGTTTTTTTGACCACCGTAGAGCCAGATACCCAAATGCCCCACAGAAGGAAAAAACCATATCTGAACTCCAGTTATGACCGCGATCCACTGTTATGATGTAACATATTTGCAAACTGACAGGTGAAGGCTTCGGGAATGTAAGTTGGCTCTGCTGTTACCACTCTATTTGTGGAAACATGCTAGGGAGGTTGCCTAGCATGCATAAGGCCCTTGGTTCCATGCCTAGTAGCACACAAAAAAAAATTAATCAAACTTTCAAAGATTCCTGCCGTACAACGGTCAGAGGGAGGCTCCATGCTGGAGAAGCTGGCTAACCCTAGACACATGAAAAGGGCAGAAACAGAACCAACTTCCCGTACGATTACTTATTTACCCTGTCATTTGTGGGATGCATTCCTCTGGGCAGGGAATATTAGAAGCACAGCACCTGGATTTCAACTCCAGTCTCTACTTACTGCCATGTGAGGTTGAACAAGACCTTTAGCCTTTCTCAGTCTCCTCATCCATAAAATGGAATGAGAACACTACTCTCATGGAAAGGGCTCATATGGGGTTCCAAGAGCTAAACACAGCTAAACACGGCAGAGTGAGCACCGAGGATACAGATACAGCAGCAGTAAGTAAATACTTCCGACTCACCAGCCACACAAAGTTTAACACCAGCATGTAGAGGCTCTGCTTGCTTATAATCTTACCCAGTCCCTTGCAATAGCCAGTCATTAAAAGCAAAATACAGTCGCTCTCTCTCTCTCTCTCTCTCTCTCTCTCTCTCTCTCTCTCTCTCTCTCTCTTTCTCTCTCTCTCTCTCTCTCTCTGTCTGTATGTGTGTGTCTACAGGAATCACCAAGCTCAATAAATAAAATCCAGGGTTTCACAAAGACATTCAGACTGACTTCTCATGCACAGCCCCCCTGCAGCTGCTCACCCAAGGAATTTAGTCACATGGCCCAAGAGTGGCAAGGCAGGGCTGAACAGAACAGCTAAACCAAATCTCAAAAGCAGACTATCAAGTAGCCCAGTCAGGGAGCCCGGCCCCCCATGACGATGTCTGAGTCCCTGGCTACCAGCACAGAATCTCACGGTAGGAACGGCACAAGGCTGGCATTTATATGGAAGAAGGCCCGTTTGTTTGTTAAGATACGGCTAAGAAGGCCATCAGAACCACCAGGCAAAGGGGATGACTTAAATGGCCGGTCATCTCCAGCTACCCTTCTCCAGCAGGGGTCTTAATATTTACACATAAGCCTGATTGTCATTCCCCAAAGCATCAAAATAATAAGCAATAGATGGAGGTTTGGGGACAAAAGCCACTGGGAAACAACAAGCTATGACATAGAAACTTCTGTGGGCATCTTTCACGTCTATGTAAAAACTATGGCCACCCATAAGCCAGAAATAACTGTGCAAGTGACTGTCTTTTCCAAAGCTGTCTCTGTGTATCTGAAAGTGGGAGGGACTTCAGAAGGTCTACCTTCCCTACTTAAAATTATCCTGGTGTTCATTCTATGGAGCTAATAGGATGTGGGAGACAGCATAAAACTTTGTCAGCTTCCAGATTAAAAATAGTCAAAATGACTTATATATTTTATTTTGCAAAGCCAGGGACAAAAGAGCCACCCCTTGCCAACAAGCAAGGTGCCAAGTTTCTGTCAACTAGCTGCTTGATTATAATTTGGGGAGTCAGAATTAAATTTATATCTTGAGAAATGGCATCTTGGAGAAAAAGATGATAGAAGACCATTACAGGCAACTTGCAGTTTGTTCCTTTAATGAGGATGCTCTTTCTGTGAGTGTATGTTCCTATGTACATGTGTTTGCGGGTGTGCATATGTACACATACAGGCCAAATGTCAACCTTGAGCATCATGTTTAGGAGCTGTTGTTTGAGATAGAGCCTCTCACTGTACCTAGGACTTGACAGTTGGGACAGTCTGGCCTCAGGGATCCACCCCCTTTTCTCCTTATCTGTGGCATTACAAGTTTGTGCCAGCTTTTCACATAGACGCTGGGGATTAAACCCATGCCTTCATACTTGCTCCAATAAAGATTTCACTGAAAGAGCCATCTCCCCTTGTCCCTGGCTCCCAGCATTTGGAGGCTTCCAGTCTAGTCTGGGAATTTTCTTACAGGACACCTCTGATGTCATGAGCCATCTGTGGGTAGATCATAGAGCTCAATGAATGTGACTCAGCCCGGCCTCCCCTTCATGTCAACGTCGGCCTGCCAAGAGGTGTCTAGCTCACAGCATCATGGTCTTTTCATGGGGTTAGACAGAACAAAAGGAGAAGTACACTCAAGACTGAAGCCGTGCTGAAAAATGCTGTACCTGGGGCAAATTTAGGGCATTTTGTTTGTTTGTTGTTGCAGTAAATATTAAAAAATAAAATCAGTTTACCTCTTTACCTGCCCTGAGGTCTCACTCCTCAGGCCTGGTTTAAGTTCGGAGCCGCACGCACCCCTGGCGCCCAGTCAGAGCGGCCAACACAGCCCAACTTGTCCGGACAACTTCCTTCCCATAGCGGTTTTCTACTGCCTGTCTTCTGTTTCTGTCCTGGGGTATTTCTGTACCCCAAAATCCCACACAAGCACAACTCTACAGCCCGATAGCTTTTCATACAGGTTTATATATTCAACTCTCAGTCCACAAACCCTCTACACAACAAGATTGCATCAAATAGACAAAGATACAAACTGCCCTTCTATATGAGATATTAGACCTGTAAAATCCTTAATGTTCATAACTTTTAAACACCAATAAATCCCACCTGGGTCCAGCTGGTCCTTGGGAAGCTCCATGTTGCCACGACTTCTAACTTCAGTCCTCTGACCTCCACCGGGTCACTGGCTTTCTTTTATTTTACTAATTAAAATGGGAAGGACCAGTTGGAGTCATATGACTAGGCAGCCCTTCTTGGGGAAGTGGAATTAACATTAAAATACAAACAGCTTCAGGATAATCTAGAGTTTGTTTGTTTGTTTTGAGGATCACAGGGTATTTTGAAATTGAGTTTTGCGTAGTCCAGGTTGGTCTCTAATTCTCTATTAAGTAGCTGAAAAGTAAACTTCTGATCCTTCTGCCTCTACCTCCCTTGTGCTGAAATCACAGGTGTGCAGCACCGTTTCCTGAATCTGTGGTGCTGGAGATTACACCCAGGACTTTGTATTTTCAAGAAAAGCATGCAACCAACTGTGTAACAACTACAGCCTGGAGGTGCACATTTCCTATCAGATCAGCTGACCTCGGTCCTGCGCGATGGCTAGAATTACCAAAGGAATGTTAGGAAAATAACAAAGTCTGGGGCCTATCTCATTCATTAAATACTCATTCTGTGGGCCCAGGCATTTTGTAAAAACTCCCTAGGTAGAGTCTAACTTGCTTTGAGGGTTGCAAACTGCTGTTGACCATGGGAGTCAGGCCAGGACAGCTGGAGCAATAGCAGCTTCCTAAGCTGGGTAAGCACTCCTCCTTGGAACACTCCCAGTCATGTGACCCGGGATAGGTCACCTGTCACACAACAACCTGCATATGTCTTCTGGCTTCCAGGAAAGACCTGTGTAAACAGGAGAGATACAGCCCTGGAAAGCCTGAGACCCAGCTCCAAAGCCAGAGCAGAGTCTACAGAATCATTCCTTTGCCCACAAGTGCAGAGCGCTAGAATTTGGGCTGAGCCAACCATGATTGTGAGCCTGGGTCTAAGGGGCAACCTGGTCTTTAGAGGATTGAGTATTAATTCAGGATTCGTGGAGGAAAAATAACTAGCAGTCCAGAGACTGGATTTTATTTCACAAGCACGTAACCAGGAAACCTCTAAATTGGGGGCTACAGTGGCTTCGACCTTCCTAATGCTGAAGCCCTTTGAGGTAGTTCCTCATGGAGACCCCCAACCATAAACGATTCTCACTGCTACTTCCCAACTGCAATTTTGCCATTGTTATACATCATAATGTAAATATTTGTTTTCTGATGGTCTTGGGTGACCCATGTAAAAGTGTCATTTGACCCGGGGAGGAGCAGAGACCCACAGGTTGAGTTAGAGTGCTTTTAAAACCACATCCCACCCCATGATTGTGAACCTCTGCGGTCTCCATTCAGTCAGCTTCTGCTCGGTTTTAATCGAAGGAGCAAAAAGCATCAAGTGTTTTTTCTCTCTCTCTCCTTTGTCACCACGCTTGAATTTGTCACTGTGCTTGGTCTTTGCAGACTGATCTGGCACAGAGACTCCCAGACAAACAGCTGCATACTATGGTACCAGCAGGTGCAAGGACAGAGCCCCAAGGGGGGGAAGAACCAGTTCAAGAACAATGGTGCCATTATGGTTTTAAGGGACAGGGCCTGGGGCTAACCACTACTTCACAGCATTTGAGGGCAGGAAACTCAGCCATAGCTCCCTGGGACTGTGTCCCTGGAAGATAGCCACCAAGAGAGACAGGTAGAGCACACAGCAGGCAGCAGCAGGGCTCGACCAACCACACAGTTGGTTGGGGATGGGGATCTCTGCAGCAAAACATATTCCTTTCTTTTTATCATAACTTCTTCTCCCGTGGGCAGCATTGCTACAGTCACCAAGTTTACATTTACATCCAAATATGCACACACAAAAAAATTACCAATGCATCTCACTCCCTGGTGACTTTATAACAGGTTGCTAGGTAACAGTGCATACAAGTCAGGTTTCAAGACCTCTAGTAAGCCTCCATAAAATAGCGGCATGGGCCTTTTGCATAAACAGTGTGCCTTTGCTATCTGTTTCCTTACGCCAATTGATCAGTTGGTGAATTCTCCCATAGCCAAACTGTAAGAAATCCCTCCCCACCCCCACCCCCCACTCCATCCCCACCCAACCCCCACCTATAACTGACAACAACAAACCCTAATATCTAACGCTTTGGCACACAGTGCTTCACCCCATCCTACAAACTGCTTCTCCCTCTCTCTGGGCTATTCGAAGCCCTAGCTCTACGCAGCCAAAGCCTTCTTTCATGCTCACTGAGATACGCTGGCGCTAATAATTACCACTGTCTGTGGGATGGGAAGAGCTGCCGCTCAGAGCTGAGCCCAGCAGGAGCCCTGTATCCGACACCAGTGATTGTAGCCCAAGATCAAGCCTGCCAGGCACCGACCCTGATCCATCCTCCACTCATTCTCTAGATCTGAAAAAACAAAACCTGGAATCGGGGCGAAGGGAGTACACCTTAGTACAGGCTGTACACCCCTACTCAGTGTGTTCTTGTCTGCTAAGTAAGGAAACATCCACCATGCTAAATTATGCTAAGTGAACGTGGCATTTGAAGTCCTTCTCTGGGGACTGTATAGTAGGAGGCCAGAAAAATCTGTTTGGGGATTTTTATTGTTATGTTATGGATTTGAGGGACAGGGTTTCATGTAGCCTTGTCTGGTCACCTCCCAGGATTGGAGGTGATCACCACCATGTTTGAGCACCCTGCAGGGAACATCTTAAAGGGTCTGGAAGGGTGCAGGGAAACACTTATTTCCCTCATATCTTGGAAAAAACTAAATATATATCTTAGAGCAGATCCTGTTTTCCTTCAGCCTGAGATGAAAAAGGAGAGAAAAGATGCAGACCAGGGACCTGGGCCAGATGGTATAAAGCCCCACAGGTCCAGGCAGTAGAGCATCCTCACAGTGTTACAGCATCCTGGAAATCCCCCTGGACCAGATGGTACACTTGCCCCACAGGTCCAGGCAGTAGAGCATCCTCACAGTGTTAAAGCATCCTGTAAATCCCCCTAGACCTTCCATCTTAGATCATTTCCTGGATACCTCGTTTTTCAGCCCTACCTTCTTCTGCCTCCTCTACTCATGTCTCCCACTGCTAAGGGGCAAAGATCAGGGTGAGAAGGTACATTCCAAAAGACCGGACTGAAGTGTCACAGAGCAAAGGGACTTCAGAGTGAAGCTGAGCCTCTCATTCACCTGGCAATGACATTTAGTGAAATACTACGCATGGTCCATTTAAAGGAAGGCGGTGACCAATTATTCTCCATTTAAAGGGTATTGTCAATCTCCAGAGAGCTGAAATGGCATTTGGAAATCATCCTGGGGACTGCCACCCTCACTGACAGACAGAACCCATTCTCAACCGACCTTTCTCCACCCTCTACAATGCCTTTAAATTTTAAAATCGTATTTTCAAAAACAGCACAGGTCTATTGCTCCGAGAGAGTAAGAAAAACATCCAGCAGTGCTCCACCCCCATGCAACATTGTTAGTTCATCAAGACATTGAAAAGTAAAATACCTACAATGTGCCAGAAATTTAAAAAAAAAAAAGTCTATTAGCAAGACATATTTCATAACTTATACATCAGCCTCTCTTCAAAGGGCATTAGGGCAGCTGGGAAAAGATGCTTGAAATTTTTTCTAAAATTCCACTTTAGTGGAGATGCTCACCATGGTCACGTTCATAGAGACAGAAGGTAAACAGTGTTTGGTGGGGCCAAGGGGAAAGCTGGCAGGGACTTTGTCACGGAGAAACATGGCTGAGAGCAGGACATGTTTCCAGCATGGTTATGCAACAATGTAACTGCTAATGCCACTAAAATGTACACCTGAAAAAATATCTAAACCAGGATAGCTTAAGTATGTTTACCCCAATGCAAAGATCCTGAGAAACTCATGATAACCATTAACATTTGTACAGTTCTTCATGGTAGATTCTGTATATGCTCTTAAAAAAATAAAAATAAAAAAGCTTTGTTATTAAAACAGGAAAGAACCTGAATACCAAAAAAAAGGGAGCTTTGCCTCAGAGACACCAGCACAAAACAAGCAAAGGAACTGGGAATCAAACGATACAACCCCAGCTTACGCCCTGAGAGCTCACTGAGTAAGAGCCCAAATCCAGGCAGGAGGAAGGGGCAATCCCTAATGTTTCCTGACCCAAGCAGAAGCAATTCTTATTTCCAAAGGAGTATAAAAAACAAAGCATTAAAAATAAAAAAGGAAAAAGGAAAAGACAGGAGAAGGGAAGTTGGGAAGGAAGGAAAAAGTAAATTTATCAAAGTGTGAAGTATTAGAGCTCAAGGGACTTTGGAAGCATCTAGCCCTACCATCCTATTGCACAGGTGTAAAAGGGAGAACACAACCCTAAGCAAGTACCTGACAGCTTCATGAGAAAATCGGAGGCCATCTTAACCGAGATGTCCTGGCTGAACAATGCTGCTGCACTGTTGGACACATACTCGGAGGGGTCTTTCAGCTTTGTGTGGTTGGCGGGCCTGTCGGCAGCATTCAGGGTAAAGGAGGTGGGCAGGCCGTTATCTTCCTTGGGCTCCTCCTTCACCAGCAAAGGTGCAACGCCAGCCCCACCCTGGCCAGTCCTCTCTGGCGTGTTAGACGTCATCACGGTCCCCACTAGCTCTGTCCCTCCTCCTTCCCTCTGCTGCCCCAGGCAGCCACTGTCACTGAGGTGGGGAGATCCCTTGACATCTGGGTCTGGGATCTCCTCCTTCACCTTGGCCTCTGTCCTCAGGAAGTGCTGATGGCAACGCATGTGCAGTTTCAGGCTGAAGTGTCGTGAGGATGTGAAAGGGCACAGCTGGCACTGAAAAGTCTCTCCCCGGTCCTGATGCTGATGAACCTGCCAGAGAAGCAAGAAGAGTCGGACTGGTCATCGTGAGCTGATGGAAAATGCCTCTCTGCATGGCCACATGTCAGGAAGTCCCTCGGTTCATACAGGGCCAGGGAGAAAACACCAGAGAGGCTGTTCTCGGTGATGCACTGGATAAAATAGCATCAGTTCTGAAACACACAGTGGGTCCACAGAGGTTAAATCTCTCCTGACCCTCTTAATGCTGGCTTGGGTAGAATTGTTCTAATGAGCTAGTCAATGGATCGCACTTGATAGACCTTGAGAACTTATGGTAATCAGTAGTTAAGGATCAAAAGAGATAATCATTCATTCTCAAAACAACGATCTTTAGTACAGAGTTTACCAACACACACACACACACACACACACATGTCTTCAGGGTGTTCCAGCTTGAAGGATGAGGGGATAGACTACCCTAATCCCCCCAAAGTATCTTGAGCCCAGTTTCATATGAAGAAGAGAGAGAGAGAGAGAGAGAGAGCACATATGGGCAGGAGGAAACCAAGTTCAACTGTCACTAAAGGGTCGAGAAGGTGGCTATTGTGAAGAGCAAGGGCAGCCATTTACACCCAACTCCAGACCTGTGTGTACTCGGGACCTGTAAAGATGGCAAAAAACTTTTCTTTCTCCCCATCACTACCAAATTTAGTGCTTGAAAAAGTGAGGAACTCATTGGATTGGCCTGAGCCAGGCTTCGAGCTGGCAGGTGTTCATAAACTTGTGACGTCCCCATTCATCCCGCCAAGGGCTTCAGTATTGACCTGTTACACCCTGCTATTTCAGGACTGGCCCTCCCTCAAGTACGGACTGCCAATGGTGTAGATCTGTGCCAAATGATTTGGGGGAGTTGTGTGCTCTGAACAAACAAGAATGTAAGCGATTGGCACTCAAAACAAAACTGATGCTCCATGGGTCAGGGGTGGCTGGGGTGAGATTTGAACCTGGGTCGCAGTGGAGTTAAATGCTCACTTGTCCATTTTTACCACCTGGCCACTTTACGCGTGTCTCCTTTCCAAGAGAATAAGTTTTACTGCAGCTGTTTATGCCTTCTGAATGAAATCCAAAAGCATTCTTCACCAGCCAAAACACACTTTAAATAATGTTAAGTGACCAACAAAAGCAAAGAAATTAAAAGTTAATCGTGAGATCTGCTGCCACAGCACCCCACTGTGGTTTTCTGCAAAAAACAACAAAAGATATTCTGGGCCCTTTGAAGCCTGTGTTTCTCAACAGAAACAGTCATAAGAACTTAAATCCAGTTGTGACAGAGTCCTGCCTTGCCCATTAGAAGGCTTCTTCTGTACCCCAGCAGAGGGCGGAGGTGAGGAAACACCCCAGAACATCCCTCCAACAGAGCCCCTTCCGTTGTTTGCCACATTGGGGCCTCTCTGGTCACTGATGTCCCATGGGCTTTCTCACAGAAGCCAGAGCTTCTCCACCAGCTCCTCAGCCTGGCTCACTCAGGAAGAGGCCGCTTGAAGGCCTCAGGTCACAGTCTCAAGGGCTCCTGACAGGTATCAACACAGACATGCCTAGAGCCAGGAGGTAAAGGTCACTGGGCAGGAAGCTTCCTGTCCCTGAGCCTGGTGCCACAGGGTGGATTCCATTTCAGAAGTGTCCTCACATCTACTGACCCCAGAGATGAGATAATCCAGAAACAGAAGCTCCAAAAGCCACTTGGGGAGAAGAAATGGGACAGATGAGCTCTGATCTCAAAATCCAAAGGTGATGGGGGTGGGGGCACTCTGAAAACAGGCACAGTGTGCAAGATATATTTGTGGCTCCTTTTCCACCTTAGCCTGGCCTCGTGCTTAGTTCTAGGAAATTTAGAATAAGTTGAAAGGCAAAACCAGGTACACATTGGCACTTGACATTTATTTGAGCCACACCTTCTCACTCAGAATGTCGCTTAGTGTGGACTTCAAGAAAAGTACTGTGTCCACCACCTGGCGACTGCGTCACCCTCCTCTCCTGACAGGAGAGAGCTTTTCCGTTATAATTGTGATTCTCTTGAGCCATCACATGCTTTGAAATCCCACTTGGACCTCTACTGAGGAGAAACACGGGTCCATGGCACAATAGACTCACTGGGATCTCTCACAGGTGTCACTGACGTGACACCAAAGCTAATGGACTAATTCTCTAGGATAATATACATGGGGCACTTGGGCTGATGTACTTCAAAACTTGGAGAAATTCTGGACTCAATTTCCTTAGGGGACCAGGCCAGGCAGCTGAGGGTCTTATGAGTTGGTCCCATCTCTCTAAATGGTGGCCTGGGAAAGGCAGAACTGACATGTGACCTCTGGCTCACTTCTTTTCATGACTTTCTGTGTGTTCTCTGGCTTCTCAGTCCTCTTTGCCTCTCCCTTTCAGGTCAAGCCTATGGCTCTCATATACAATTTCTGTACATTCACTCTCCCGGGAAAGTTGTACACTTCATGAAGTATCAGACAGCCCTGAGGAATCCGGAAGCATTTTCAATTCTTTATGTAGCTGATCACTAAAAACACTTGCACAATACCTTATGAAGGAAACAAAAGCTTGCAAAAAAAAAAAACAAAAAACAAAAAACAAACAAACTGTACAGTGCCTAGGTCTGTGTGTAGGAACACAGTAAGTACTGAATTGGTTAAACAAATAAAGGAAAGCCTCTTATTTTTTCTGGCATAGACCAATATAATCAATACAGGAGATTATATATCCTGAAAATAACAACTACTTCTGCGGGATGAGATGAATAGCCAATTTCGTATTATTTGTATCACTTTTGTGCATTCTCAGCACTAAAGATAGATCACGAAGAGAGAGAGACTGTAACATTTATTTTGGTGTTATTTCTTCCAGCATTCCCTTCATTATCCCAAAATGTTAATGTGTTGTCAGATGGCTTTGGATGACCATGACTGTATCAGCTGTATTTACTGACGGTCGCTGCTCCACACTGGGGCACTGTACTTCGGCTCTATGTGATGATCTCATTACCTCTTACTGGGTGAGAAAGACCGTATGTTTGTTTTCTCCATCGCTGGTAACAGAGTTTTAGAGGGCTTCGACCACACTACCAACTGCTCACAGCTCCTCAGGTGTGGATCCTCAACAAGCTAAGATCACAGTCAGAGAATCTCTTGAAGCTAAATCAGATCTTAACCTCTGATTAGAGTGCCCCTACCTCCCAGATAAAATTCATTTTAGAAAAATTATCTACATCTACAGCCTCTGGTAAAGGTCACGGAATACAGATATACCATAACACTCCCATGGAGAAAATGTTTGCCCATTTTTTGCAAAATTAAATTATATTCAATTTAAAAAAAAAATGTTTTACGGCCAACGGGAGGAGGAGGGCAGGGACAAGGTATGCCTTTGATGACATTAAACTTGCAAACGTTTCTCCAACTCTCTTTGTCAGAAGCTTGAGTCACAGCTCAACAGGGTAGGACACCATGAGTCTGAATAAAGTAGCGGCTTCACACAACTGCTTTATTGTAGTACTTATTGATTTGTTCTGAAAGCTCTCAGGATCCCACGACCTGCCGAGCCCGAGCATCTCTCATCTGCAGGACTGTCATGGCCGTCCGCCTCGGTCATCAAGGTGCCAGCTCATCTCCCTGTTGTGTCAGGGTCAGCAGTTCCTGCTATTGAAACCCGGCCTTTTTTCCATGGGTTTATAAATAGGTTGTTTTAAGTGACCCTGAGCTGAAACCAAGCTTACAAGGTGTCAGGGCAGATGCAAGTTTTCTGCTCGCTGAAGCTTTAAACGTGTCAGACCTGATTTCTGAACACAGCCTGGGACACAGTTACTAACACACATGCTCCTTTCAAAAAAAGACATTCCGTTTGAAGTCTCAGTGCTACAGGTTTAAAGTATGACGTTTTCCAGACGGAAGAGGTGACTAATGATGGGCTAAGGTGGGCTTCATAAAATTCAGCCAACTGAGACTTCTACTTAAATGAATTCTGAAGATGAAGGGCTGGCTGCTGACCTCAGGAGAAAAAGGCAAATGATAGAAAACCAATTACATCATAGATTTGCTATTTTAAAAGAAAACCTTCTAAGCTGTTTTCCGTAGTGAATAGAAAATTTGTGTGACGGTACTTTCTGCGGCTTCAGTCTGAATAGCGATCACTGGGCAATGCTAAAGATTCAAATGCAAGATTTCAACATAAGCAAATATCCACTAGATTTATCCCTGGAGGAAGAGACCCTTTACACATAATGTCATGTCTAAGCCACACTGAAAGTTATCAATAAATATTCTTTTTCTCATTAGGATGCTAGGGGATGGTTATGAGCACCTCTGGGCCAGGCACTTTGCTACTGATACCCCCTTAGCACTAAAGACAGGTCCTACAGCCGCTCCTTCCCATTAGATGGAAAGGAAAACTGAGAGACTAAACATTACCTCCCAAGGCTGTTTGGCTAGCAAAGTGCTGGGAAGATTTCTATCCAGTTCTTTGTCAAATTCAAAATGTCAAGCTTTTGAACTCATGAGCTTCTTCCCTAACGCTGAAGCCAAATCTCAGTATAAAAGTATGTGGAAGGTGTCCACGTGTTTATATATGATTGCATGTGTACTAGTGCACATGTGCACGGAACTGTGTACACACATGGAGAAGCCATAGACCAATGTCAGGAATCATTCTTGACTCCTTATCTACCCTACTCATTGAGCTTTTTAATCAAACTAGAGATACTGATCTAGTTAGTCTTGGCTTGCTCAGGGGAATGTTGTCCCCTCTTCTGAGGGTGGAATGACAGGCCATGGGCTATCCCTACCCACCACTTACAAGGGTTTCTGGGAATTGGAACTTGCTAGCATATCAAGTGATTAACTGCTGAGTTTTTCCCTTGATCTCATAACTTTTTTTTTTTTTTTAACAGAACATTGAAAATTATGTAAGCCCGGTGATGGTGGTACACACCTTTTAATTCCAGCACTCAGGACTCAGAGGCAGGTGGATCTCTGAGTGTGAGGCCAGCCTGGTCTACAAAGTAAGTTCCAAATAGCCAGGGCTACACAGAGAAACCCGGTCTCAACAGAAGAAGAAGGAGAAAGAGAAGAAAGAAGGAAGAAAAGAAGGAAGAGAGGAAGGAAGGAAGGAAGGAAGGAAGGAAGAAAGAAAGAAAGGGAAAGAAGGAAGGAAGGAAAAAAAGGAAAGGAAAGGAAAGAAGGAAGGAAGGAAGGAAAGGAAAGGAAAGGAAAGAAGGAAGGAAGGGAAAGAAGGAAGGAAGGAAAGGAAAGAAAAGGAAAGGAAAGAAAAAAGGAAGGAAGGAAGAAAGAGAGAAGGAGAAAAAATACTCTGGGATGCTTGGTGTCTCTCTGAGAGATGCTAGAGCTTGAACACACGCAGTCTCAGGGACATAATCTGAAACCCCTCCATTTTACTCACGAGCCAGTGCTGGCTTTCTTGGGCCTGCTCCACCACAGTGCTCCCTGTCTGCCAAGAAGCCCCTTGTAGTGGGTAACAGGAAGAAACCCCAGCCATGTCTCTGCAAGGTGGCTTACCTTCATGTGGGATTTGAGATTGTCCTTGCGAGCACACCGGAATGGACAGAGAGGGCACTGGTGACTTTTTAAGCCCGTGTGAATCACCATATGCCGCTTCCAGTAGCTCTTCCTCTTTATCACCAAACCACATATAGGACACTGGAATGGCTTCCCGCTTTCTTCTTCTGGGGCTTGGAAGAGGGAGGAAAAGGGGAATATTATAACAAGCACTGAATGTGTCTTGGCACCACCCTTTTGGTGATTCTACCATTATAACAATGCAGAGACTCTTACAACGGCTTTTCTTTCAAAAGAAACCCACATTCTGCTAGCTGCTTCCATTTGGGTTCCATCTGGCCACCGCTGACCATCCTGCTGTGACAGCCTCACTTCCAAAAGCTGTTGTGGACTGCAAGGCCCTCTGCAGAGGGGTCGAGCGTAGCTCCAAATGCACCCACAGGCAGAGAAGCCAGAGTCTCTATCTGAATTCCCACTTGGAAATGAGTGAGAAACACAGGCGATCGCATGGGACAGGGAATAATGCACTGCTCCACACAGAAAACCAAACAAGTAGCAGAAAGCTCACACACTGGCCTCCAGCGGAGACAGGGCTCAGCATCCCCACTGATGACTTGTTTAGCTGTGGCTCCTGCAGACAGAGGCTGCTGCCAATTTAGCCATCAGGGGGTCCTCAGGTCAGGGTTTTTTTTCCTCTTATGTCTGTCCCTCTGCTTGCTTCTAACAATTGTGTACTGCCTTCCTCTGATCTGCACGAGGCCTGGCTACCTACTGGAGGAAGGGACACACCAGGCCACCACAAACGCTTCCAATTTTCAGGGAAACAAACAAACCGATCGCTTTCCTTAAGCACAGTTCAGATTGCTGCCTCCTGCCCCATCCTTATGTGTTTCTGTTGTGATACTGTTGCTGGATTTCTGACGCAGCAGGTAACCTCTACAACTGAGAGTATAGGGAATAAAAGTGGGTGCCGTTGAATGCCGTGTGTGTGTGTGTGTGTGTGTGTGTGTATCCCTGGGGTTGAACCTAGGCCTCTTCTGTCATTGAGATAAATCCCCAAATGCTTTTTACTTTTTCTTTTATTTGGAACTCACTGTTCTGGATAGGACAGTGACTGCCAGGGATCCTCCTGTCTCTGCCTCCCTAGCAAATATTATAGGTATCCGCTGTTGTGCCTGGCTTTTACATATGAGATTATAGGTATCCGCTGTTGTGCCTGGCTTTTACATATGAGATTATAGGTATCCGCTGTTGTGCCTGGCTTTTACATAAATGTTGGGGATCCCAACCTGGGTCCTTGTGCTTAAGTGAGCACTTTACAAACTGAGGCCTCTCTGTGCCTTGCAATTTATGACAAAAGAAACTGTGTTATTCGTCTTGAGGAATATCCCATATTCTATGACTGGTTACATCCACATAGTATGTTTGGCTTTTAAAAAAATTATTATTATTAGCTGTTTCTGATACACTGTTAATTTGAGGCTGATTATATTTTTATGACAATAATTAATAGATGAAGCATAAGAAGTCATGAGGCAGAGACCTCCTACCTTGAGGTGTATTCTCACACACGTTACACACACACACACACACACACACACACACAAATAAAAATAAATTATAGTTAAGAAGAAAACAAAAAGAGATACACAAAAACAAATGGAAAGTGGAAAGCTTATTTGGAACCTGTGTAACCTACATTCTGGTAAAAGACATTCCTGAGATCAAAGAGAGGTGGTGCCCTTTAATTCCTATAGCAATCGTTGGCTCTGGTAGATGGGAACCTGGAACTGTGCTAGTCCTGCTTGTTCTGGATATAAAGATCTGGGAGTATTTACAAGCACACATATATGTTTTGGCTCTGGTTTGAAATATCAGAGCAAGCATGATTGCATGAAGCTAACCACAAAACCCTGGCATCCTTTTATTGTGTGACAGCTTTCTGAGTTCACACTCTGGAAACCTCTAGACAGCAGCTCCAGTAGAACTGTGGGCTGAGAGGAGGTTGGTGCGTACACAGAGTGGTGCTGAGGGAAAGGCTGTGCTCCCTTTTCCATTCTGGACTATTTGAATTTTTAAATACAAACATTACTTCTTGATTTTTAAAGGAAACATTCCCAAGTGCATACTTCAAGATAATCTCATTATTTATTCATTGAGTCAACCCTGCTTCTACATGCCAAGAGCCACTTAAAATGGATGGAACCAGGATGGCTTGGAAATAAGGTGAGGTGATTTTTTTTTTAAATCCAGTTTTACTAATACAGGTATAAGTGTTTCTAGTTGGTTTAACCAAGCGACTAGGAAAGGCATCCTCTAACTGAAAAAACCGTCAATGCTGGAAAGTCAGCTTCTGGTGTTCCGACTGGCAGCAGGTGTGGACAGCTGAACGTTCTGTCTGCTCTAAGAAAAACCCCCTGGACAGGCCCCCATCATTCACTCCTGAAAGGCCAGAGCTTCCCTGTCTCTGTGGACTGTCTGGGCCCCATCTCATCCCATCCCAATTCGGCACCACCTTCTCCTCCATCACTGGCTCCTCCAAACTGATGTCTCAGTCCCCAAAGCCTGCCACTGAGCAACAGATTGCCAAGCAAGACCCAGACTGGGCCTCTAGGTGAATCTGCTATACAACAGAGAGAGAAAATGATAATGATGTCTATTCTGGGTCATAAGAACATCAGAGAAGGATGGAGAACACGCACAAACAGGCTGTGACAGGTCTCTATCTTGCAGGAGTGTTTCCACTACTGAAACCAGAAACTAATTTTTCAGAAAAGCAGAGGAAGAAGGGAAGAGAAGACAAGTCCTTGGACCCAGGCTGGTGACTTCATGGCACATCCAAAGAAGGCACTAAGTAGAAAAACCAACATGGCCAGAGTGCAGACTCTCCTGGAGTCAAGTTCTGCCTACACCATCAACTTCTCTGATCTCTCAATCATCTCCCCAGCCACCACATTAACCAGTGATTCTGTATTTTCAGGTATAGTGTTTGCAATGCATTCATTGCCTTATACCAGAATTCTTCTGGTATCATCCGTAAGTAGCCAAGTAGAAACTCAGTTGATTCCAAAAATAAATAATGCATAAATGTAATAAAGCCTGCGTATTAGCGCTCCATATAAATCCATTTATTTCATCTTGAAACTATACAGCCTATAGTTTTAATTAGTACCGAAGTACACATGAGTCGTGTATAAATTGGGGAGTCCTTGAATAAACTAGCAAAGTATAATGAGAAGACACTGACTGAAAATAATCATACTCATGACCATTTGGAGCCCCCCCCCCCCCGTGTGTATGTGTGTGTGTGTGTGTGTGTGTGTGTGTGTGTGTAGCTATGTGTGAGCAAGTTTGTGGAGGCTCCTTGATCACTTTCCACCGTACTTTACTTTTGAGACTATGTCTCTCCTCTAAACCTGGAATGAGCTCATTCAATAGAGTGGCTGCCAGTAAATCTTTGGGATCTGACAGTCTCAGCCTCCCTGGCACAGGGATTAAAAAGGCACACACTTTTATGTGTGTTCTAGGGGATCAAACTCAGGTCTTTATATTTGTGCAACCTTTAACTTAAAAAAAAAAAAAAAAAAAAAAAAAAAAATAGAAAAAAGTCACCAGAATGCACTGACTGATTTATAAACTGTGTCAGTGACATTTGAATTCATATGTATTCAAGGAAGAGATTTCACATGTTAGGACACATCCCATGTATATAGGATGCTGTTGATGGCAAGAGATGGACGGAGGAGAGCAGTTTTTTGACCTCCAAACTGTTTTCAGTGACTTTTGCTGAGCTTTAAAGCCTGGGGAAATGCAGTCCCCACCCCCTCCTGGGGTGAAACACACCTTCTGGAAAGTACCAGGATTGCAGTGTTTTTACCTGCAGGATAAACAAGTCCCTCAAATGTATCACTTCAAACAAATCGAAATTCCACCTGATGCTAACAGACCCAGTGGCACAGAACTGTTAGTGTGCTCTGTGAGAGAACATGCTCCCTCTACAGATAACAAGGGTGAGACAGAAGGCAACCTAGGTCAATGGAAGCACTTAGGGGTGGCCCTCCCAGGCAGAAAATCCACCCTCAGAGCAGAAGCAAATATCAGCTGTGAATGTGAGCTCAGAGCCTGGCCTAACTCAGGAATGATGTCAGAAGCCTCGAGGAATAAGGACCCAGAACCCACTGTGCATCTCAGTCTAGACAAGCTCCACATGGAAAGTTAGAGGGGAAAGATGAGGGGGAAGGAGAATTTGCCTGGGGCCCACTACCTGTGTTTCTTCTGAGCTTCAGACAGTGACTCTGTAAGCTGGCTGGACTGTAATTAGGCTCTGTGTAAAGGGCCAGTAGTGAGAAGTGAAACCCTGATGGGGCCAGCGTGGACCAACAGTGCATGTCTCTCACCGTATGCCCAGAGATGTCCTGGACCAATGGATGGATGAGCAAACATGTGTGTGTGTGCATTTATACCTCAGCTGCTTCAAAACCAAACCCAGAGCAGCTTATATGAAACCAACATTCCTGGTGAAGTCGAATGATCCACCCTAAACTATCAAAATGAACAGCAAAGCAGAGATGACCTTACTGGAGACTTGACAGGAAGCTTTGAAGAGAAATGAGCCATGTGTTTAATTTACAGAAAAGAAAAGGGAAGAAAAGAGAAAGAAATCTTAGTGACAATTCTAAATGTCTCTGTTCACACACAAGGAAACAAACCGAACACATTCGGTGCAGGCGTGATGGGGGTGTTGAAGTTCAACTATCTAGAGACAGAGCTGAGATCAGAGTGCACCCCTTAATTCCTAGTTTGGTGTTCTAGCCTGTTGTCAACATAAATCCACAGAACAATAAAAACAGAACCTCACAGAGCTAAATAATAATAACAATAATAAATCATGAATGTTTTTTTCAGTTATTATTTTTAAAACTTCAAGCTTTTGTAGGCTTTGAAATCAAATATTTCTGGTTAGAGCCTACACTAGAATGTGCTGGAAGACAAGATAACTCGCAATTCGAGTCAACGCACATACAGCTCTTATCCTGCACATAGATGGTGTGTGCGGATGGCAGGGGACCCTAGATGTGTGTGCATACTCCATGCACATGATATCAACACTTTAGACATATGCACTTGACTGGTGCATGTATGTGAACCCTTCTTTCTAACAATATACAAGGGCTTTAATCTCCATGTGAAGATTTTAAAAATCGTTTTGTTTGTTCGAGATTGGTTTGTAAAATGGGGTCTTCTGTATCTTCAGCTGCCCCCAAACTTGTTATAGAGCCGAATCAGATATTGAACTTCCGAGCATCCTGTGGCCTCTGGGATGCTGCTGCTACAGTTAAGCATCGTCACAGCCAGTTAATGAGATTCCAGGGATCAAACCCAAGGCTCCAGACATGTAGGAAAGCACTCTACAAACCCATCTACATCCTCAGGACAGACTTGAACTCTCTTGGGCATATCTCCTCAATGCCTTTTCAGTGGACGAGAGGCAGCGGTGGATTACCCTTAGCTAACAAGGCTGTTATGGCTGACATATATGACATCATCAGTGCATGTCCTAAGAAGCACTGAATACAACCAAGTCTTATACCTACAGCCATTCCACATTTAAATCACTCTGAAAGCGTCTGAGACCAGCTGCAGATTTGATTCCTGCTGGAAAGTGAGGTACCTAGGCAGCCTGTGTATGTAACTGCTCTGGATAAAGGCTCTAGCAACTATGAATCTAACGGGAGGGTGGGGAGAAGTCATCCTCTCTAGACTTTGTAAGCATCTGCTGTGATCTTAATAACACCCCGTAAAGACAAAAGGAAGCATGGGCCCAGAAACCCTTATGGGCTGACCCTGCAAATAGCCTCAGGTGTCTGCTTCTTGGGGCCAGGGTGCTCTGATGGTGGAAATTTTACATTGTATAAAACAACACCTGCTATTTCTTTAACCCGGTGCCTAGCATCCTGGGACTCCCATTGGCTTTCTGCAAGAAACTTGGTCTTGAAAATCAAAACCATTCCTTTTATTCTGAGCTGCAAGAGAACAGTGGCTTCAAAGAGAATTGAGTCAATGTGTGACATTTATCTTTATAGCAAACGGACATCATCTTTCCTCTAGCGTGTCCCCTTTCAGAGGAGCGGTGTAGCATGTGCTGGGGGCGCAGGTCACATGAAAGAAGCCTCCCAGTCGAGAGTCACGGCTCTTTGGAGGAGCAGAAAGGCTACTGAGTGCTGGACTGCCAAGGAATTCAACACACCATGATTGGCAACAACACAGTCCTGCTCAAAAAAGCGGACTAAGCCAGACCTGAAAGACACTCTTTTTTCATGATCTGGGCTCCCTTGACCCAAAGAAGGACAAAGCAATGTCTGGTGTCTAAATTATGAGAGACAAGATGAGCTTCCGTAGCCTCAGCTCCTCAGAACTCCAGAACTCCAGAGACTGCGGTAACTGCCTTTTTTGCAACATTTTTGAGAAGCGGTGTTTTAAAAAAATCTTGCTTGAAATTGGGATGGTAGGTGCTGGATGCTGGTGGCACACAGCACTAATCCCAGCACTCGGGGGACAGAGGCAGGCAGATCTCTGAGTTCAAGTCCAGCCTAATCTACAGCTAGGGCTACACAGAAAAACCCTGTCTTGAAAAAAAGCCAAAAAAAAAAAAAAAAAAAAAAAAAAGAAAGGAAAAGAGAGAGAGAGAGGAGGAAGAGGAGAAAAACCAGGATGGTGTACAACCTTATGGTCTTTTAGTGGAAATGAGGAGTAGGCATGTTATTTATCTGTTTGGGGGTACTTTTTATTTTTCCCCTGTATAGGGGTTCGTGTAGCCCAGGCTAATGTCAAAGTCATTATGTAGTCAAGGTTGATTTTGAACTTCTGATCCCTCTGCCTCTACCTCTCCAACTCAAAGATGATAAGTACGTACCATTAGTCTATTGTTGGTTTATGGTTTAATGACAACCTGGAGGCTGTAATTTGTCTTTGCTTGAATAGCACTGGGCCATTGTGAGAAGACCAGTGCACAAGTGTACAAGCATTCAAGTGTTTCTCTCTCTCTCTCTGTCCCCCCCCCACACCCGTTCTTTGTAGACAGGATCTTACATCTTACTGGGTCCAGCCTGGTCTCAAATCTTTACCCTTTCTGAGTGCTGGGATGATAGGTCACTGTACCTGTACATGTATGTGTGTTACATATATGTATGCTGTATGCATGGAGGTCAGAGGGCAGCTTTCAGTAGTCATGTTCTGCTTGAGTTCCAGGGATCAATCCAACAGTCAGGTTTGGAGCAGGCGCCTTTACCTACACAGCCATCCCTCGGAGTCTACATACATCTCAGTGTGATGACGGTCACAGCTCTTGGTGCATTTGTGACTTAAATGCCACATACACCAAATTGATGTTAACTCTGATCACACGCACACTTCACCAACGCAGCTGTGGATGACTGACAGGTGCCAGACCACACACAATGGCTATATATATAAAATGATGAGAGAACAAGGTGTACTTCCTGCTCCAGTTTCTGCAGAATATCCATGAGACACATTTGAAGTCACCGTCCCAGGAACAGGTATCATCACCAATGCAGTTCTGAAGCAAACCAGGACATGAAATGGCGTTGTCCTGGAGGCATGGCAGTGACTAAACCCCTCCCTAAGAAAATCTGACTTTGAGTACCAGGGCTCTATAGGACGGTGATGTCTTGGGAAAAGACCATCCCCCATTCCCACATACACACACTCTTCCATAGCTGAATGGATCTGAACAAAATGAAGCCTGTACAAGGAATGCTTGCACTGTTTGACAAGGAATTACAGGCGAGTAGGATACGTGAACAAAGCTTAAATTCCACAAAAAAAAGTAATAAAAATACTAACATAAAGGTGTATGCTGTGATCAACTAGGGCAGAGCAGTTATACTGATTATAAAAAAGTCCGTTTGTGCCAGAGGCAGCGGGGCCTCCTCTGTCCACTATTCTAAAGCAGTGTTTCCCCTATGCATTCCCTGACGCCTTGCACTCTGACAAGAATGCTTTGATCTCCCCCATTAAACGTATCTGGTATAGACCTAGTCTGAACTTAGTGAGAGGTGGGGGGTGAGGAGGGTGCATGAAAGGGACGGAGTATCTGCACGTCGCTAAGATTATTCATTACTTTTCAAAACCATGGCAATTTGTGAAGGCTTTGTGTGGCACGCACATGAAAGACTATTATGCTGTCCATTTTTAAGTATTTTGTTGTGCTCTTGCTTTTTGATTTCTCCCTCATCTTGGATGGGAAGCTTCCCCACCCCACGCTAGTGAAAGGGCAAAGAGGAAGACATGGCGAGCAGTTTACAGTCAGAGAGAACAGCCGTGTGGCTGAGCAAGATTCCATACCTGAATTGGAGGGCTTGGAGACTCTTCCCTTGGAAACTGGAAGTAGCAATAATTCCAAAGACTGAGGCTGTGCTGGTGGAGGTGGTGGGGGAGGGGGAGGGGTGACTTTTTCTGGCTTCTTCTCAGAAGGCGGCAGTGGTAGAGGGTCATCAGGCAATAAAGATGACTTCTCAGCCAGAAGGCTACCCGCGGCCCTGGCAGCCACTTCTTTCAGAAGGGCTGCGGAGGAGGTCATGGAGGCCAGTGACAGGAAAGAGCTGGCTGGAGGTGGGTGCTCCTGACCCGGAGTCAGACTTCTCTCGCTCACTTTCTTAGACAAAGCCGCCAAGGTGGAGCTGGCGGACTGTGAGCTGAACGGGGAGGAAAAGGACTCAAACCTCAGGCTCTCCTCTGTCCTGGACAGAGACTTGTCCTGCAGAACAGCGTTGGCTGCGGCTTTCAGTTTGAGGATGGCGGAGTCGGGGGACAGGCCACAGGTGGTGGTTGAGTTCGGCAACCACTTACCTTGATTCCAGATGAAACGGTTACTCGGGGTGTATTGGTCACTCTGATCCTGTTTCTCGGCCAGCTTCCTGGCCAGGACACTGAGTTGCTGGGCATGGTGGGACGGTGGGGAAAATGACAGACTGGGGCCAACATTCACGGGTGACTCCACCCTGCCATTGGCTGTGCCATCGAGTTTGAGGGACCCAGCCTCCAGCAGCCGCCGCAAGTTGCTGCTCAGAGGTTTATTGGAACTAGGCGGGTCATCATCGCATACAGAGGACAGTCCGGGTGAATGGTGACCTTGACACTGTAGCGAGTCTCGGAGACCCTCACCGTCGAGTGCCACCAGCTCCAGCGTGTGGCTGCTGGGAGTGGCACTGCCCAGGGAGGTGTCGGGGGATGTGGACTGCTCTTGGATCCGGTCCTCCAGGGACAGTTTATAGTTCTCTTGGACTTCCCCATAGGATGCTTCTGATGGAGTCTCAGAGGAGTTCCCATACCACTGTTCTCCTTCGCTGAAATCTCCCTCGGCCTCGTCCTGCCTACTAACATCTGGAGGGAATCAAGAAGACCAGGTTACTCCCAAAGAGAACGGCCAGTTCGTTTGAGACACTCAAAGGGGTGGGGGTGGGTTGATGACATGCGCACTCTCCCCTTCTATCCGAGAGCCACACCAAAGCCAGCAACACCAAGAGCTGACTCAAGGTAAACACACTAAACAGAGACAAAAACATAACTTGAGTCTTTCTTTTTAAGCGGTGGTTCAGTACGAGCTGAATTACAGAAAGAGAAGGAGGAAAACACTACCAGAAAGAAGTGACTGGCCAAGAAGCGCAGTGCTGCTCATAAATAGGGAGCCAAAATAAAGCCTGAACCTGAAGCAGCACTAGGGAGGGGTCTGGAAAAGCCAGGAAGTTGTTTTCCCGCTGTCCTAACCCAGTGACCTCAGGCATATCACCTAGGTGGTTTGAGGCTCCATTTCCTCCAGTGTAAGATGCAATTCAGTTTTTAATAAAGCTTCTCTGAACTTGTAAACAATACTTGCCACACTCTGACGGTCAGTTATGAAGCTTAAGTTCCAATAAGCATGTGCCCATGTTTTGAAAACATAAAGTGCTCTGTCACAATCAGATCTTGTTTGCATTAGCGGCCTCTGGAGGGAGTGGGTGTGCGGACCGCTCACTGTGGGTGCTCTGACTTCAGTCACCAGCTTCCTTGCCATGGAATGACGAGGAATCTTTTCCTTCACACCACTACAGGTTCTCAAGAGTTATTTCCTATCTGTATACATACAGATCCACCACCGCTGTGGCCCGCCCCCATGTGCCAGTCAGTTGGAATGTCGCATTCAAGAAATCGGGTGAGTGACACCACATTTTCACCTTTGTGACCTCCATCTGGGTGGTGCTGTCCCAGAAAGGCTGATGACCAAAGTCTACCCATCATCCTTCACGCCTAGGTCCAACAAAGTCTACCCATCATCCTTCACGCCTAGGTCCAACAAAGTCTACCCATCATCCTTCACGCCTAGGTCCAACAAAGTCTACCCATCATCCTTCACGCCTAGGTCCAACAAAGTCTACCCATCATCCTTCAGGTCTAACTCCAAAAGTTCTTTTCTTCCAGTTGATCCACAGAATTAATCTCTCCCTCTTACTCACTCATTCAACAAATAACTACAGTGTGCTTAAATGTGTGCCAGTCATTATTCTAGACTGCTCTAAATTGAACAACATTTAACAAAATAACGACCCTGTCTTCTTGGAACGTTCTCTTCGCCAGAGAAGAACTAATGGAGAGTGACCCAGCCAGGCATGTAAAGGGAGGAGCCACTGTGCTAAGGGGCAGCATGTGTGCTGTGAGAGCTGGGTGTGGAGCAGGGAAAGGAGCTAAGGGGGCGGTGTCTGCTAGAGAGGACCTTTGTGACTGATTGAGTGACTATACGTTACATGCAGATCAGTAACACTCTGTAAATGTGAAGCTAACAAAGCCACTATGGGCAGGGACCTCATAGGATGTGGCTTATGATGCCAAAGGGTTGATTGCTCTGGCTGCATCATGGGAAACCATCTGGAGTTACAAGAGTGAATCAGGAGACCACCTCAGTCAGGAGGGATGGACATGGCTTCCTTCAGGTGACAGCTTGTGGCCAGACGCCAAGGATGTTTATCAACATTTTGTTGATAGTTGCTTCACGTCACTCTAAGAGACCCGCTGCTCTCTTCCCTTCTAAAGGGGTGTTCCTTGGTGGCAGGTTGTACTCCCTTCCCTACAGAACCCCACTTTGAGCCTAGCAGGGAGCCTGGTCCCCAGCAGAGTTGCATCAGTATTTGGGGACCGACAGTAGGCTCCAAACTATCCCACACTGTTTGTTTTCAGAATTGTGACTGCAGGAGAAACTACAAGGGAACACATTGATCTTCCTGTGCTGTTCAGAAAGGAGCTGCCACAATGACAAATTCCCTCACTGGGTGATAGGTCTGAAACTCCATCCCTGGATCTTTTATTACGTTATCAAGAAAATGTAAAATATCAAATGAAATTTGCTTTTAAAAAAACTGCTAAAATTGCATTTTCTCTGTAAACCCCGTCTGGTTCCTTGCCATTTTCCACATTTCCCTTTTCTCGGTTGATTTTTGCATTTTTCATCTGTCCTAAAATCTCTAGTGACTCTGGACCCTCATTTCCCCAGTGGCTTCCAGGAATGGTGGTGTTTTTCTGTTTTTTTGTTTTTAACCAGACCTGAAGCAGTCAGCATCAACCCCCACAGCATTATGTGTCTTCCACCACCTGCCTAGACTTCAGATTAAATATCTTATATTCAAAATAATAACGACGATGACGACGGCAACACGGGATCTCCACCATAAGCAGCAAGAAAGGAAAAAGTTAGAAGAGTGCTTACAGTAAGGACTAACTGGCTCTTCTTTGATGGCTGTACTACATGAGGGAACAGAGCAATACATGACCCAAAAGGCAGTGCTTGGGTTCTGCTTCACACCGGCGGGGCACTAAGATACTCAAGACCGGCCCTGAGCCAGTCATTACGGGTGCTACTGGATGCGCTAAATTCCTTACGTCAACTTCTGCCTGCTATGACAAGAAAAGAGGCAGAAAGGGAGTGGAGACGCAATGCATAGAGTAAAGGGTCCTCTCCTAAGGCCGATCCTCTCCAGACAGGAGTGAATGGTCTCTATCAGGAACGACCCATTGCCGATTCCGGATTCAACTCATGGGAGTGTGGATGGGGGTGTCTGGCAGAGCAGCCAGCCTTTGAGAACTTGGCAGAAGCCATCCTGGAGGTTCTGTGGCAGACAATTATAGTGGCATATGCCCCTAAATGCCTGTGTGTGTTTCTCAGTCCCACACTCCTGTTAGACACAATCACAGAGATCCGTGTTCCCCTGAACTATCCAAAAACTTAGATACAAAGATCACAGTAGTCTATTAATTGCTGTGATGGTTAATCTTCATTATTAACTTGATTGGATCTGGGATTAACTAAGAGACACACCTCTTAGGGGGTCCATGAGAGTGTTTCCCAAAAGAACTCACTGCAAAGGGTCTGAGAGAAAAGCAGGGCTGTTTTTGTCTGCCTGCTTTCACCCTTAGTGGTAACTGCACTGGCCTTGTGATTGCTGCTGCTGCTGCCGCTGCCGCCGCCGTCGTGCTTGAATGTTGATGAACGCTAGCTTTTCAGCCTTTTAGTGTGGACTAAAGACCCTGTTCTAGGAGATGTTCCACTCCATCTTCAGTTCCAGACAGGTGAGACATCCAGCCTTGTGCACTGTGCAGCTACTGGACTCTCAGCCTCTCCAGCATGAAGACAGCCATTGCTGAACCATGGAGGAAGTACTATGTAAACCATTTTAATAAGTCACCTCTGTGATGTACAACCATTCTGTTGGTTTTGTTTTCCCCAGAGAACTCCAAGTACTAACAACACAAAACCAATTCCCTGAAGGTGATGGTTCTAAAGTCTGATATTCAAACAGCCCCAGAACCCGACCCCATTCCCTCAAATGAGAAAGAGCAGGATTCTGAGAAGACATGGTTCAAATTATTCAAACAACCTTGAGACCAAATGAAAAGTTCAGAGGCCTTAGAAAAATACATTTAGGATGTGTAAGGATGTAAAGAGGGTGGGGAAAATCAAAATCACTTTCTGCTTATAAGACTATGAGGGGTTTTCTCACAATTATAAACTATTTGTTATTATTCATTCTTTTATTTGTGGGTTCCCCCATGCTTTTACATTGAATACCGTGAAGCAGGGGCTCACAGAGATGCTACTGCTCCAGCTGCAGGGAACTCTTGTTCCTGTACATCATGAGGAAAGACTCTCACTGGCGGACATGTCATGCTGTGGCACCGCAGCCTAGAAGAGGGACCTGCTGGGTACCACAAGTGCAGGACACGGAACTCCTGACTTTCACTTCTCAGCGTTCAAGAAGGCTCGGGCAGCAAGACACCTCCATCTTCTTGTCTGTCAAGCAGCGTGAGATCAGCCTAGGGGACAGCGGAGCTGCACGGGGTCCCCGCACGGCTTCCTGGGGCTTTCACCACTTTCCCAACCCAGACAGCCTCGGGAAGCCTCTAAATGGCCAATGCAAGTAACTCTAGTAAACACATTATTTTTAACCTCTAAAAGAAAAAGAAGTAATTTTCATTGTAATTCCTCCAACAATCTCTGTCTAGACTGGCAGCTTCGCACTGTTTCTTGTCAGATTTACACAACAGAGTGTTCTTATGCCTGCGCATGTCTGGATGGCCCCCCAAAAAATCAGCAAGTCAAAGAAAGAAGAAAAACAGTGTGATTGTGGAGTGAAAGTATTTCTGTTTCTACGCTGCGAGTGCTTCTTTCTTGAGTAAAACAAAACAAACTTCCACCACCGAACACATTTATTTATAATTTAGTTCTCATGAGGCAAAGGTAAGGCGATACCAGAGCTCTCCTCTGTCCTCAGAAGAGAATGTCTCTGCACCTCACTGGCTCAGAGTTGGAAAGTTTTCATTAGATGCATTTAATTGGTCTGACAGTCAGCTCAGGGCCTCCTCATTTAGAAGGATGGAGAGTGGGCAGACAGACAACATATACAAAATGCCTATTAACTCCCAGCCTTCTGGGTTATGGTGAGCGAGGGCAGATAGGACCCTGTAAGCCCCATCTCTCAATCTACTTATATACTGTACCTGCCAGTGGGCCTCTTGGGACCACCAGAGGTGGGCGTGGGTGAATAGTGAATGTCTCTGCAGCACTCCCACAGGCATGTTTACCAGCTACCCACCAACTCGCTCATCTCCCTCCTAAGATCACCCAAAGCCCTTTATGCCTAATAAGCATCTGAGGTAAGTATCTACACCTGCTCTTCAAGGTTACACATCTCTATCGGCATTATCAGCTGTAATACTTGCTGCAAATCAAACAGCCAGCTCTTGCATGAGACTTTATACAGAAGTGATATGTAGGGTTGAAGGAGCGGCACTACAGAAGCTATTAGCAAAACCAATGTCAAGGCTTATTTTTCGGAGGTTTTATTTGTTTGTGGTTTTGTTTATTTGTTTGAGACAGGCTCTGAGTTATTCCAGGCTGACCTTAAATTTACTGTGACAGTTAGGTTTACTTGTCAACTCAACACAGTCTAAAACCACCTATGAAGACAGTCTCAATAAGAATTTGTATACATGGAGTCAGTCTGTGGGCATGGCTATGAGGGTTGTTTTAATCAAGTTAATTGATATGGGAGAACCAGCCCACTCTGGGCAACATCATTCCCTAGGCAGAGGGTGTAGAACCATGTGTGAGTATAGAAGCATGCTGAAAGCTAACAAGCATGCATGTCTGTATTCATTCTCTCTGATCTCAACTGTGAATGAGGCTGACGGCTCTTTCAAGCATGTGCACTGTGGCTTCCCTGCAGCCATGGGCTGTAACCTGGGACTATACGCTGAAATAAACCCTTTCTCCCCTAAACTGGTTTTGACTGGGACACTTGATCACAGAAACGCATAGTAGAACACTTGCTCTGTAGCCAAGAATGACTTCTTCCTGACTCCACATTTTGGGCCCTGGGATTGCAGAAGTTTGCCATTGCATTCAGTCTGTGGTGCTGACGATGGAACGGAGCTTCGTGTGGGCTAAGAGTGGGGTGCATTCTACAAACAGCTAAACCCCTAATACAACATGTAAGGGAATGTTCTCAGAATTCACGTGCCCCAGCGACAAGCCCTACAGTTTACAGGCTGTGGTGGAACAGAGGCTGGACAAGCATTTACTGGCTGCTACCACCCAAAGGGAATCCCCCAACACTGTGGGGGTGGAAAAGGGAACAGTTAGTTGCGACGGTGTAGGCAGCGTTAGATGTTGAAAAACCATGCACATACAGGATTGTTCCTCTACCAACAACCAAGATAAAACATGTCTTTTGTGGATAAGGCTAATGGTGGTAGTATGTGTGGATAAATTAACCTGGCGGGGTGAAAATGTCTAGACTCTGAACTCTTCCCATTTGAAAACCAGACCACCATTGATTCGCCGACGGTACGCGTCACCGCTGATGCCCTCACAAGCACTAGCCAACAGGTGTTGGGAGTTAGTTGCTCTGTGGAGACCCTGCCCCAGGCTCGCCGCAGGACTGCAGAGCACCAAGAATGCTTTTCTCCGAAGACTGTACCCCTGGAGGTGAGGCCACAACGGGGCTGGGATCTGAAAGGATTTTGCTAGGACCATCAGGGTACATTCTCCTTTGCCTTTAGATGTTTCCTGGACCACATTTCACAAGAGGCAAAAAGCCTGGCTGCAGGCTACCTAGATTTTCACTCGGCCAGAGTAAAAGATCTTTCCTCTTCTGATTGGTCTGCTGGTGGTCAAGCTCCCCTCCCTAGGCCTATCCCTGAAGACAGAGGGCGGAACCTAGTAGGCTCAATGTGGGTCACAGAAGAAAGGCCCGGCAAGAGGTGCCAGGAAGACAAAAGCCACCCACCCACTCCATGCCGGTTAATAAGTTTCTTCTGTGGCATCCAGAGCTGTTCTCCACCGGTTTTATGATGTGAGCACAAAACACATCTATAGCTGGGCTGGCTTCATCTGCCAAAGTCTAAATTATCCTTTTGTGGCCCGAAGGCCTGAGGATATTCCTGACACCACCCTGAAAGGGGGAGGGGACTGTAGGTCTTCAGGGGTTGGAGTTCTCTGTCTGAGATAAAGGCCCCACCAGTTCCCGGGACAGAGGTTCAGAGACGACACAGCCATGAGCCAGGCCAAGAGGAAAACTTAGGGACTGGCAGGATGGTGGAGGCACTAGTGCCTCTGAGAGGCAGCCTGGGAGAAGCCCACGCCTGAGACCGCAGAAGACCCTGGGCCAGACCAGTAATCACACACAGCACAGCCTGCAAATTGTGATGTAAACCCTCTTGGTGGAAAGAACTGACAAAGGTGAGCACTCCATTCTTTGTCTTTGAATTCAAGCCCAGTTAGTTCGCCAGGTTCAATGTACTCAGAAAGAGCCTGGGCCTCCTATGGCCAAACTCCCAGGCAGCAACGCCATCACAACACCCATCTCGGCGTCCCCGCCAAGCCCTCCAGCTTCCTCTCGATGTTCCTATCACAAATCCCATTCGCTCTCACAGTCTGCTGGTTCTTTCTTCTGTACACAGGCCCTTGCCCGTCTTCTCCCAGCGCCCCTGAGTGGGCATCACCAGGACTCCAGCAGCACAGAAGCAGTGTTGGGAGTCTCACCCAGCAGTCAGACTAAAGTTCTCAGGACTGTCATAGCCTAGTACTGCCAGCCTTAACCAAGGCCTCGCAAGGCTTCTTGTCATCAGGACACGATCCCAGAGCTCAGAGCCCTATATGGCCTCCATCTGTCATATCCAGCCACTTGCTTCAACCAAGGCTGTAAGCTCTGCCATGTGACCTGTGACTGTTCATCTCTCATGTGACCAATGTCCCGTGTCCCCCTGTCTTCAGGTAATCCCTCAGAGAACAATAGGGAGAGCGGGTCTTTGTTTCGTATGTAGCTGTGTCCCATCTCATGGAACAGGGCCAAGTACAAAGAAGGCCCTCAGTTATTACCTCTCAAAGGCAGGAGTCGAAAGGCAGAATGGCTGTAAGATTGGAGAAGCTCCATCTATTGATAATAGAAACCATCTTCAAAATGAGAATCTACAATACTGTAAAAACAGTGAGTCAAACATACAACAAAGAAAAAAACCTACTATACAAGCTTTCCACCCAAGTTCCCTTCCCAGGCAAGACAAGATGGCCCCTCTGACCACCCTTCCCGCACAAGGTAACAGGACTAATTGTAGAAGCCCCTCCTGGAAACCCCAAAGGTCTTTACAAACTCTGCCTCCTACACAGAGCTCTGTCTCCTTCCTTAATAATACTTGGTGTTTCCCACAAGGTACCAAGGAAAACATGTTTTCAAGATGCCACGTATATCTGTGGAGATCTGCTTGGAGAAACAATATAAGACATGCTGGTTGTCAAGGAATGTGAGCTTGAGATCCTAGCACTTAGGAAGTAGAGGCAAGAGGCTTTGGAGTTCCAGGTCAGCCTACTGGATGACATTTCTGAGACTCAGTCTCTCCTACTATACTTGGGGCTCAGTGCTTTGGCTAAGCAGATTGGCCAGTACATTCTAGGGATCCTCCTGTCTCTGTTCCATAGCACTTTGGCTACAAACAAGCACCATTATGGCTTTTATGTGGGCACTGAGGATCTAAACTCAGGCCCTCATGTTTGTATAGCAAGTGAGGTGCCCACTGAGCCATCCCCCAGCCCCTACCTTTGGATTTCAAATTATGATTCTTACTTCAGTTGTCCTTTTGAAGACTTGGGGGTCTCGACTGATTCAGGCAGAGGACCTTTCTATTAAATTTGTAGTTACTGTCTTTAATAAGCAGAAAAAAGCCACTAGACTCATTAAAACTTTGTGCGGGGCTAACAAGAATGACACAGATAAATGAGCCTGCCACCAGGCCCAAGTTTTATCCTTGGGACCCACTTAGCAGAAGGAAAGAGTTGACTCCCAAAAGTCGTCTTCTGATTTTTACAGACATGCCAAGACACATTTAACCCCCACCACACATACAACATATACAATTAAAGTCACTGTAATTAAAAAATTAAACTGTGTGCAAACTAGGGATAAATGCCTGATGTCACAGGCTGAACTGTGTTCAGATACCAAGCAACCCCAATACACCTGAACATCCCTCTTTACATGATCAAGTTAAGGTGAAAGTCAGTAGGGTGAGTCCCAGATCAAAGATGACCCTATAAACAAGAAGTTTGGACTCTGACACATACATGCTCAGGGAGACACCACTTAAGGCCGTAAATAGCCTCTCGGAAGCCACAGAGCTTCCAGAAGATAGTACAGAACCATGAGTTAGCTATTCAACAGCCTTCTGAATGAATGCTGCCCTGACCATGAATGAATGTTCAACGTCCAGGTTGTTTAAAACGCTAGTTTGGGCAGGTAAGATGGCTCAGTGGATAAAGGAGCTTGCTGCCAAGCTGGACAATCTGAGTTTGATCCTCCAGACCAAAAGGGTGGGAGGAAAGAATCAAGTTCTGAAAATTGCCCTGACTTCTACACACATGCCATGGGACCTACATGTTCTCATGACTACACGCACTCTCTCACACTCATACACACACAACGAGAGGGAGGGAACGTGAGTGGGGGAGGCATGTTTTTCGGAAAGCTAAAATTTAAGACACCAGTTTATGATATCCTGTTATGGCAGTCCCAGAATATTAACTCTCAGGGTGTTCCCCTTCGGGTGCTGGAGAGGTGGTGCAGCAGTCAAAGCCGCCTGCTCTTCCAGAGGTCCAAAACTGAGTTCCCAGCATCCACACAGCAGCTCAGAAGCATCTGTAACTTCAGCTCAAGATACAGCGTGTGCAAGCACCAGGCATGCGTATGGCACACACAGGTGAGTACAAACACAACACCCAAACACTTAGAAATAAATCCATCTTTTTCAGAAATGGATGTTCCTATGAATTTTTCACAACTGAATTCAAAGCTGTACACTCAGTGTCTCCATTTTGCCTCCCATCAAGGTGATGAAATCCCCTGACAAAAGCAACTCAGGAAAGAAAATGTTCATTTGACTCACAATTCCAGGCCACCGTCCGTCACTGTGGAGGTCAAGGTGTCAGGAACCTGACACAGCTGTCATATCACACCCACAGTCAGAATGCTCCGATGCCAGAGGGAAACAGAACCACCTACATCCAGATGGGGCCTCCCACCTCCACTAATACAAAGAGAATGCTTCCCGTGCAAGGACACAGACCAACCTAATCCAGTGAGCTTAGATTGTGTCAAGTTGACAATTAAAACTAACCCTCATGCTTAGCAATGTCACCTCTGCTAAGGTGGCTATTTTTGCCCAGAACTGACCCACCGAGGCTAGAGTGTCAATGATATGAACAGACTAACAGGTGTCCCCCTACCCACGCCCCCCACTTCCAAATATCATTCTTCTGTGGTATTCTTATGTGACGACTCTTGTTACCTGGTAAGCACAATGAAAGAAAGTACACTCAGCCGTACATACGCTGTAGCAAACACGCCAGAGGGATGGATGGTTTAAAACAGTGTGAATCCGCTTACCAAAGGCCAGTCCATAGACAGACTGCGCTCTCCTTTAACCTCTCACGAGCCTTCATCTGCACACAAAGTATATAGATTCTGTCCCCTCAAGCAATCAGAAGGAACTTCACTATGGCTACCACGTTGTTATCAGAGACATCATCCACTAGGGCTGATAAATGGGTCAATTACCTGCTTCCTTGACTTTTATTTCCACTTGTATAAACGTTTTCATCCTAATATTACCAATACCTGTTGTAAGATGGGCAATAAATTACAGACTGACTAAAATCACCAGGAAATCCTTAATAGACCAAAAAAATTTAACTTGACCAGAAAAAAAGGCCCTAATAACACAATCATGTACTCCATAGTCTAAGAAATAGCAACCCATAGATAGATGAATGGCTATGCACCGAAATCAGCTTATGCATGGCATGAAATGATCAAGTTATTTACGGGTGTTTTCCAACAGCAGGGGCTGATGCACCTTGTAAGGAAACATGCCCAAAGTCCTTCAGTCCGGTCAAAGAGAACAGCCCACTGCACATCTTTATTTCCTAAGAGTATACTGCATGCATGTAAGAGTGAAAGGGCCACGAGAGGAAAACAATTGAGTAAGAGAGAAGAGATAAAATTGCTTTGTGCTTTGCCTTTAGTAACACAGGATACAGACGAAAGACTCAGGAGAGGGGACGGACAGCCTGCCACCCACACCAGCCCCAAGAAGATACTAGCGCCACTGATTGTGGGAAAATACATTTTCATTGGCACAAAAGCCCATGATAGCAGACAACAGATCACAAGGACACCGAATGCAAACTTAACGCTAAGCTATGAGCTAGGCCAACAACTTTAACCTTTCCTCAGGTCAGGCTCAGAGCCAGTGCTCCTCTATCAAGCGATCAAATGTATTCTTAACTCGTGCTTTGCTCTGCCTTCCCCGGCTCGCCTCCTGGCACACACGTGTGGAGTCAAGGATGAAAGGCCAAAAGCCCATGAAAATCAACAAAAACTACAACCGGCCAGCTAAGGTGATTCCAAGGGCTGTGCGGACACCTCCAGGTCCAACTGCTTCATCTGCCTCACCCTCTTGATATTTCCAGGAGGATGGGTATAGTAGTCCACAACTCAAAGCAGGTGGATCTGTGAGTTCAACGCCATCCTAGTCTGCATAGTGAGCTCCAGGCCAGCTAGAGCTAAAAAACAGAACAAAGGGTTCCTGGGTGTGTGACTCCTGTCTTCTCTGGTCACCCTCAGGCTGACCACTTGGGGTTTTCACTGAGACAGCTCTGCCGTTCCCACCGGATGGAAAACTTGTTCTCAAGTTCCCCGACATTAGCAATGATGCTGGGAGGGGGGGACATTTTTCTATTTCCCAACAAAGCTTGATGCTTCTGGAAATGTACCAAGGGGGACCTAAGATCAGTAAGGAAGCTCTATTGCTGCCTTTGATAAACTTCAACCGCAGGGAAGATGTTTCAAAACCAAACCGGAACATTCCTCTGTGTGTATGTATGTGCACACACGTGCAGCCAGCCACATGGTAACCACCCACAGTGGATTCTTTTCCTTGTCACCTCAGAGAATCTATGTATGTGGATAACTACACCTCTTCTTTTTGTCTCAAAGAACTCAGAGCTGCCTGCAGTCCTCCAACCACCTTGACCAGGTTTTGTACAGGATTCTGATTGAACAACTTATCCTCCATGAATAACTGGCTTTTGAAGAGGAGGCTGGGAAAGCCCTGAGCAACGGAGCCCGCTCTTCAGCGAGATGCGAGTGGCATGGGCACAGTCAGTCACCTGGGCATGCTTTGTTCTAAGGATGTATGTTTTAGAGCTTCTGGGAGGCACCCTGGTCAGTCTGTTTTCCGGTTGGGGTGTTTATGCACTAAGATCAACATAAGCCGGTAGTTAAGTAGGCAGAGTACATATTCTTTCCATATTGCCTTTTTTTGTTGTTGTTAGTGATGCTTAGACAGACAGACAGACAAAATAAAAACCATTTTCCCCCTGAGATGGTCTTACACACCCAAAGCTGCCATCCATATGTATCCAAGGATGACCCTGAGCTTCTGATCCTCCTGCCTCTGCCTCCACAGTGCTGACCATACATGTTACATGTGCATGCAAGCAGCGTAACCACTGAGCTACATTCCCAGCCCTAAATACGCTCTTAAAACTACAAGCACCAGGCTAGTGAGATGGCTCGGAGTGGAAAGGTGACCTGGGTTCCCTCTCCACCTGCATTGGGCCTAAAGGTAAGAACAAAAAACCGTCGGAGCACACAAATAATATTCAACAGACAACTGAAGATGTTTCTCAATAAATAAATAAATTAATCATACACAGAACTTCAAGAAATGTTCAAGTTCCTACAAGGCCCCAAGAAGTCTTATATCACTTTAAAGACAACCACGGGGTATGAAAATGAGTGCTGGGGGGACCCACCCTAGTTCTGGACCTAATTCCAGCTTCTTATGCATGAGACCCACGTGATCCGTGCAAGTTCCTCTCTGCAGGATGGCTTACGACTACCTGACTGTTCATGACTGTGGAGGCAGACCAGAATGACAGAAGCCAAGTACGGGGCATCAGCATAACTCTTATGAGGCTTCTCTTTAAGAGGTTTCCTCCCGGGTACCCAGGAATCTGGCCGGAGTGGACGCCGTGTCGGCAAGCTGGGATACTGCTTGCTGCATTATGTCACGGCCATCTCAACCAAGGGAGACAGGAAACTGCTGGTTCTTAGAGACCATAGGCTCCAGATGCCAAATGTGCCCAGTCATCAGGAAAACCTCTCAATTCTAGCACCACTTGAGACAGAAGGGCAGGGACAGGCAGTAGTGGAGAGAGAGCTACACCTCAGAGCGAGCCAGAGCCTTCTAACCACAGGCGTCCCCTCTGGCGCACACACTGCAGTGGTCCTGCCCTGTGGGACATGGCCTCTACTTCCCAACCCAGTTTCCTCCGAAGCATATGGTTTTCTCCAGCTTCACAGGGCAACACTCAGTACCTCTTCCCGACCCAGCATACAAAAACGGACTTCCATCTTTGCATTTGTGAAGAGATCCGCTCTGCCTCCCGAGTGCTCAGATTTAGGCACGTGAGGCTGCTTTTTCTTTTCTAACAATGTTACTGTACTATTTTCTCTTTGACTTTGTAACTTTTGTGGGGGAGGGTCTCACACAGGAGTTCTCTTCGCAGCAGTGTCCAAGCACTTGCATGGTAGACCAGGCTGGTCCTAACTGGTTTTCAACCTCCTCCTTTTATTAATTTATTACTACCCACCAGCTGCAGGCTAGGCTATTACACACAAAAACATGTAAAAGAAAACAAAAACAGAAATAAAACAACAACAAAAGACCACACGCATGCTTCATGTTTATAAAAAAATCAAGCCACCATAGATAACAAGCACAGAACAGCAAGTGAATCGAAAACTCTCAACTAATTATGCCCGGTAGCTGTAACCACGGAGAGACACACAAAGGGCCTCTGCTATCTGAGGGCAAAGGCAGACGTTATCAGGCCAAGCTGTCATCCAGTCGCTCTAAAAATGGGGAAAAGAATATGAGCAGGCGAAGGCAATGGGCACGTGAAGTACGGAAAGCAGAAGGGGTCATTCCACATACGTGAAACAAGGAAACGGGGGCTCAGACAATGTCTCTTCAGGGTCTGTAAGTTCAAACTTCTTTTTCGCACAATGCCGACGAGGGCTGTGGCAGTAAGAAGGACGGATCATACATGCAGGAATAGGGAAAGTTGGAAATTGAGTAAAAATATGCGGTACAAGGGGCCAACTCTTCCAATTTTCCGGGAGAATGAGAGCACACTACAGCAGCGGCAGACCGCATTGTGACTTCTAGAACTACTACAGAAGTTCACTATCAGTGAGACTGGTATCTGTAGTGTGGAGACGAGAGGCCGCGTCTGAGGTGCATCTGAGGTGCATTTGAATTGTGAGAACCACAGCCCAGAGAGGAAGAAAACCAGATGTGTTCTCAGGTTTCAGACAGGACCCAGCTGAGCGCTGAGCCATCTCTTCTCCTAACTATGAATCCTCTGGGGTAAATGATGATGGTGTCAAGACAACTTGGGGGAGGAAAGGGCTTATTCAGCTTCCATATCAGGAGTCTGAATCCAATGAGGGAAGTTGAGGAAGGATTCTGGAGCAGGAAGTGAAACAAGCCACTCAGGGTGCTGGTTACTGAACCACTCCTCATTCATTTCTCAGCCTGGCTTTTTATTCCATCCAGGGCCACCTTTCCAGAGACCACGTGACCCACAATGGGCTGGGCCCTCCCCGGTCTTCATGGATGAATTAAGAAAATGCCCCATGGGTCAGTCTACAGGAGGCATTTTCTCAGTGAAGTTTCCTGCTCACCAAATGACTCTAGCTTTCAGCAAGTTGACAAAAACCAAACCAGGTAGGTGATGGTCAGAAGCATCTACGCCCAACAGAGGAGCCAGGACATCACTGGCTAAACATGACACAGCTTCACAGACCAGCAATGCTACACTTGTATTTACAGAAGAAAGGTCATTTAACTGGTGAGCTAATTTAGAACATACTATAGTAAGACATAAACAAATAAAAAAACAAATAAATAAACACACAGGGTATGGTGGAGTACAGAAAAACCTGTGCTGGTTTCACTTAAGAATGTCTAGCAAAATAGTAAAAAAAATATTTATTTTATTGAAAATTGGTGCTGGAATAAATGTCACTGGTGTTGTACATAGTGTAATACTGTATGCAGTGACAAATCTTTCTGTCTGTGCTGTGGTGTCTGTGCTAAGAAAAAAGGACACATAGAACTGTTTGCTTAGGCCCAACAAGCTGCCTTTTCATGGTGTATCATCTTTAATTGAAAGGATAAATTACAGTCATTCAAATGTGGGACTTTGGCAGACCATTTCTTGGAAATGAACAAAGTCAAGCTGATACTTCAAGGAAAGGCTGTATTTTTAGTTAGTGATAAGATTCATGCTTTCAAGTAACCATTACAATTTTGGAAAACCTGTTTGCTACACTATGAACTTGACAGATTCCCAATACCACACTTAGAGACTTTTTCCAGACAACATTCCTGGAGATATAAATAATTTTTACATTTACACTAAATTTTTATAGATCTGTGTCACTCTGGGAGTCCATATTTCCGGAATGTCCAGTACTGATGTTATGTGCATGACAATCCAGTCAAAACACAAGACAGCTCAGTAGATTTAAGTACAGTTTGCTGCAATGTTTTGATTCGGCACTGCAAGATTCTGGTGTATCAGAGATGATCACATTGCTTGCAAAGGTAGTGCGATGTTTATATGCGGGCAGCTCTTTCTCTCAAGCCTGATGCTATAGAGCAAACACATCAACTGAGGACCCAGCAGTCCTCTAGGAAGCCAGACACTTCAGACTGACAGAGACATACAAAATACCACTTACTTCCCTCACTCTCTTTGGGAAAAATACATGTTTTCATTAAGAATGGGGTGTCTATAATTAACATGTGCTAGGTTAGAGTTGTTATTCTTAACAACAGAAATTTAATTTCTCTGTTTTAATCTCTAACGTGATATATATATATATATATATATATATATATATATATATATATATATATATATATATATATATATATATATATATATAATTTTTGGGGCCCTCATTAACATCCTAAAACGCACACATTCGCTAACATGGATTTGTCTTAGCAAGGCAATCACAGAATGAAAACACTAAGGTGTGGAAGGCTAGCAGCCCTAACACTACCACGTTTACAAATTTCACAGACAAGAAGAATGCAAATGAAATAATAAACTGAAATTAAGGTAAAATGAACTGTTGTGGGGGTTACAGGTAAGAATACACCCAGAGAGGATGCTTCATTACATATGTGTAACTTAGGCATGCCATCTCTTGTAAAAGGCACCATGCCAGAATTTTGTTTTCCCACAGGTGTAAGCACCTATGTACGGGTGCATGTGCACATCTATATACATGCATGTGGAAGCCAAAAGTTGATGCCAAATGTTTTCTATTGCTCCGAGGCAGGGTCTCTCACCAATGCTGGAACTCACTAATTTGTCTAGTTTAGCTCTCCGGCTTTCTCTACCCCCGAGTGCTGGCATTATAGGTAGGCCACTACCCCTGCTCCGTTTGTATGTAGATGCTTGGGATCTGAACTGTGGATCCTCACACTTGAATGGCAAGCCCTTTATCCACTGAGCCATCCTTGTAAGCCATACACTAGAACGTTGTGGCTAATTGTGCCTGAGGTGAAAGGGGGCGAGAAGGGAGGCTGACCTTTACAGAGGCACGAGTCTCAGGGAGGCCCCCTAGGACAGGGCTCTCTCCTTGAGGCCCTCAGTAATGGCATCCATTACCTAGTTTTTCAACAGAGATCTCTGCTTTAAAGAGACCTTGTGACCTTCTTCAGGAGCCCCACACTTCCCCATTTTATCACAGGGAAGACCACACCTTACAGTCAGTTTCTGAGCTTCACCCATCCTCCTATGTAACCAGAACAGTCTTAGGAGTGAGTTCCTGCCGTCTCTGCCCTGCCTTCTATCGTCCCATCTGGACCCACTGATTCAGCAACACCCCCTTTTAATGGCTCATTATTCTGGGTTCCTTTCGACCTCTCCTGACTGATGTCATTGCTTCTACTTGGAATGTTCTCTATTCTCAGCATCTAAATAGCTGCTTCAAATGCTACACTGTGGGAGTCTTTTACCTGCCCCTCTTAGACGTTGTTTCCATAAATATCTACATATCAAAGTCACAGAATATTGCCCCATGACTGTTAGAATGTCTATTTGTATGTGTCTGCTGATTGCATAAAGAACTGTGGCTGGGCATACCTGTCAGAGTTCTGTGGTTAAGTCCAAGCCTTTCACATGAAGAGTGGTAGAACTGGGGACTTAGCTCCCACAGGATTTCAAACCCCAGCTCCACATTGCTACCATGTGCCAGCTGCCATATACCCAAACTTCTAAACTAACAGTTCAGTTATTGAAAGAGGTGTCCCTGGGGAAAGAGTGAGTTCTGATTTTACATTGACAGTAGTCACCGGAGCAGCATTTCCATTACAGAATTCTTCTTCATGAAATCAGATTATTTTATAGTTCAACACTTCTTGCCTCTGTGCCCCCAAACTAACAGAAGTCTTTAGAAATCCATTCCTGACAAACAAGTTAAGCCAACTCCTCCATACACACAGGGTCCACTCAATGTTGGAAAGTTGCTGGGGCTTTTCTGGAGGGGGGAGTGGTTTGTTTTTGTTGCATATCAATGGATTGACTCCCTGACTTGAACTCATAATCCTGCCTCAGCCTCTCAAGCCCCAGATTACAGGAGTATGTCATCACCCCACTCATTGGAACAGGGGTTCTGTTGTTTGCTTTTGATATTCAATATATACAGACAGACACACAGACACACACCCACACACACCACACACACACACACACACACAAACACTCTCTCTCTCTCTCTCTCTCTCTCTCTCTCTCTCTCTCTCTCTCTCTCTCTCTCTCACTGTTGTTTTCCTAGACAGGGCCACTTAATGTTGCCCTGGCTGTCCAGAACCTGTCCTGTCTCCCCGGTGCTGGGGTCAAAGGAGCCTGCACCATCATTAACCTTCAGCACACTTTCCATTTAACCAAATGAAACGTAACTTCCATTCGAATGGTCCTGGAACAGTTTTTTTTTGTTTTGTTTTGTTTTTTTGTTTGTTTGTTTGTTTGTTTTTGGTTTTTTTCTGCTTAGTGACTCCTTTACTTATGAAAACAACTTTCAGGCTGAACTTGAGAAATTCTTCCCCATCTCTTTCTCTGTCTACTTGGCTCTTGCGACCAGGCTGCCTCACACAACTCACTAAACTCTACCCCGTCCCCTATGCAAACATCTCCTTTCTGCTGCTGAACTGAAGCAAGCAATGGGCAAGAAAAGTGGCAGTTACCTTCTTAACTGACAACTGAACAGAGATGACAACGCTGAGAATGTCACCCTCTTTGCACCCAACAGAGCTTTGTGCCTCCGGCTGCAGATGCCAGACAAGGTGACCCACCCCCACTCCTTCCTCAGACGAGGCCCTCCAGACCTTATACCTCAATAATTAATTCCTCTGATGATGACTTCGAGAGTCTACAACAATCTTTTCATCACCTTTAAATCAGAGTTTTCAATCTGGAGTCAGTATTGCAGAAACGAGTCCGTCCTTTCACAAGAGTGACGAGCCACCCTTGTTCTGAAAGCAGTCCTTAAATCCCGTAAAGCAACTATGTGCAAATATTCCAAACCGAGGCTGAATTTTAAGTATTATTTCTTGATTACAGTGCAGATGGAAGCTGGGAGAAAAGAGCGTAACACATTTTAAACATTTATATCTAGTGTTAATTAGTTATATTAGGCATGTGCTGCATTTTCATTAAAAGCCAATATAAGGGGCTGGAGACATAGTTCAGCTGTTACGTACACTTGTTGCTTTTGCTGAGGACCTAAATTAAATTCCCAGCATCCACATGGTGGCTCACAACCAACCATCTGTAATTCCAATTCCGGGGGACCGAAGACTTGTTTCAAGCTCTGTGGGTTACTACACTGTGCGATCACACAGAGCACATACATAAATGAGGGCTGTTGGTACCAGGAACCGGCTTTACGGTGGGTTACAGATCACCTCCAAACCCAGGAATGATGTCACCCATAGGCGACAGGAACCCGCACATCTGTTACCATGGCAATCGCTATACATTCCCAGCATCCATTTGATTTACCTCCCACCTTTACCCGCAAGTGGTTACATTACAGCCTAAATAAAAGGCAGACCCTTCCTGACCTTCGCCTCTTCTCCTTCTTCTCTCTCTTTTCCCCTTTTCTCTCTCTCACCCCCCTTGTCTCCGTCCCCCACAATAAACCTCTCTCACGTGTAACTGCATTGACCTGGTGTGGTCTGTCTGGATTTGAGTCACAATTCTATCATAACAAGGGCAAAATATTCACATACATTAAATAAAACTTTAAAATAATGGGTTGAAAGGGATGGGATTCTGTGGCAGAACACATTCTGGGGCACACAAATCCTGAGTTGCCTCTCCAGCACCATCCCCCCAAAGCCAATACAGGTCCATCCACATGTCTTTCCATCCTGCTCCAAACCCCCAGACCTCCCTAGGCAAGCGCTCCTGACAGGCGGCTGAACCAGCTTCCTCACATGGACACGATCTCTGTTTCAGAGATGGATTGCTTTCTGTTTGTTATTCACAACAGGCCCTCACATCAAAGTTTTCTCTGGTTCCAGCTTTATGAAGACCATGGGATTCCTACCTAAAGCACTTGTAAACTGGGCATGGTGGGGCACGTGTATGATCCCAGCACAAGAGAAGCAAAAGATCCTGAGTACAAGGCCAGGATGGTGTAGTGAGTTCAAGGTCAGTCTGGATATATGGCGGGACAGGCAAGCGATCTAATCCACCCAATGTGAAGTTTCTCCTTCCACAGTTATCAGAAAGCAAGAAAACAGTTCAGAAACACTTTGTGGAGCATTGTGTCTCCCTAATGCTCTTTCCTCCTACATACAGCTGTGGTTCCTGCTCTAACGGGGCATGCTGGGCAGGAAGAACCAAACCAGGGCAGAAGGGAAGTCTGGTTCTAGTCCATCCCACAGACAGCACACGCTCTAGGGAACATGGGAGTTAGGCCCCCAAAGTGCACTGCACACCACTTTGACTAATGTCAAAAGCCCAGATCTAGAATCTCGAAGGAAAGAGATGTCAGTAGTGACAGTTTTCATGAACCATGCAAATCCAAGTGTTCTATCAGTAGCCGAGGTCTGCACTGGGGTGAAGGGACAAAGGTGACTCAAACAGGGAGACCCGGGAAGATCTCACCGTCCTCGGCCCTGTGATAGAGCTGATGCATTAACCTGGAGCTGCTCTTCTCTCTGACTCGGTTTCTCCCTTCTGCCAACAACCAGGGAAATCTGTTCTCCCCGTGCTTTGTAAGCAGATGACCCCAGAGAAATGACTTCCGGAACCAAAAGCATACCATAAACAAAATGTCAGCCTAACAGAGTATTAGTACAAGATGGAATTACAGAAGTAGTACAGAAGCTAAATGACTCTTCCTAGGCCTCAGACGGCAGAGAGGCCTGGGTGGGAAAGTGAGACCAGTCTGTGGGTGGGGTAGACACCCGTGAATCCATTCTTCTGACCAGCATGGTTCTTCTCCAGGTCTTTGTGCTCCAGCCTGGACAAGCTGGAGCCGGTTACTCAGGTTCCAGTTTTAAGATCTAACAAAGTATGGTCACTAACCGGTCTGGGCCCAGCATCTCATGTCTTGGTGGCGGGGATGACATCACCCCAGAGTGGTCACCCCAGAGTGGGATAATCCTGGCTAACTCAGGAATCCCCAACTTCAATACATCCCCATGTAATGCCCGCCACACATAAGAACTCATAAGAACTATTGAACTGCCTGGCAGTGATCAGAAACTTGGGGGCAAGCAAGATTTTCCAAGCACAGTGTGAGAAACCCCTGAACCCCTAAGCTAGGATGAGAACGGAACTCACATGTGTAAATACTGCCAGCATGTATTACGTACATTCCATACGCAAATAAAAATCCATGTACAGGAGCTCAGTCCCCTTGGAACCTGCTCCAACCATGTTGAAGTGAGGAAAACAGACAGAGCCACTTGCTACTGTCATTAGCTAAACGTGGCACAGCCGGGGCCTGAACCCCTGCCTTGCACCGCTTCTTGAACTCCACCCTGCAATATGGCTCGCAGTACCTTTGACACGGTGCTAAATTAAAAGATCAAAAAATGCTTCAGAACACAGAACAGTCTCTAGTCCAAATGCCTTCAGGGATGTCAAGGGAAGAGACTTGGGGGAGGTGGGCAGGTGTACATGCATATGGGGACATGGTGGCTGAGTAGCAGGAGCTGTGGCAAGCTTGATGAGCACATGCCCAGGGAATGGACGGCCCCACTGACTGCAGCAGATTGCAGCCATGTGGGGAGGTGGGTCTGTGCTGCTTGCTCTTCCAAGTGTTCACCCTCTCTCTCTGTCTCTCCCTCCCTCCCTCCCCACCCACCCTCCCTCCCTCCCTCCCTCCCTCCCCCCTCTCTCCCTCCCCCCCCTCTCCCTTTCCCTCCCTTTCCCCCTTTCCCTCCCTCTACCTTCCACCCCACCCCATGTGTGTAAAGCTTCCAATATCCAAATTTCTGTATGAAGTTTTTAAACATACTGTGCAGGGCAGAACATGCTAGTGTGGCACCTGTCTGTGACCTTCAGCGTGAACAATCATGCAGCACACACCCCTCAAGACTTTACTTAAGATCCATGGGAAATGCTCCCTTGGACTGGTTCCTTGAGATTAGAAACAGCAGACTGTGTGTCTCCAACTTGTGCAAACTTTGAACTATGACCCATATGACATATGGAGAGCCCAGTGTCAGTTTCCTTTCCGTCATTTCAGTCCACACATTGCCGCTGAATGAATGACTAACAGACCTTCATTAAACGTCTATCCTCCCTGAAGTTTCACCGGAGGTCACCGTAATACGATTCATTGTCCTTACCTTCGAGTAAAGACCTGTCATAATTCATATGGTTATTACACAACTTAGATACAATTTTGGCCAAATCACACACACAAAGGAACTCGTTCCTTTAGCAACAGCCTGTTATAACATTGTTGGCCTACTGAATAAGTGTTAGTCAAGCCCTACAATAATAGCTTCATAAATGAACTTTATCATATTATATTGTTACTACTCATCTACTAATGAGATCTATGAAAAAAGAACAAAAATTAAAATCACTGAAACCACCGTCAGAGCTTGAGGCAAAATGTTCATCTAATCACCACCTAATCATGAGGACATTACGTATGCTCACTGTACATCCTGTTTATTCCGTGTCAGGCACTAATATGGCATGATTCTGTACATGCAATACTCAAATGTGTTTCAGTGCTCCTGATGTGGCTGCTATCAGTAGAGAAGAAGAAACTGGATAACAGAGAAGGTAAGTCAGTTGTCCAAGGTCACACAGATTGCGTGGCAGAGCTGGGATCTCAACAGCCCTGCACAACAGGTTACACACCTCTCAAGCACATGGACCCTTTGTTTTCGCTTTACTTACACAGTATACAGCGAAAGGAGAAGAGGCCAAAGTCACCAGGATGTTTTCTCCATCTCATTACCAAACGAGCTTTTTAAAACCCACCACCAGACTCTGAGTTGAGAAAAATCTATCCTTCTCCACAAGTGCAGCAGCTTGTTTCAAAGGCTCAGATAAAGTTGAGTGCCGCTGATCCATCACATAAAAGACCGTTTCCCCTGGCCTTCCTCAGTCCCCTTTGAAGGCCGACTCCTTCAGAGCACTCCAAACAGCTCCCCGAGACCCACACCTCTCTCTCACCTTGCTTTTGTTCCTTTCCTCACACACCCCACTTCTAAGGGGGGGTCTAATTTTTCTGACCTATGAAGAAATTAGCAGAAAAAGGCTGAAGTTAGCAAGGTTGGTTTCACACACTCAGAGGCCTGTCGATCGATTCTTTACTGGTAGAGAGAACTTGGCTAAGTGGGTTCTTCTGTGCCAGCACTAGAAAGGGAACCCAGGCCCTACGGTGCTAGGCAACCTGTCCACTGAGCTTTGTCTTTCAACGGCTGGGTTTTCTTTAAATTATATAGGCAGAGACCACCTGGTTAAAAAAGAACCAGGGATCTTTGCAGAACTTTGGTGGTAAAGGCTGGGTTATTTTTATTGTTGTTTGTTTGATTTTTGTTGTTTGTTTTAATTAGTAGGGACTGGACAGTTGAAGAAAATATCCTCTTTAGGCATGTAGACTCAGTCCACTTGCATTGAATATAACCCTAGGTCACTATTTCAAAAGCAGAGTTGCTAATGGTCACATTCTGACCTCAGATGATGGGTGGGTTTCACTGTGCACTTCATAAAGTTAGCCACAATACAGTGTGTGTTTGTGTGTGTGTGTGTGTGTGTGTATGCGTGCACATGCTATGAATATGACTTTTAGAACAGAAACAAACAGCAATATAAACCATGTTACTTAAGATTAATGTCAAGCTCAAGTTGGATTTAAACCTATGAAGCCGCTTGGATCTAAATCTGTTCTGTCCAAGGTGGGTCAGTGGGAGGTACAAGAGCATCAAACAATCTTCCACTTTGACACTTACTCATACACTGTTTTACAGTATCATAAGAAATATAATTTTCAGACAGAGGGTAGAAATACCAAACTCACTCTTCAACAAACAGGAGACAGTGGCTCGGAACCTCAGCCCACCAAGCGGCCTCGGCTGTTTGCAAGGTCTGTGCTTTGCATATTATTTTCTTATGAAATATGACAGAAGACATCCCAGCTACTATGAGCCATAAAGCGTTTTGTACACTTAGCCCTAGACAGTGTGAATTACCAAGCTACACCTTCCCAAGTAGGAGGCAGCAGAGACTGAGGGTAAGGAGGTGCTAGCAGCCCTCTCAAGGCTGACCCCAACGTGGGGTTTTCAGAGTACATTACAAGGCCAAAATAAGTAATGAAGTCAAAAGAATGCATGGGCACATGCAGTGTGCGCATTCACACACACACACACACACACACACACCTTACCATAACTAAGCCCTGGACTTATTTCCAGTAAGTAAAAACCCAAATCTATTCCTTTACCACAAAGCCCGCCACCTAGTAAATTCTCATGCTAGAAACCCGTTAATGTATCCAAAGTCCCATTCTGTAGGTCACACATACTCTCCCTATCTTGGTTTTCCACCAGTCTGATTAAATGACTGAAAAATTACTAATATATCACTCAGAATAGGAAGGTCGACACCAGCTTGTAGTGTTTTTTTTTTTTTTTTTTTTTTTTTATCTCTTGGACCCTAAAACTCCACTAGGAATCTAAAAATGAAGAATGGGGAGCAGGGCTGCTTCGAATGAGGGCTAAGGGACATATTAACCCTACTGCAGTAATATGGTGACATTCGGTCCTTGCTGATGGCCTTGGTGACCGGTCAGAGGTACTAAGCAAACTTCACACAGTGTAGCAATGTGAGCACCTTCATCCTTTCCTGCAGACTTGGGCTATAGTCTGAAATCTTTACATCCTATATACCTACATCGGAACCTCATCCCTGGTATGATGGTATTAGGAGGAACGTCTTGCCAGGGTGAGTAGGGTCAAAGGGCAGAACCATGATGAAAGATGCCCCGGGCAGTTTAGTCACGCCTTCCACAGTGGGAGTACGCCTAAGGCCGTGTTGTTAGCCGGCCGATGGGCGTCTTCACTATATAGCACAGAACCTGTGGTCATCTTGACTTTGAACTTTTCTACCTTGACAGTTTTCAGAATAAAGGAAATGGGTTGTTTAGTAAAGTCCCTGACCCAAGGTGTCTCCCTACAGCAATCCCAATTAGCTAGGACACTGGCTGGTCATCTGACAAGCGAGAACAGAGCTAGTAGCTCACGATGACAGAACTTTTTCCATTTTGTGAAACTTGGTGTGTGCAGACACAACCAAAATCCACAGCTATGGAATTACGAAGTAAGCCACCTTGGCAACCCAGGCCAGCACCACCTATTTCTAACAGAGCTTTATCTACAAATCTGTGTGGACAGTAATTAGTAAGACTCCTTAATGTCTTAAAACAACTGTGACCCAGGAGCCCGCCTGGGTAGCCCAGCGCACACTCACCTTTGGGCACACGACTGCCCATCTGATTCTTGCACCTCTCTCCAAGAAGAGATCGTCTCAAAACCTCTCTCAAACTCCTCTGACAGAGATCATTCAAATGTGCAGCGGTACTCATGCGAGCAGAAAGCGGTCCAATTCAGACTTCTCCAGCATGATTTATTAACACTTTGTGGAGAGACTTGTCAACCCGCACCAGCTGTGTAGTCTCCAGAGCGAGATAGCAGCACAGATAAATTAAAAATCAATTTTTTTATTAGAAACTATTTTGAAGCATTAGAGGGGATGTGATTTTTGAGCCATCTTCTGTATTTTCACAGGAAGCCCTTGCGACCGTCCCCTTACAGTCCAAAGGATGCATGGATGCTCTTTTTGGGAGCAGATACCAATGATCCCCAGAATCATTAGATTTATCAGAATCATTAGACCTGCCTAACACGCACTGTAAGATCTCCTACTTCAGACTGAATGCTTTCCCATGGGTTAGTCAGGACATAGTGCTTGGTCACTGCAAAATTTAGTAAGAAATAAAAGCAGACCACACACACACACACACACACACACACACACACACACACACACACACACAAAGAGAGAGGGAGAGAGAGAGAGAGAGAGAGACAGAGACAGAGACAGAGACACAGAGAGACAGAGACAGAGATAGGGTCAGGGGCTCATGAAACATAAAGGACTCAGTTGCTGTCTGGTCAGTTTGCTTCCCGGTTTTACTGGGGAGCTGAGTTTGTTAACACTTTGTTAATGAAGAACACTCTAACCTGCTCTGCTCTGACCCATGGCCCAGGAAGGAGGGAGAGCCCTGGACTGAGAAACAACCGTTTTGCTAACTTTTCCTCCTGCTTCCCCTGGGGAGTAGCTATCAGGCAAATTCCCACTGATAAGTCTAACAGAATCCAAACTTGTGTTCGCATGGCTGAACAGATGCTAATGGTGAGATCTTAAAGTGCTGATTCCCTTTGGTAACGGACATACAGATGCCGTAAATGCTTTAAACGACCTCCCTGAACCTATCCCTCTTAGCCTCATGATCCCAAATGTAACAATGCTTGAAAGGCCACACCATCCTGGAACCAGCTTCCCTTTCTTAGCTGACAGACCTTCTTAGGTTACACTCTTTGGGATTCTGATGGCGACAGGTACCTGGTTCAGCTCATAGGACCTCTAGCCCATTCTCTCAAACATGGCTCTGGACTTTACTAATGGAAGAACTTTTGTGAAAAAGCCATCCACAGCAGTTGAGTCACATTTAAGTCCCTAAATGAAAATTAGTGTGTTAAGCCAAGAAATCAAGGCCTTTATTTTGAATAATAAATTTAAATCTACCCCTCAAATATATCAGCTTAACATCCTTGACTGGGTGGGATTTTCAAAAGTTACTACAGACCTCTGTGACAGGCAGATAGAAAGACCAATGCATCTTCATAGGACACAGCACTTTTTTCTAGTATATATGAGACATCCCATGAAACATAAACATGACACACGTATGCTCACATACTCCCCTCCTCCCTTTACTTTTGAGTCCCAGAAGAAAATGACTGTAGAATTTTAAATCAGAAACCCAAAGCTAAGGTTAGTAGTCTCAGGTTAAAGTCTCGCCCATCTCCAAAGCTAATTGGGTTCTGAACAGTCCCAGGGGTGTCTAGCTGAACAGAAGGAGCTAGGAAACCCTAGCAGGCCAGAGCAGCCTGGGGAATTGCTAGTTCTCTGTGCCAGGAGCCAAGGCTCACCCCAGACTTGGTTGGTATCAGATAATACCAAGTGCTCGCTTGGATTTCCAGGACTAATCCACTCTAGGGTGGACCATCCAGGTTCCCTGGTGTCTGTACTGTGGGAAGACAGTGGGCTTTGCCGGGCCAGACTGTTCCTAGATAGTTCCGTCTAACGTGAGATAAAGACTGCACTCTCAGAAAACATCTGTGTGTGGTAACAGTGTGTGTTCTGCAACTCTTTAGCCCCATTGCTGGGGGTGCAAGGGCCAAGATTACTAGTGAAAATGGAGAGTATTTCAACTGTCCTACAAATTCAAACAGTGTTTGAATTCTACATTCTAAATTTGTTCTACAAATTCACACACACTCATGCTGCACTTCTTAATGTTTATAAGTTCTATCAATCCTTAAATCAACGCATCAATAGCAGCTTTAATAACTTCATTTACTCAGAAAGGCCCCACTACCTTGAAATCAATTTAAATCTCCCAGTTTATTCATTAAACCACCCCCTTGCCTCTCCTACAAAACAGATCACCCCGGGGAGAGCAGGGCAAATTTTAGGTTTGTCTCTATATAACTTCTTTAAACTCCAAGATGACTTCTAACAGGCACCTTTAATCCCAAAACTCAACTGCATTTTAACCTTAATGCAGCATAGTTCTCTGGTGAAGGAGCCCTTTTCCCACACACAAATAAGAAAATAGTTCAGTATTGAAAGTTAGGCCTTAAGTCTACAATTACATTCTGTAGTAAATGGAAACTAACATTCTTTTTTTTTTTTACCCAAATCGGTATGCTTTATGTCTGTAAATCAGTTTCAAGTTTCCAGGATCCTCGCCTGGCTCTCAGCTAGCCCTGGGTTACTATGACTGACTTGGAAATACACCATTTGCCCAGAAATTGCTCTCAGTCAAAATGTAAATTGCTTATAAAACACGTGTTAACCCCGCTTAGAAAAGGCAGCACACATGAACACACACACACACACACACACACACACACACAAATCCATTCAAAACAAAAAGAGGTGGAAACGCTTTACAAATTAAGGCTTCCCTTAAAAAGAAGGGGGAGGGGTGAAGGCAGGACCGGTTACTGTGCTTCCAAAAGTAAATTGCTTTTTTCTTAGGTTAAAGTGGCTTAATGTGACTGCAAGAGGAAGGCGATTTTTCTTCAGTAGATAACAGTACTCAATCTGAGAACGAGGAGGAAGCCCACTCTCAAAATAAAACTTCATCAACAGGCAGCAACCCGCGGGAGAGGCCCACCAGACACCGGAGCTAAAATGGAGCCTGAATTTCCTCTCAGACAGAGGGTAGTCGCAGGAGGTCAGGGTCAAGGTCACCGGCAGGGCAGGCTGCAGCTGCCCGGCTGCACACCACGGGAGGGGCGGCGTTCCAGCCGTCTCAGCCGAAACTGATAAATCCTTCTCTCCCACCCTCCCTCTAACCCCGCCAACATTTTTTTTTTTTTTTAAGCAGGGGGAGAAGAGAAGAAAGGGAAATGACCAAGTAACCTCGCCGCCCCGGCTTTCGCGTACAAGCTCATCAGCTCCCAAAGTTGCCATCTAAGGGCAAGTTCGCAGAGAACACTGAAGCCCATTTTGTGCGAGCGGGGCATGCCTCCCGCGGTGGCGCCCGCCCGGGACACCAGCCTCCCCTCTCGCTGCCCACGCGCGTCCGAGCCAGAGGGAAACCCGGCCCGGCCATGTGCACGCACACTTCCACCAACTGCTGCGAGTTTTCTGTGAATCGCAGCGCGGAGCCTCCCGCCTCGCCCGCCCCGACTGCGCCGCCTTCTCCTCCTCGCACAAAATTTTCCTACACTCGCAGCCGCCTGCGAGTGATTTTATGTGCATATATATTACATATGTGATATTATCCTCAGAACCTCTAGCGGGCAGGCGAAGAAAGGACTGCACGGGGGCATTTCTCTCTCTCTCCCTAAAGGAAGGGGAAAGAAGCACAACCCTAGCCCTGCGCGTCGACTCCTTGCGTACCGGGAAGGGGGAAGAAAAGAGGAATGTTTGCGGAGCAGACTGCCCGCGCGTGCCCTTGCTCGCCACTCCCGGTGCCAACGCGCCCGCCCGGGCCACAGCTGCCCCGCGGCCCCCTGGCGTGGGCACCGCCGCGGAGATTTCGCGAGGGGGGAGATCGATCGCGCTCGCCAGTCTGCGGCGGAAACACACTCGCTCACACACAACCCGAGACACCATAACCTTAACCCTTCCCCCACCCTCCGTGAACTTCAGGTGACCGACCACGTCGGCCTGACACCCGCGCGGGCGGGCGCTCCGGCTCCGCTCCCGCCCCCAGCCCGGGTTTTGCAGGATCGGGCTCCGAGCAGCGCCAAGCCGCCCAGGAGAGGGGAGCGGGGGGGGGGGGGGGGGGAGAGGAGAAACTGACCCTCCGTCTCCCCCGACCCCTCCCTCCGGCGCCTCCCGCGTCCCCTCCTCCCGCCACCCCGCCCCACGCCTTCTCCCCTGCCCCCTCTCCCCTGCATTCAAGGAGCCCGGCGGCCCCGGGGGGGATATTTTTAGTTGCTTCTTTCTCCTTCACTTTTAGCTTCAGCAGCATCTCGGAACACTCCGAGCGGAGAGAGCTTGGGGGGGTTGGGGGGGGGACGAGGGGGAGCCCGAGAGGGAGTGGGGGAAAAGTTAAGAGTCTCGCAAAGAAAAGCGGGAGGGCGGCGCGGAGGGACCCGAGGCGCGGGTGGAGGAGGGGACGGGGACCCGGCCGCGCAGCCCGGCGCGAGTCTCCAGTTGGCGTGTGTGGCCAGGGCCGGGAGGGCTGGGATGCACTTTAGTCCCGGACTCTGCTCGGGCAGGCCGGGGAGGGGGCTCTGCGAGCCCGCGTCGCCCCGGCTCCGTCTGCTCCGCCTGACCCCGCATTTTATTGCGGCCGGGAGCCCTGCTCCGCCCTCCCCTCGGCTCTGCAGGGACCTCGCGCGCCGCGCGCCGCCCTGGCTGCCTCGCCTCAGCCTCGGCGCGGCTCCCGCACCCCACATCCGCCCGGCTGCCCGGCCTCGCCCCCCGATCGGCCGCCCGCGCCCCCCGGCGCCCCCACACCCTCCTCGTCCGCCCCTGGCTCCCCCTCCGCCGCCGCCTCCACCTCCGCCTCCGGCTCTAGCCGCCCGCGGCTCCGGGGCCGACCCACCCCGGCGCAACCTTTAGCCGGAGACCGACCTCTCCGGTCCCCAGCCTGGCGGGAGGCCGCGCGCCCTCGCCCCGACACCCCCCAATCGCCATGTCACGGCCTCGGCCCGGCGCGCGTCCCAACCCCGCACCCCTATGCACCGGGATCCACACGGAATTTCTTTTTTTTTTTTTTTTTCAAGATTGCAACCTCTCCCACCTCCCCCCACCCGCGACAAAATCCGGCATCCACACTACTCCCCTCCTCCCTCCTCTCGCCCCCTCCCCCGCAACCCGGAGTGAGGAGGGGGAGGGAAAGGGGGGAAAAGCCCGATCTCAAGGAAAAAAAAGAGGGGGGCGAGAGAAAGAAAGAAAAAGAGAGAGAGAGAGAATAGAAAGGGCACGGGGCTGATCATCACCAACATGGCTGCCTCGGCATAGACCTAAACGAGGAGTAACCCGGGCTGTGTCTTTGTCAGTTTCACCTCTGTAACCCTAAACTAATGCAGAAAACAACGGCGGAGGCTGCGGAGGGGAAAGAAGAGAGGGAGGGCGAGAAAATGGCACGAGAGGAGGTGGAGAAGGGATGACTTACGTGAGGGAAGGCGCTTGGGCTGCTCCTGCTTCCTCCTGGGCATTTTCCCCCTTTTCTCACATTCTCCTCCTTGGTTAATGTGAGATCAAATAAACCCCCGTGGGGGCAGACAGGCAGACACTGGCAGGAGCGGGGAGGTAGTTGGGGGGCGGGCAGGGGGAAACCCCTTCTCTCCGGTGAGTGCAATGGGTTGAAGCTTGTTTCCTGGAGCCAGAAGAGGGGTTTTCTTCTTTTCTTTCTTTCCTTTCTTTCTTTCTTTCTTTTTTTTTTTTCCTTTTTGAAAAAAAAATTTTTTGGTCGTGCACCTGGCTTGTCCCCGAGCGTAATATTCTTCAATGGAAACGGATCTAATAGGTGTGAGTGTGCGTGTGTCCTGTGCTCGCGTGTGATGGGAGGTATAAATAAATGAGCGCCGGTGCGGCGGTGTCTATGGCCGCGCGCTGTGTCTCCGAGCCCCTAACACTAATGTCGGGATCAAAGGGCAGCGGCGGCGGCAGCACAGCTCACAGCTCGCTCTCTCGCTCTCCTCTCGCGCTCTCTCTCTCTGTCACACACACACACACACACACACACACACACACACACACACGCGAGCACAGACTGAGGGAAAGAGCGAGAGCTAGACACGCGCGCGCGCGCGCACACACACACACACACACACACACACACACACACACACACACACACTCCGCAAAGAGGAAGGTGCCCTAAGGCTCTCAGGGCGGACTCAGCCTCGCATTTACAACTGCTCTGTCTGGAAAGAATGGGGGGCGCGCGTGCGGGGGTGGGATGGACTTCTTCGAATTTATCCCGCTAGTCGCCCAATCAAGGGGGGGGTGGAAAAGTGTCCCCCCCACACTTGAAACATTATTTTACAGATTTTTTTTAAAGGAAATAGATTGCACTAACCACTTTCTTTTGTGTGTTAAACTACGTTTGGTTCTGTATAAAATTCCCCAGGCTTTTGTAACCGAAAGAGTGACTCTCTCACCCCATCACCTTGAGTCTGGAGGTTACAGACTCTTTCACACATGCTCTTAAAACAGCCCGATGGAAATAAATCTTTTTTTTTTTTAATTAAAAGATAGCATAGGGCGGGATCAGGGGATGGTGGGATGGGTCTGGTGGAGGGTCTGGTGGAGTTAACATTTAAAAATTCAGCCTAAACGAAAATTACAAAATTACAGGTCCTTGAGGAAGAGGAAAACTTAAAACTTAAGATTAGGTCACCCCTGAGGGTTGACTCAGCTACCGCAGGGATATTCCTACAGTGCTCACAGTGATCTTGACTGCTGTAAGTCACTTCCCTCCTAGGACCCAGGTCGCTGAGGCTTACCCTGAAGCGACTCTAGTGTGAAGTTTGAGCTCAGCAGTTTTCATTAAGTCATATACTTTCATTACTTTAGAAATCACACACCCTGCTTCAAAGAAGCACATAGAGAGGAAAAACAGAAAAGGATGCATCTCCTCACAAAAGGTAGTCAGGAAGGGAGCCGTTCTCTCTCTGTAAGCCATGTGGATAGAAGTTCACTGGGAGGTTGTTAATGATCTAAAACTCCAAAATCTGCTACTATAATTGAAGTTTTAAAAAAAAATGGCCTGAAGAAGAGCTGTTTCATAAAACTCTTTGTGAGGGGAAACTTTGAACTTGGTGGAGTATATTTTTGTCATGAGTCAGAGCTAAAAAATAAAAAGGTGCATTATTTAAATGGTATCTTCCTTTCTGAGCTTTAAAAAAAAAAAAAAAAACCTCGACTCATCACCTTATTATGTTAAATATTTCCCTACCAATTTTTAAATAGATGTTTTCATCGAAGAAGGTGGAGCACATTACCAACACAGAGGTTTAAAATGGCCGTCCACTCAGTAGCCTGAGTGCCTAATGAGAGTTGGGTGTCACAGAGAGCCACTGGGGTTATGTTTGCTTACGTTTCCTTTGGAAATAACAATAGCTGTGTACTGTCTTCACCAGGAAACTGTAAAGGACTGTCTCCTAAAAGATGGCTGTTATAGTGAATTCTCAAGATAAAGCCCTCCTTTCTGATGCCTACCAACACACTCGGCACCCCGAGGCTGTGATGCTATTTGAAGCAGGTTTAAATGTCTGCTGAAACAAGTACCGCATAAGACAACAGAGTTCAAACTGGAACATCAACCTTAAACCAATTCCTGAAAAAGACAAAACGTGTGTTTAAATGGTAGTTAAAATCAGCCGTGATGGGAGGCAGAGGCAGGCAGATCCCGGTTTGAGGCCAGTCTGGTCTACATAGCAAGTTCCAGACTAGCCAGGGCCACAAGTGAGACTCTGTCTCAAAATAAACAAACAAACGAAACAAGGCAGTTGAGTGGCCTGTGTTATGGTTTGAAATAGACTGTCTTTTCATCGATCAGCTGGCCATGACTTGGACTGTTCAGCAGGTTTGAAGTTGGTCTGTTTGTTCCATGCAGACTGTTGTGGGCTTGTCAGACCGGAGGAGGGGTAAACACACTGATCATGACTCCGACCACAGCTTCCTCAGAATTTTTACCTAGGATATCAGGATCACGGCTCCAAATGGACCCAGCAGCACCTTTTCCTGAACGGCAGTGACTGTCCACAGTACTTAGTACAGTGTAATTGAAAACACACTTTGGCCCTTTCTCCAAGCTGAGTGCATTTCCTGCGACCTTTTAAAGGCATGCTGGCAAAAGCTGTCGACTTTTAATTATATAGGTGTTCCATCAACAGCCAAGAGCATTTTAAATGGAATTTATTCATACCTCCACCTTTTCCAAAAATTATTTGAGGTAATACATAACAATAGGAAACAGAAATAAACAGAGGCTGTTCGGTGTCAATCCCGAGTTGGAGTCCAAACAGTAGACAACATGGTTCAAGGTCATTTGTAACTACCCTTAATTGCCTTAATGTTAGACCAGTCTAAATGTTAGGAAGATAATACTGGAGATCTCCACAACAAAACTCAAAATCAATTTAAAAAAATTTATTGGTTATTCTCTGTATTTACATTTCAAATGTTATCCCATTCCCTCTCCCATCCCCCCTCTTCCTCCCATTGCCTCCACAAAGGTGCTCCCTCTCCCAACCACCCTCTCCAGCTCAGCACCTTGGCATTCCCCTACACTGGGATAATGAGCTTTCACTGGACCAAAGGCCTCTTCTCCCATTGATGTCAGACAATGCTATCCTCTGCTGCATATGCAACTGGAGACATGGGTCCCTCCATGTGTGCTCAATGGTTGGTGCTTTAGTCCCTGGGAGCTCTGGAAGGTTTGGTTGGTTGATAATGTTGTTCTTCCTACGTCAAAATCAAAATTTGGTAATACTTTTGGGTGCATACGCCCAGCAACAATCAGTTTGGAATCTTCTCTACCCGTAGCATTAGACTCAAATGTTGTGTTTGATTCACTGGGTTTTTAAGACCACATATTTCTTAAAAAGCACAGTACTGTCCCCTCCCCATCTCTATCATCTGTCAAATGTGAGTTCTATTTAGGTTCTTTAAGACTAAAGGTGTGCATTCTGAGATGTTTCATAAGTGCTGGCTCACAGGTATGAATGCCACTTAAGGCCAAGAACTGCTAAAGGTGGGTAGATAATGTCACCGCAGCCTGCAGAATAGTATTCAGCCTGCGGAGGGTCTCCAGGGTCAAGAGCGTTTCTATAATGACAATGACGTGACAGGTACAGACATCTCCTCACAGGCCTGATGTCTCAAGTCCTGTCTGACAGCCACTTGGTGCAACGAGGAGACCAACTGTCAGCAACACGTTCTCTGACCTCCACACGTGTGCCGTGGCGTGTGCAACATCCCTCCCAGTCACATTAATTAATGTTTTTAAAAGTTTATAATAATATTAAGATGTTTTTTCTCCACGGTGGCATTTGTGGTGCTGATGTTAAGACGCTGGTGGGTAAAAGGATGCTGTATTGACACAGACCAAGGCAGGGTATCACACTTATGATTAGTCATTCTATCTGTCATCACACACACTAAGAGAAAGCACAAAGAAAGGCTCATTTAAGGACATCCTTGGAGCAGTAAAAACTGAGTTTTACTAACTCTGACCCCTGAGACAGACTTTTCCCTATGATGCAGTAATGGATACAGAGAACAGTCGGCTGCAGCTGAAGTAAGTCAGTTGTCTGGAGGGGAAAAGACACTCCTGAGATTGTTTGAAATAGTCTTTATTTTTCTCGGGATATTATCTTTACTTGAAAGAATGATTGGCAGAAAAACGTGGGTATTTCTCAAAAAATAAAATTAAAAAAAAAGAATGAGATGAATTTATAACTTCAAGGAAAGAGGGCAGAGTATTTTTCTAGAAATGGAAGTATTTGTACTTACGAGAGAAAGTTCACATAACTTGTGTTTGTTAGCAAGAACGTAAACGGCTTCCTAACACTTCATTTGTTCTGTGAAAGCCATGGTGACATTAATAAATGTCATTTTTGAAAAGTAGTGTCAACACTTTGAAAGATCTGCCTAGCTCAACCTAACGAACAAGCTGCAAATATTCAACACACAATGTTACTAAGTTGGGTCATTGTAGTAAACTCACTCAAAGTGAAACAGAGGTCAATAGATTTTAATGCAAACAATTACTTGACAAGATTATTAGTATAGTTCTCCCTTTTACAACTACATATTTTTGTGAAGATAAGTCTATATCTAAATCTTTCTTTCCTTTTCTTTAGATTTTTTAAAAAACTTTTATTTATTTTTATTATAAATCGTGTAGATATATGTTTCTAAGGCATAGGTACATGTGGGTGCAATGCCTATGGTGGCCAGCAGAGGGCGCTAGATTTCCTGTTAGAGAGAGCTAGAGTAATAAATGGTTGGGCTCAGCCTGATGTGGGTACTGGGAATCAAACTTAGGTCCTCTGCTAGAGTACGAGATCTTAACTATTGGACTATCTTTACATAGCTCTCCTCCCTTTAACCTACGTGTGTGCCTGCATGTGGCCATGTGCCTAAGTCCAAAAGAGGGCGTGGATGCCTCTAGAGTTGGAGTTTACAAAAGCTTGTGAGCCATCTGTCGTAGAGGCTGGGAACCGAACTTAAATCCTTGGGCAAGAATGGCAAGTTCTCTTAACCACAGAGCCATCTCTTCAGCTCCTTTTTATGTTTTTAAAATAAACACATCGAAGCTGGCTGTGTGGTGCACACTTTTAATCCTATCACTCTGAAAGCAACAGGCTTATCTCTGGGTTTGAGACCAGCCTGGTAGACATAGAGTTCCAGGCCAACCAGAATTACACAGTGAGACTCTGCCTCTAAATAAATAAATAGATAGTAATAAAATAAAGATTTATTTTTAATTTAATAAAGTAAAATTATTAAATTAATTGAAATTTTAAAAATTAAAATTTTTAATATTAATTAAAATATAATGTAATTTAATGGGGCAAGGCCGTATAGGGTCTCATGCACGCTATACAAGTAGCCTATCAGTGACTTACATCCTCACCCTCTGTCCATGAACATCTTTTACCAAACAATACTTGATCAGGAACAGAATGCTTGGAGCCAGACACTTCGGAGGTTTACTGAGATGTCTTACACTAACTGACATTGGCTGATGCTTCGCTCATCACAAAACATTTTGGAAATCATAGGGTTTTTTGTAAAGTTTGTAATGTACTGATTTTATTAATTATAAAATATGTAAATCTTTTTGTTTTCAGTACCGGGGGTAGAAGGGGACAGGTAGACATGGTAAACAGGGAGTGGGAGACAGAATGGGGAGTTGATCAAAATGACATACATGAACATCACAGGAATCTTCACCGGACATGTGAATTTTAAGAGAAGAGCAGAGCAGATTAACTCTGGTGTGCTTCTCTAACAGGTGAGAACTGCGTGACATCTCAGCGGCATTTCTACAGTGAACGCTCACTGCAATAAACTTGCAGCTTTTCAGACTAAATAAATAAGCAAATTCCACTATACCTCCCTGTGTCTAAGGCTTTTCTGCTTGGCTGGTGAGATGGTTGTTTTCGAGCTGTTTTGAAGACTGGCTCGCAGCATTTATTAAGACTGACTGTTACTCTCGCAGACACGGCCCACGGTCGTTCATAACCAGCTGCAGCTCTAGTTGCAGGGGCTCTGATGCCCTCTTCTGCCCTCAGACATGCATGCAGGCACAGCACTAGTACTCACAAAGTAAAACGAGGAAATATAAGTATTTAAAAATATACATTGACCAAATGTAACATATGATTCCTCATAAAAGTTCATACAAGTAGGGAAAATAAAATTTCAACTTTTAAAATGATGTTTAGCTTTTAGTAAGTAACACAGCAAATATCAACAGATACAATGTCTATAAACTAAAATTCGCCCTTTTAAGTCGCTTCCAAAGAGCTTGGAAACCTGTGCTCTGGAAATTAAGAGAACAAAAGAAATGCCTGTGTAAGGTTGTGGTTCATGCCCTATAAGCCAAGCACAAGCTGCTGACGTAGTTTGCCCCTGCAGTGGAGACACAGTCTGTGAACCCCACAAGTGGTTTCTCCGATATCTTTCTCAGGAGATGCAGAGAGCTGACCAGAAATGTTCCACGAATCTCACAGGCATTTCAGCCATGTGGTGAGGAACCCTACTCCTAGCACAAAACTCCAGTCTCTTCCGGCTTCAGAGCTTTGAGGGCTGTCCTGTCGGCAAGAGCGTCTCTCTTTCCCAGCACCTCAGCCATCTGCAGCAAGAGCTGAGATGGAACACTCTTTACCCTAAAAGTGTAGCGAGTCTGACATTTTAAATAATGAACATTTCTCAGAGCAGAGCTCTGAGTTTGGCGCCTCTCCTGGCCTGAACCTCAAGTGTTGTAAATCAATATCTGGTGACAGTGGCCAGCCTTCTTTTTAAGAGTGGAGAGATGTTTTGTTCTAAGCTGTGCTTAGGAAGTAGGGTAGGCTGGGACTAGCAAAGTTTATTAGGGTTTGGATAAACTGTTCAAAAGTAATGGAAGGGGCCACAGGGCCTATCTCAGTGGTAGAGAGCCTGCCTTGTATGAAAAGGCCTCAGATTCAATCTCTAATAAAAAACTAATAGTTAATAGTAATGATAATGATAACATTAATAAGCAAGCAGTTATGAGGGTATGGGTGTGCAATTCCACAACCCAACAGGAAACCATTTCCAGGTGTCTGAATTTTTTAGTCTAAACGTACAGTCTGGTGAATACTTGCTTAAATGGTTCTTCAACTAAGCATCTCAGGAACACAGCCAAGTGGAGTCACAGTCACCTTAGGCGAGTTCCAGACTTCTGTGCTCCATTCTCCTCACTAGGTCCATCCCACCCGCTGACTCTTGGATCTGTGTTTCTTCCTAATCTGAACATCAATTTGAAGCAGACTTTAACCTACAAGTCCTTAGAGGCTCTATCAATTTGGCCCTTGTGATCAGGTTGGGTAAAAATCCTCCCTGGCGCTTGCTCCCCATTTTCAGGCATTTTAAACTAATTGTCCAGTTCTTAACAAAACCACTACACGTTCCTATTACTATCGAACCCAAGGCCTTCAGAACGCTAGGCAGAAGCTCTAACCACTGAACTGCGTTCCAGTCCTGTCTAACTCTCTCATTGTTGTTGTTATTTTGTAGCAGGGACTCACTATATAGCTCTGTCCAGGAACTCAACTGTAGACTAGGCTGGTCCTGAACTCACAGAGACCCTCTTCTTCCCGAGTGCAGGAATTAAAGACAGGAACTACCACATGTGGCTTTTCTACTTTATTTTACTTCCCTGCCTAGTGGCCGGCCTTAAATAACACCGCTGCCTCCTTGCAAACCCCTCTTGCATTGCAGTTTCTTATGCAGCCCCCATGCAACCATGCATGAGTCCCATTTTCCTTTTGTGCCTTTCTTTCTCCCTGTCAAACTGGCTCACCATCCTTTCTGCTCGCTATGGGCACCTAGGGCACCCTGAAAGACTTGTTACACACTAAGAGACACCATCTGT